>NC_136059.1:566084934-566487434 GCF_964261635.1 Lissotriton helveticus
ATTTTTTCACGATTATGCACTTATTCAACTTGTGGAGGTCCACGCATAGACGGACCTTGCCATTAGGTTTCATGTCCACCACCAACGGAGCTAGCCACTCCGAGCAGTTTATGGGTTCAATGATCCCATTGTCTTCCAGTCTTTGCAACTCCTGTTGTACTGCTTCTCTGACCGCTATGGTTATGTTCCTCACTTTGTGGGATACCGGCTTGGTGTTCTCCTTAAGATCTATCCTAGGCATGAATTTTTCTAGTTTGCCCACTGTTCCTCCGAACACTTTGGGGAATTTACTTCTCATCTTCTCGAAGTTTGGTTGACTGTGGAGACGAAGCGGCCCTTACCTCCCCGGGGCGACGTCCGAGCCTGGGGGCCCTATCCCCCGCGGCCGGTCATGCAGCGCCCCCCATCATACGGGACTCCTCCTCTCTCTCTCTCTCTCTCTCTACAGGAGCCGGCGAAGACAGCCGAGCCCGGAGGACCGGAAGCACTCTTCCCCGACCCCGGAAGTGTGACGCCCTTTGAGGTACCGGAAACGGCCGCCTCTAATCCCGGAAGTGTTTGCCCGGATGCCTGCCCGGAACATAGAAAAGCCGTCGAGAAAGAAGGAGGGGGGTTCCAAGCAGCGGACTCGTAGCAGGAGGCAGCGCCAAGCGAAGAACCACCGATAGTGAGCGGAGCAGCAAACCCGAAGTGAGGACGAGGAGGACGACATCTGGACCGAAGACTGGTGGCGTCCTCATGAGGTGGCTGGAGAGCGGCCGCAACTCGGAGGAGAGTTGCGGCGGGGCACGTGAGTACACTTCATCCTTTCTCAGTGCCCCCCCCTTGTAATTAGCTGTACATTGTGTAGTTAGAGCTTCACGAGCACGAAGGCACTGTATATTGACTTCTATCACTTGCACTGTAAAGAAGCCTGCGCACCGTCCCCACCACACGCCACCCCCTCTTCCCCTTCCCTCTCTTACTCGCCTTTTCCACCCCTCCTTGCCGTCCCTTCCTCACGGTCAGTTTCCGATCCCCTCACTCCCCGGTGTAGGTGGAAGTGCTCAGACGTCCTTTTTCCCGGACTAAAGCCCTATACTCTTCTCTCCTTTGCATGCCTCCGAGGAGTACAAGTACCCTACGACAGCAGCCAGGAGAAGAAGAACCCCATCCAAAGGACCCCACCACGCCAGACCGTCATCCCAGCAACCCCGCCCTGCACATCCAGCCGGAACCCATCCGCCAACCCTACCTTCAAACCAGACTTTGTCCAGCACTTCCAATAAAAACCGGCCTCCCCGTCTGGTATTCCGGTCCGCCCAACCCCCAACTCCACAGTTGGTGTCAGAAGTGGGATATCCCGGAAGCATGGAGGCCGCAGTCAAACAGCTGGCGGAATGTCAGGAACAGCTTGGGAGAATGATGGAGAGGTTCCTCAAGACGGCGGAAGACGATCGCGGACAGTTGCATGATGTCCTGAAGGGCCAGGGCACCGCGCAGGACCAAGCCCTTGAGAAACTCACTAACGTTATGGGGCAACAAAGACCGGTTACCTCCCTTCCCTCCGTAGTCCTGCAGAAATATGTGCCAGCCGAAGACCCCGATTTCTTATTCACGAATTTCGAGCGCCTAGCCCAGGCTGCTGCCTGGCCTGCCGACCGATGGGGCCACTACCTTTGTCCCCTATTGACGGGTGAGCTACAGGCCGCCTACCAGCAGGCCAACATCCAGGGACAAACCCCATACAACGACATTAAGGCCTGCATACTGGAACGACTGGGGATTGACGACGAGACATACAGGGTTCGTCTGCGTCAGGCAAAGGAAGGACCCCAAGAAACGCCTCTGGCTTTGTCATTCCGTATACAGGACTTGGCCAATCGTTGGTTGAAGCCCGCCACGGCCACCAAGGAAGACATCCTATCAAAAATCTACCTGGAGCAGTACCTAGCATCCCTACATCCCGCCACCCTGAAATGGGTGCGCCAACACGCTCGCCTGACGCTCGACAGTGCAGTGGAAATCGCCAGTGCCTACAGCATAGCCCAGGAATCACAGTGTCCCAAGGAGGAACACCCTTCTCGCATACCCCATGGCGGTCATCCCCGGGCCCAAAGGCCCCCTCCCGTCATCAGGAAACCAGATCCTGCTCTATTGTTGCCCTATTCTGTCATGCCTCGCCCAACCCCGCCCGGACCTCAATGTTACCATTGCGGTGGGTACGGACACATAGCTCGGATATGCCCACAAAGGGAAGAACCCATGGACATCGGACTCGCCAGGAACTATGTATGTCTCACCGCAGAAAACACCCCTCCACCTTTTCGATGTCCAGTACGAGAGGGGCACCGGATGATGGCCCTTGCCGACACCGGATGCAGGCACAGCGTTTTGCGACCGCAGGAGCTGCCACATCCTGTCGGACCAGTGACAGGCACCGTGGCCATCAAATGTGTCCATGGCGATACCAAGAGTTACCCGACAACTAGAGTCCGTGTGCAACACCCCACCGATGAAGGGAGCCTACTAACAGTTGGTCTGGTACCCAATCTCCCTGAACAAGCTATTCTGGGTAGCGACTATAGCGGTCTTCCCCACCTCCTTCAAGACACTACGGACTCCCTGAAGAAATGGTGGGCTGAAGCCAATTTTCTTCATGTTTCTCCTTCGGTGGACTCTCCGTCCAAACCGTCCAAGTCCAGGAATCAGAAGAAGAAAGAAAAAAGGGACTTTGCCATGGCCTACCCTGCTCAGGTGGATGTCCATCCTTGGGAAACAGATAGGGAAATCCGCGCCACCCAACAAGAAGACCCGGTGTTACAAGAGGCCTGGGGCCGTGCCCTGGACAACGAGGACCCGCTGCAAGTAGGTCCTTACTTCTTCCGAAAGAATGGACTTCTATACAGGAAGGGAGGGCCCCAGCAATCCCCCCAGTTGGTTATCCCTGGACTGATTCGTGATAAAGTACTGGTTCTGGCCCACAGTCACTTGCTAGGTGGGCATTTCAGCGACGAGAAAACGGTACAAACGATCTGCCAGAGAAACAGCCGTTATCGTCCCCCGGGGGTTCCTCTCCAACCCCTCCCTCTCATTGATGTCCCTTTTACCAGAGTAGGGATGGACCTTATAGGACCCCTGCTTCCCTCTAGGAGTGGGTGTAGGTATGCTCTTGTGCTGGTGGACTATGCCACCCGCTTCCCTGAGGCAGTCCCCTTGCGCCAACCCACCACCCAGAACATAGCCAAGGCCCTCATCTCCATCTTCTCTAGAGTGGGGTTTCCCCGCGAGATCTTAAGGGGACGCCTTTTGTCTCCTCCCTCATGCGCCAAGTCTGTTCCCACCTGGGCATTAAGCAAATAAGGACCGCGGCCTACCACCCCCAGACTGACGGGTTGGTGGAGCGCTATAACGCCACCCTAAAAACAACCCTTAAGAAGCTCTTAGGCCTAGAGAGCAAGAGATGGGAGGAGATGCTTCCCCTTGCTCTTTTCGCCATCCGGTGTAAGGTCCAAAGCAGCACCGGATACTCGCCGTATGAGTTGTTGTACGGCCGAGCACCTCGGACCCTGTTAGACATGGCTAGGGAGGCCTGGGAAGCCGAACCAGACAGAACCCGGCCCCTACCTTAATACGTAGACAATCTGAGGACACACTTAGGACAGATAAGGGAGATCGTGAGACAGAACCTGGTGGCCGCCCAAGTCGCACAAAAACAGCAGTATAACAAAGGAACCAAGGCCCGTTCTTTTAATCCTGGGGACCTTGTATTGTTGCTCCTGCCGTCTTCTGACCATAAGCTGCTAGGGCAGTGTCAGGGCCCATTCCCCGTCCTGAGACAAGTGACTCCTGTCACCTACGAAGTGGAGACGGACTCCACCCGAGGGACTACCCAAATCTATCATGTGAACCTCCTAAAGAAGTGGGAGGGGCCCCGTCCTGTCCTGTCCGCAGTGCACACCCTTCCTTTCGAAGGATGCCTTGACCCTGATCTGCCTGAGCGAAACAAACAGGATCTCAGAAGGACCTTGTCCTCCGTGCAAACGGTGTTTTCATCCCTACCGGGACACACCACCGTGGTAGAACATGCCATCCACACGGAACCGGGAAAAACGGTGAGACAATGACCCTACCGCATACCGGAAGCACGTAGAGCCATCATCAAAGAAGAGACGAACCAGATGATACGAATGGGCATCATAGAGCCCTCCCACAGTAGCTGGAATTCGTCCATCGTCCTAGTCCCTAAGCCCGATGGCTCTACTAGGTTTTGCATTGATTTCAGAGAAGTGAACAAGATATCGGCCTTCGACTCCTATCCCCTGACCCGCGTGGATGAGATGGTGGAGCGTATAGGCAAAGCCAAGTTTATAAGCACCCTTGACCTGTGCAAGGGATACTGGCAGATCCCCCTTAAAGCAGAAGACAGACGCAAGACCGCCTTCTCAACCCCTGAGGGCTTGTTTCAGTTTAAAGTAATGCCCTTCGGGCTTCACGGAGCCCCGGCTACGTTTCAGAGGGCTATGAACTTGGTATTACAACCCCATGCACGTTACGCCGGGGCGGACATAGACAACATCGTCATATATAGTGACAGTTGGGAACAACATCTACACCATTTGCATTCCGTCATTTCCTCCCTGGGGAAACATGGTTTCACCATCAACCCCTCCAAGACCACGTTAGCGGCACAGAGTGTAAAATACCTGGGATATCTGTTGGGTGAAGGGCTCATCCGTCCGCAGGACAACAAGATCAAAGCCATTCAAGCCATACCCTTCCCTCAAACCCGGAAAGAACTCCGTGCCTTTCTTGGTTTGTTGGGATATTACAGGAGATTTATCCCCAACTTCTACCAAACCGCGGCCCCTCTGACCGACTTGTTAAAGGCCACAAGAACAGAAGAGCAACTACGACATCCCTCTCCCCTGTTGTTACACGCATTCAACCTTCTTAAACGGTCCCTGATTTCCGAGCCAGTGCTAATCAGTCCTGACTATACACAGCCCTTCATCTTGCAAACTGATGCCTCCGACCAGGGTTTGGGGGCTGTCCTGTCGCAGAAGGATCCAAAAGGGGTCGAAAAGCCGATCCAATACCTCAGTAGGAAACTCTTCCCACGAGAAGTGAACTATGCAGTCGTCGAGAAAGAGGCATTAGCTATTAAATGGGCGGTAGGAAGCCTTCGGTACTACCTTGAGGGACGAGAGTTTCTCCTATACACCGACCACGCCCTGCTAGAATGGATGGCCCGCAACAGGGGCCACAACAACCGGGTCCTCCGGTGGTTTCTCTCTCTCTACAGCCATTTCGGTTCAAAACTTTGCACAGGAAGGGGCTGCAACAGGGTAACGCGGATTACCTCTCCCGTTATCCTCCTCCCGCGAACCCTACAAGAAAGACAGCTAGGGAAAGGGGATGTGGAGACGAAGTGGCCCTTACCTCCCCTGGGCGACCTCCAAGCCTGGGGGCCCTGTCCCCCGCGGACGGTCATGCAGCGCCCTCTTCATACGGGACTCCTCCCCTCTCTCTCTCTCTACAGGAGCCAGCGACGACAGCCAAGCCCGGAGGACCGGAAGCACTCTTCCCCGACCCCGGAAGTGTGACGCCCTTTGAGGTACCGGAAACGGCCGCCTCTAACCCCGGAAGTGTTTGCCCGGATGCCTGCCCGGAACATAGAAAAGCCGTCGAGAAAGAAGTAGGGGGGTTCCAAGCAGCGGACTCGTGGCAGGAGGCAGCACCAAGCGAACAACCACCGACAGTGAGCGGAGCGGAGCAGCAAACCCGAAGTGAGGACGAGGAGGAGGACGTCTGGACCGAAGACTGGTGGCGTCCTCAGGAGGTGGCTGGAGAGCGGCTGCAACTCGGAGGAGTTGCGGCGGGGCACGTGAGTACACTTCATCCTTTCTCAGTGTCCCCCCCCTTGTAATTAGCTGTACATTGTGTAGTTAGAGCTTCACAAGCACGAAGGCACTGTATATTGACTCCTATCACTTGCACTGTAAAGAAGCCTGTGCACCGTCCCCACCTCACGCCAACCCCCCTTCCCCTTCCCCTTCCCTCTCTTACTCGCCTTTTCCACCCCTCCTTGCCGTCCCTTCCTCACGGTCAGTTTCCGATCCCCTCACTCCCCGGTGTAGGTGGAAGTGCTCAGACGTCCTTTTGCCCGGACTAAAGCCCTATACTCTTCTCTCCTTTGCATGCCTCCGAGGAGTACCAGTACCCTACGGCGGAGAGGACGACAGCAGCCAGGAGAAGAAGAACCCCATCCAAAGGACCCCACCACGCCAGACCGTCATCCCAGCAACCCCGCCCTGAACATCCAGCCGGAACCCATCCGCCAACCCTACCTTCAAACCAGACTTTGTCCAGCACTTCCAATAAAACCGTGAACATAGCACACTATATCCGGCCTCCCCGTCTGTTATTCCGGTCCGCCCAACCCCCAACTCCACATTGACATTCTGTGCTGGTCATCAGTACCTGCGTGCCTCCTCCGGGGTTCAATTGAATGCCCAGGTCACCTTGATCCATCCATCCTAGGACTGACGGGCCCTTCTGCGCGACGTACAGCTTGCACTCAGCGCTGCGGCCTTTGAACTCGAACCTCAAGACTCTGTGTCCTACCATCGGAATAGGATCTCCTGTGTGTGTGACTGGTCTTATGTCCGGAGGTTACAGATGCGGTCCTAGACTGGGCTTGAAGTTATCGCTCCACACTGTTCTCTGGACTATGGTGTACGGTGAGCCAGAGCCGCAACCATTTTAATCGGTATCCCTCCTATCACCATGTGGCATAGTGGTTTCCTGGAGCGTCTTCAGTCAATGCCTAGTACTTGTTCTTCGACACACAGCACGTTATCCTCCTCATCCAATTCTCTTTCGTCTTCCTCCTCTTGTTCTTGTGACAAGTATTTCACCGTTGGTCTCCTTGTCTTGCGGCAACACATTTTCTCATAGTGTCCTACTATCCCACAGTACATGCATTTCACTCGGAACGCTGGACAGCGCTTGTCATACGCCGCATGGGACTGACTTCTGCACCTGTAGCACGCGTTTGTGCATTCTTAGTTCTGTCTTCTTTGCTGTGTGAGTCTAACTGTCCACTTATTTGGCGTTTTTCCTTCCATTGCTTTAGTCTTGCTTCTCTCCGTTGGTCCTGCTACATCAACTTTGTTGACCATGGGCCTCGGGGTGGATTCTCTTTTTGCTGCGTCAGCGCATCTTTTGGATAGTTCTGCCTTCTTCACCATGGCGATAACTTCCTTCAGTGTCGCATCTCCATTCACCCATAGTTTGTCTTGGACTGCTTTGTTTGTCGTGTGCATGACTATTTGGTCCTTTATAAATTCATCATGCAAGACTCCAAATTTACACGTGATCGCCAGTTTTCTTAGTGCAGCTACATAGTCGTCTATAGATTTGCCCGTTTCCTGTTTCCTTTGTTGGAAGTTATATCTATCTATGGACGTGCACACCGCTGGCCGATAGTGATTGTTCAGATCCTCTATCGCATGACGGAACACATCGTCATCTGCAGCTTGCCTTGGGGTGGGTACTAGATTTTGGAAGACCCCGATCCCTTCCGGACCCAAGTTGTGTAGCAATATCCTTCTCTTCCTCTGGCTGGGGTATGGCTCTCCGCTCTCATCCTCTAAGGCTCCTATGTAATTCATAAAATATTCTCTCCAGTCCTCCCACTTCATTACAGGTTCCCCCGGTTTGGGTAGGAAGAGGATCGGCGTCGTGAGTGAGGATGCTTGTGCACACATTTCGGCGTGTCTTACTGGCTCGGTCTCTTGTCCTCTTGGGCTGCCTGGCGCACTTGCACTCTCTCCGTGCGTCTGGGTCGGTTGGGGCGCTGAGGTGCCCCCTTCTCCGTGTTGCCCTAACTCCGCCAGGGCCTTTGGTGTATGCCGGATGTCTGCGGCGGGAGACAGCCTTCAGGTGGGGTGCCCTCTCCTTCCTGCTGCCTCCTAGGCTGACTGACGGTGGTAGCCCCAGTGGGAGTATGTTCCTGCTCTGCTGCTTACTTGTTATGCCCGTAGTGCCAGGTGAAGCTTTTCCTCCACTGTTGCTTGCCCGACTTTCCACAGCCCTCTGCCGCGCTCTCCTGCTGCTGCTTACACTCCCCTTGTTAGCTGCTCCACGTGGTGCCTTCACTGTGCCCGGTGGGTCCCCAAATTTATTTATTTTTCTATACTTGAGCCTCTATCGGTTTTCTTTTCCGGATCGCCAACTCGTCGCCACTGTAATGTGGTCAGCTTTCCCCCAATTAAAACGCTTGAGGCAGGGAGGAATTTCCTAAGTATTTATTTGAGACACAGCAGGAGAGCGCCGGGAACGTCCGGAGCTCTCCTAGATTATAACGCGAGTCGGCCGACAAAATGGCCGCTACGCGTGACCGCGCCGCACTCAACAACTAGAGCGCAACGCTACAATCAGCTATAGATCAGCTTTTGAGACAAATGTTGCTTCTATTAACTGTAAAAGTTTGTGAATTGTGTGCAATTTGGATTCTGGCTGCCATTTACAAATCTTTACTACTGCAAGAACCAGTCTTTCTTTCTTCACGTCTTCCTCTCCATCTATTCCCCTCTCCCTACCAGCTCAAACAGACAACTTGTGGCTTGGAAATCTGCACACACCCTTTTCTCCAGGTGCACTCATTTGGTGGGACCACAGATGAGCCTAAGAGCGGGTCACATGACCTTACCATCAGCCTATACTAGCCCTCTTCACAGGATGTCTCAGCCCGGGCATCGAGGCAAAGGGCAGAAAGAACAAGGGTTATTTCCAAAGTTTGAGCCTCGTAGGGCCTAGCTCCAGAAATGATGCCCCTTTTCTATGTATACAAATTAACAAGAAGAAATAAAAAAAACCTAACATGCACATAATCTCTCAACAAACACACACTGTCCCCTACAAGCAAACAAGATCACTCAAACAAACCCTCAGTCACCAACCTCTATACAAACTCTATGAAACACTCCTACTTACCTTCTACCCATACTTCCACAGGTCCCCATCACTTCTACACAAATACAATTCTGTGCTAAACCCCAATCCAAAACACCTATCCCCATTATGCCACTACTCCACGCTGTAATTATCCATACTCCCCTCAATCTCACAAACCCCCACCCATTTCTCCATAAAACCTTCCACTACCCTTTGCCAACTCCACATATTGCCAATGCTGGCATTCTCAGCCCTTTATTTTAACCTACCCTACCAGCGTTCCTTCTAATTCCTTCTTAATTCATTTAAAAATGGTTTAATATATCAGTTTAAACCATTTCCATACTAAATTGGCTGAAACGTCACAACTTTTAGAAATTGTTCTGAATTAGAGCTCATGAAATAATCCAATTCACGCTCTGCTCCTGTACTCAAGTAGTAATTATCTGTAGTACAAAATAAATGTATGTTCCCACTGCATGTATTCTGCAATTCACACTTCCTGGCCATTGGAGCAGTATGGGGCTCCGACACATTGAGTGACAGCCATACACTCCTCAGAGGCCCAGCAGAACAGGTTTGCAGAATCGATGGAATCATTGCTTAGCTGAAAAATGGCCATGCTATTATTGAGCATTAGTGTTCATTTGTCAGTAAAAATAGAATTGATATTCCATCCTCGCCCTGGAGATACAATTGTCATTACATTTAGCACGTTATGGAATATATCTATAAGAGGGCATATGGCATGAGTATTTGTCCTTCAGAGTTATCAGGGCAGAGAAGTTGGGAATTGCATATCTTGTGCTAGTACTATGCTGATCAGAGACACTGGTCAGAGAAGTGTTTACACCATGTTCTTTGATGTTCAGTCAGTTACTATGGCACAATTAATAACATTTGGAATTTCTAGGTTCCTGTTAATGTTTTCAGACAACAGTGCAGTGAACCATTGGTTGATAAACTGTTTTGAATAATTTAATCCGGATGACGATCAGAGTTATTGTGCCTAGATACGCATTAGTTACTCAACAGGGTTGTAAGTTACTTTTTCAGATACCATGTAGTGTGCCAAGGAATCCCTGCCCATCAGTTTCATGTCGCTATCGAGTACTGTGTCACTGATTGCTTATCAGGTGCTGAGCCATTGAATGCTTGCTACTGAATACGTGCCTTTCATTTATAGAGGTATACATATCACATATTGTGTCACAGGGACGCTGGTGCTCTGCCTCCTATGTAATTCACTATTGCCTGCATCCTTTCATCATTTCAATTTCCCACTCACTATTGTCTACTTCATCTGTCATTTACATAGCTCTGTTTAAATAAAAAAAATCTTCTCTCAAGATACAGTTTCTCCTTCTTTCAGATTACCCTCTCGCTCACCCTGTTACTCCTCTACTCGCGTTTGCTCTCACACCCTCATTCAAGCTCCAACAGTTACACTCACCTTTACTTTCTCAATGACACTCATCTTTTCATTCTCTCTTTCTCTGTCAACCCCTTAATATTTCTCATTTCTTTCCTAATAGTCTCACCTTGCTCACTCGGTTAGCTCTCTGTAGCATTCAGTCACACTTGTAGAAATACATGCAACTTAACTATTTTGTTTGCCTTCTGTCAAGTTCGGCCATTAGCTTGGTTGCTCTCCATCATTTACTGACATCTACTCACTGTAAAATTGATAAGAAAAAGCCTGTAAATATGGCAGTTGAGATATTTAGTTCGTAGTGCTCTGTATTTGGCATTTTTGGGCTTCGTCACTTATCCTTTGGAGAAGACACTAAGCCTTCCTTCCCAGAAGAAAGCGAAAATTCACAGTGATTTGCCGAAAACTGTTAAAACCATTGACACATCTGCCACAAATCGCCCGAGTGTTGGGGCTCCTACCTCCTCTATGCAGGCGACATTCCCTGGCCTGCTCCATTACAATGCCCTTCGGAAACTCAAGATATTTCATCTTCGCAGGGGCCTGAAGAACTCTGAAGAGGTCCTTCTGACAGAAGAAGTGAAAAAGGAAATGGAGTGGTGGCTCTCTCACATGGAGGCATAGAACAAAAGGGTCATCTTCGGCTTCGATCTGGTCATCATTATAGAATCAGATGCCAGCAAGTCAGGCTGGGGAGTGCAGTGCGAGGACTCCTTTACAGAAGGAAAATGGTCTGCACAGGGATAACAGCTCCACATACATTTTATTTATTTATTTATTTACCAAAGGGTTTCCCGGCGCTAAAAGAGACACGGAGCGGCAGGACATAGATCAATAATGAATTACTGATTGAACAGCCAGGTCTTGATGGCTTTGCGGAAACGGCTGTAACAGTTCTCAGAACTGATGTCAATAGGAAGAGAGTTCCAGAGTTTAGAGCCTAAGAAGGAAAAAGACCTGCCGCCCATTCTTGCAAGTCTATATTTGGGCACGCAGAAGAGGCCTTGTGATGATGAACGAAGAGAACGAGCAGGAGAATAGGCTTTTACAAGAGAGTGCAGGTATCTGGGGGCATTCCCAGTCTTAATTCTGTGCATATAACTCAGGGCTTTGAATTTGACTCGACTCTCCACTTTATGCCAATGAAGGTCCCGAAGGCGCCCCGTGATATGATCAGTTTTATTACAGCCGCAAAGCAGACGTGCAGCAGCATTTTGAACCAATTGGAGGCGCCTCGTAACTGCCTTGGTAGTCCCCAGGTAGAGTATGTTTCCAAAATCCAACCGAGAGGCCACCAAGGCATTGATTACGGACCTCTGTGTGTCCTTTAGCAACATCCAGAAGATTTTCCTCAGCCAATGCAGGATAGTAAAGCAAATGGCTGCCACTTTGTTTACCTGTCCTTGCATTGTAAGACCATTGTCTATAGTCACTCCCAAGTTGCGCACGTGCTCAGATGGAGATGGGAGGGGGCCCATTTCAGATGGCCAATGCTTAGAACTCCAAAGGTCTTGTTTTTGCCCAGGAACCAGGACCTCAGTCTTCCCTCCATTCAGCTTAAGCAGGTTCAGGTTCATCCAATTGGCTATTTCTTTGAGACCAGACTGAAGGAGGGCGGAGGAGGCTTGGTCAGATTGTGAAAGGGAAAAGACAATTTGCGAGTCGTCGGCGTAGGTAAACAGAGTAAGCCCAGCACGGTCCGCGATAAAAGCCAGGGGAGTGACATATAAATTAAAAAGAAGAGGGCTGAGAATCGAGCCTTGGAGCACTACGTAGGGTGATGGATACATTTTAGTGGTAGACGAATGAGAGAAAATCTGAAAGGTCCGATCAGTCAGAAAAGATGTTAACCATTCAAGAGCTTTGCCACCAATGCCCATAGCGGCCAGGGATCTGAGGAGTGTGTTGTGAGAGATAGTGTCGAAAGCCGCACTAAGATCGAGTAAGATCAGTACGGCTGTGTCTCCTCTATCTAACAGATGCCGAAGGTTCTCAGTGACGCCCAATAGCGTAGTTTCAGTGGAGAAACCAGGGCGAAAACCAGACTGGGAAAAATGCAGTAGGTTATTGGTAGCAACTAACTGAGCTAAATGATGATAAATATGTCTCTCCATGATTTTTGGAGAAAGCTGGCAGCAACGAAATAGGGCGAAAATTAGAAAGGACCTTGGGATCGGCGGAGGGCTTCTTTAGCAAAGGAGTCACCATAGCATGCTTCCAGCAAGCTGGAACTATGGCATTATTCAGTGAAGTGTTGTGCAGATCGCGGAGAGCTGCGGAGTATCTAACAGTCGAAGAACTTTGCCTTGAACTAATGGCTGGCTCCTTCACTGTCCAATATGGACCAAGGAAAAAGGGAAATATTAAATATGGACAACATTTCGGCGGTCCGATCCATCAGTCACCTGGGTGTCTCCAGGTCAAAGGTGCTGGCGGATCTAGCCAAGGACATGTGGACATTTTGTCTGGCCAACAGAGTAAATCATTTACAGTGGAATATATACCAGGCATATCCAACAAGGCAGCAGACTGATGTTCAGAGAATGAAGGGATATGAGCTTGTGGAAATTGGACCAGGAGGTCTTCGCGATGATTGAGAGCAGATGGGGACCATTTACAGTGGACCTCTTTGCATCACAACTAAACCACCAACTGGTGCAATATTTCAGTTGGAAACGTGGTCCGCTGGCTGCGGCGATGGATGCATTCCTCCAGGATTGGACCCTGGAAAGGGGTTATGCTTTTCCGCCTTTCGCAAGGATTTCCACCGCATCAGAGGTATTCCTCTTTATGGGACGTTAATAGGGTTCTAAATCTGTTCCTGTTGTGGCAGAATAACAAATGTCTATCCCACAAGGAGCAGTCTCTAAAAATGGCGATGCCCCTATATCTGGTGTCTTGCCGCAAAGTTTCAGACATTAGAGTTCTGAATATTTCAGGTAGCGTATTTACCCCAGAAGAGGTCACTTTCCACATCTGCAGAAGGACAAAATGCAACTCTAAAATGGGGTCTTACCTGGCTTTTTGACAACTACACAACATTATAAGCCACTCTATGTTCTGATTGGCTGAAGTTTACTTATTTCCTTTCCCGGTGCCTATTGGGAAAGGTAGCTTTCAGTTAATTTTTTTTAAGACAGCTGGAGAATAAATAAAGGGAGAAAGATGAGCATATCCTCGCCCGTGTCCTTAATAGAACTGAAACTTTCTACTACGAAATCTAGGAAATTTTACATTTGATATACATTGAAAGCAACTTCATTGTAAGCATGCATGAGCATTTAACGGCTGACCCACCATGTCCCTTACACAAGCAAGGAGTGGACACACTAAAAGAATCATACAGGTTCATAATGTCTTGAAAAGGGACAAAATTGCACTCCATCCTGACTGTCCATCATTCAAGAACTGCGTCAATCTTTACCTTTAATCGGTCACTAACTTAAATATAGTGCACGTCTCACTCTTACAGGATGGTAGCGACAGCTTTGTTGTCCACTTGTATGTGCTTTCATTTCCACTGCGAAGTAAAACATTCCAGAAGTAAATGATATTTCCAGTAGGTTCTTTTTATTGAGTTTTGGTAAGTTATTCAATTTATCATTCCGAGCAATGAAAACTGCTTGAGGCTGCTGCTGTTTTTTGTACACTTTAAAAAATGTATATAGTATTGAGCAAACAAACGTGCTGCATAGCCTGTAAATCTTACTGTACTACTTTTACAAATAAAGTAGCAGTTTCTGATTTTGCTTCCTCCTATGGCTACAAATTGATTGAGGGAGGGAGCAAAAACCACACTTTAAACAAAGGCATGGAAGTATTAGTAATAACAAATACAGCTGGCTTTCCAGTAGTGCACTGTTAGCAATACTGCAGGGCTTCTTTAGTCTCTCCCCACCCACTTTAAGTTTATTTACAGTTGTTAATGAGCTTCTGTCATCACAGGAGACCTTTCTAGTGTGCACACATTAAAGCTCTTTGCACAGCGAAAATCTCCCTTACGCAGCCACCCAGATGTACATATTAGAGGGAAGGTAGTTCTCTACACAATGCTCCTTTTCTAGCCAACCGAACTCAATGACAACACTCCTCACCACCAATAAACCTATATTTTCCCCCTACTCACCCTATAACTAACCCTCCTAACCAGTTTGACCATCTCCCATTCCCCAGAGACTTTTATTTAAGACTCAACCCTATGCTCATCTCCTTCAACATCCACCTCACCCCAATCCTTCACATTCATATCCTACATCTGAAGTCACAACATCAGTATCACACAATATTGCCCCCCCCATTACGTACGCAAACACCCATGCAACCGTCCTATGTAAAACATCTCTGACATTCCCAAACTGCCATCCAGCCCAGAAAACAGACACATCCGCTATGCACTTAAGGCCAACACAAATCTCACCCGTCACTACCTCAGAGTTTCCAAGCATTAAAGACACCACCCACTCAGCCCACAAATACACACCATGACTCACACACCAATCTATTGTCAATAATCTCACCCATACCACTTCCACCTTCAACACACGCAAAAGAAAGACACTTCACAAAACTCTTCATAACCTTGCATCCCCTTGTCTAAAGCACACTGATGCCACTATTCAAAGATAACGCCACTGCTCACTCCCTCAATCTAAACCAGCCTCCCCCATCACCCACACAAACACACACCCCAGAAAATGCCTTTGAAGCCTGATGGAAGAGGATTAACGATAACACAAAAACAACTACATTTCAGTATTTTTCCAGCTAACACAATCACCAGTAGTAGACCAGCTACAACCTTCAAGGACAATACTCACTCTCCCGCCCCAACAAAATCACACCACCTCCAAAACAGCTCCTTCAAACGACCTACACAAATCGCTCATTCTGTGTCCAAAAACAAGTATCACATTTTCAACCAATTGACAGACACAGAACCTGACTTACAGTTCAAACTGTATCATGGCTGGGGAAGATATGGCTCCAGTACTGCATGACGCTGTTCCACCATTCTGTCACACTATATTACACAAACATGCATAGATAAAAGATACGGTGGCTACTTTGGCCAAAAGGGAACTCACAAGTCACAGGAAAGCGAGATGGACGAGGGAACTTATAAAATGGTCTGACTGTGAAGGGATCTTAAAACTACAGATGGCCCAGAGGACTGGGAGCGAAAAGGCATTGGAGGCAGCAAAGGCATGGGTGCCACTGGTGGAAATACTGAAACAGCCAAGCAAAGACAACGAAGTACCCCATGATGATGAGGCCCCTAATGTGGGTGCCTGAGAAAGTGCTTTACTGGGCGACCCAGACTGATCCTTGCGAACGCAGACTACCAAGCGGAGCTCTTGGGTTGTGTGACCCCATGGTGGAATTACAGCACCGAGAATAAAGGTCTGGGGCGCTGCTGACCTAGCCAATACTATCATGCAAGACACCCGGTGAATAAACGGCATGCCTCGGGGGTGGGGAGGGAGTATCTTTGGGGGAAGGGGTGGTTCTTCTTGGTTTGTTAAGGAGTTAATTGAGAAGCAGAATATTGTGATGATTACTACCAAATTAGTGAGGTACTGAGCACTATAGATCTAGAAAGCCTAGATCACTCTAGATGTACCATTATTTTCTTATGCTGGCACAGGACTAATACCTCTTCGTGGAATAATGACCTGAGAATAGTCTGAATCAATGTAATAAGTTGTACTTGGGCTTAAATTGCAACTGCAATGCTATGTCTGCGATGTTATTGATTGTTATATCACAAACTAATAAAAATCTGTTTGCAAAAAAAAAAAAAAAAAAAAGAAGAAGATGAGGTGGCTACACAGTTCTATTTAAATAATTAACACCTCTCATCAAAGCTGAGACTGTTTCCTTACAAGGTTATGAGGCCTTACTCATCAGATGCAACCTTAACCCAACCTTTTCCTGTAACTTCCTCCTTCTTCACAGACCACCTCCTAGTAATAGGACATACCCAAACACCCTTCCAGACATAGCTTCAAACCTACTTAACACATATTCAAACCTATTCATAATTGGATACATGAACATGTATGTGGTTTAACAAACCTAATGTGCGCCATCCCAAAATGATCCTCAAAGGCCTAGACACACTCAACTTACAACAGCTCATTCCCAACACTACACACATTGCAGGATACACCTTGAATGTCATGTTCAGCAACTTTGCATTTCAAAGGATTACCCTCTTCAAGTGGTCAAACCACCACCTGGCTGCCTTCCTACAGAAGACAGCACAACGCTCCCCGTCTAAGCTCAGCTTACCAGCAACTACAAAATCAACCATAAAACAAGCTGACTTTTATGGGCCTAGAAACCCATCTTATTTCTAATACAGATCATGGTCACACTAAACTCAGTTTATAACACTTATGGATGGCTCCATGAAGCCTTTGAAATCCCACAGAAAGCATTGCAACTTAATAAAAAGAAAAAAGCCCTTTGGACGAATGCAGACCTAAAAAAAGATAAAACAGTCAGCGGTGTATTATTTTATTTAAAAAAATCCTTGTCCTGTAAAAATGTACTTGTCCCCCTCTTGCCATGCAGTGAGGTGACAGATTATGGCAGCATTTCTCATTATATCAGTGCTCTTATCATAGCCTCATGAATTAGGCCAGGAGTCAAATTATATCAGGGTTTGGATTTTAGCAATGCCATACTTTTGCCTTCTTTCTGGAAATCTATATACATAGAGCTGGGAGGAAAGGAAGCTGCAGTTCCAGTTGGAATGCCCTTTGGGTCTGCGCACACATACACACTTACATGTTTATGGGATTTCAGCAACTCTCTTAGAAAACTCTTCTCTTCTAATCCATGTTCTTACAGGGAACTATTGGAAATGTACTCCTGACAAGGGCAGAAGTAGGGTTGTAAGTAAAGTGAACTCACTCATACATGCTCAGCATATTGTGCATGAGCAAATATTAAAATGCATTAAATTGCCTGGGCCAAGACCTTTTGATTTTATCCACACACTGGTCTGTTGCATCATTCACATTTTTCTTCTGCCCGCTAAAGTGAAGTGCAGTGGGTCACCTTACTTCAGCTATTGGCTAACCTCGCTGTGAGTGACAGAATTCTGCTCTTTTACAAGGAAGAAATTTGCACACAAAGTAGTTCCATTCAGTGCCAGGGACTATTGTGGCAACATGTGCTTTCTGAGAGCTAAGAAATCATTTTCGTTTAAAGCTTAATTTCTTGTTATATTGGTGAGGGCGTGGCAGCTTCCCCAACAATAAAGTTTTGTAAAAACAATGTCAAAACAAAATATGGATTAATAACACCAAAAGGCTTGCAGCCAATCCCATACATATTGGCCCTGACTATGCACGTTTAGTTTCATGTTTCCCTTAATCTTTTAAAAATTGGTTTTATACTAATTTGCCATTATTAGTCTATTTTTGGAAATAGTGGCCTGCAACAAACACGTTTTACTAAGGGGTACTAAATTGTACAACAGTTTTGCAAAACATTTTTCTTTCAATTAGCATACTTTTATGTGTATATTTTATTTTGAAAGCAATAATAAATCTTGCTCTCAAGCTTCTGTGGTGTGCATTTGCATCTAGTCAGAGGACATTCTGCCAGTATTATAAGTCGCTAAAAGTTGTTAAACTTTAAAGACAGGTATACACATTTTAATTCTGAAACCACTGCTAGTAATGCAAGCTGAGCTTGCACAGTGATCACCCTACTAATAAAGGCTTTGCATTAATGAACCAAATAAATACATTCAAACAGTATGCACATATGAATATAAATCTTACCTTAGCTGTAGACAAAACTCTTTCAGAGGTACATTACGTGGTACTCTCAATTTGGGTTTGTGCTGCTGGGGTTTGGGTCTTCTTATCCAAAGGACAAAATAAACTTAGAAACTTGTTGTTCTTGACCCAAAAAAAAGTCTGTCCTGGACGTCGGGCAATAGAAAGACCAAACCCCTGAAAACAAATAGCAAAACTTCAATGAACATGGCTCAAAACAAACAACCTCATGACAAAATAGGCCTACACTCACATAACTGAATGTACAAGTCAACAATGGAAAAAGGTTAAAAAAAGATACCACTCAAGCAAAATCCGCAATGCAAAATGCACTCAAACATTTTTTTAAAACTCACATATTTTCACAATCCAAAATGCACCTAAGGAACTCATCCCATTACTCAGGAATTGGTCACAAACTGGCAACTCACTACACAACCAAAGCAAAAATATTGGATTAACACCCAACACACACACAAACCACAGCTCTAACCTATTTCCAAACTCAGAAAACATTCTTCTTTCAACTTCAACAGCCATCTCAGTCAGAATATTTATCAACAACTCCTTACCGTTTTTTCAGAAGACTTAAAAAAGGTATACATATGTCCATTATTATAGAAAACAAACTTGACCCTCAAGACCTCAGAAAGTACAGACCTACTGAACAATTTCTAGACAAACTTATAGAAAGAGCAGCCTTCATCCAGTTGTCATAATTCAATGAAGAAAGCTTCCGACCTTCTAGCTTTCAAACAAGATTCCATCCAGAAAGAGGCACTGAATAAGCCTGGCTGATGAGGGGTGTTACCCCGAAACCGGTCCCAGGAAGCTTGTTTCCAGTACAGGGAAGACCTGGCTTGGCAGTTCGGCTTGACTATTCCCATGAGGAACAGGGTCAAGACTGATTTGCATATGGCTGGGTCTGAACGCGGGTGACGAAGTGAGCTAAAGAACAATGATGGATTCAACCCAGATCTGTGACTGGGGGTGAGTGTCTGAAAAGTTTCAGCACTCTGTCCATCATCTCCTTGTGTTTGCTTTGTTCACCCTAAGTTGGTAGGGTGTGCCCAGACGTGGGTCCCTTGCTCACCTTGCCACTTGATTCAAGCTAGCATGGCTGATGAGGGTGTTACCCCAAAACTGGTCCCAGGATGCTGGTTTCCAGTACAGGGAAGACCTGGCTTGGTAGTTCGGGCTTGACTACTGTCCATGAGGAATAGGGTCAATACTGATTTGCATATGGCTGGGTCTAGACTGGGGTGGTGAACTGAGCTAAAGAACGATGATGGATTCAACCCAGATCGGTTAATGGAGGAGAGTGTCTGAAAAGTTTCAGCGTTCTGTCCATTATCTCCTTGTGCTCGCCTAATAGGTGACTAGCCAGGTCATAAGGCCTTTCCAAAAGAAAAGCAGATCATGAGAGTTCTTTAGATTGGTAGGAAGACACTTCCATAGTCTGGCAGTGTGCTATAACTACACAGCAGACACGGATACTTAATTGACATTGGAAATTCAACAGTCTTCAGTGACTTCGGACATGGAACCACTTCAAACTGAACAGCTCAAAAACTGAAATACTCATCTGTAGCAACTGGAAAACTAATAACTCTCTACACCTGGTCTGATGATTTAGGACCACCACCAAAAATATCTAAGAGGGCAAGAAATCTTAGAATTACTGTGGATTTCAAGCACTCCATGAATGCCAAAGGGTAAAACCAGTCTGATCAAGCTTTCTTACCATGAAACGCTGCAACGCACCTCTTCACACTTTGGATTACCCCACAAGGTACAAACAACAATCTCTCTTGTCCTATCAAAACGCTAATTGTCTATATCATGGCTCACCTTTATCAACCATGAGAAGATTAAAAATAATTCAAAACCTTGCTACCAGGATAATCCTACATGTAGACCTGCAAGCCCTTTTATCCCCTGCCTCAAAGACCCTCCACTGGTTATCAATTGCCAGAAGATCCAAGTTACTTTGTAACACCCACAATGCAAATAATGGCAAAGGACAACTATTCATCAGGAAGAAAATCACAAAATGCATTCAAAGAAGGAACCTGTGCTCTAGTATGTCATCCCATCTCAAAATCCCATCATACATGAAATCAAACATGGGTGGTATATCTTTCTCAGTCCAAGCAGCTACACTGGGAAATGTGTTACCCCCCAAAAAATAAGATCCACAGGGCAGCATCTCAGCTTCAAAAGACTAGTCAAGAATTGGCTCTTCCCTACATGATCACAATATTCACAACACAACAATGCACAGCAACAGTATAAAAAAGACAATAAAAGAATACATTCCTAAGCTATGTATATAAGAATGCATGCCTATGTATACCTTACACTCATATAAGTCTATTACTAGAGACATTGTAATGGGTATGTGCGTATGTTTAAGTGTATGGGTCTGTATTTTGAATACAGATGGAAGCGTTATGTATGTGTACACGTGAATGATATATGTTCATTTATTTATATGCATCTGTATATAAAAGACAAAAAAGATAATAAACATTATGTATATGTCAATGTATGTATGGTTCTGCATTACATGAATTTGCATTTGGATATATAACTGTTCTTGTGGATTTATGGATTTATGCATCCATACTGAATTGTATTGTAATTGCATTTCTATAGAGTTTACTACCCCTGACGAGGCGTCAAAGTGCTTTTCGGGGAGTAGCACGCTACTCCGGGACCTATAGAGGACTAGTGTTGAATTGGTATAGTGAAACATGCAAGTACATTTTAAGGGGTGGATAGGTTAGTCTGTTATTTGGATTCAGAAGGATAGAAGAGGAAAAAAGGTTTATTTATACAGCGCTTCTTACCCCTGATGGGGTGTTCAAGCGCTTTCTTTGGTGGAAACCCATAAAGGATTTGTGGTGAATTAGTATGGTGAAATATGAAAGTAATTTGAGTGGTGGATATTAGTCAGTTATTTGGAGTGAGAAGAATAGTGGAAGGATAGAAGGGAAAGAAACGTTTGCATTCATATAGCACCTGTTACCACTGATGGGGTGTTGAAGCTCATTTCTGGCAAGAAGCAGGCTACTACGGAACCCAGGTTTAGTGTTGAAAATTAGTATAGTGAAATATGAAGTAATTTGAGTGGTGGATATGTTAGTCAGTTATTTGGATTGAGAAGGGTTGGGGAGGGGTAACAAAGGTAAAATGGTTTGCATATATGTAGCGTTTGTAACCCTGATGAGGTGTTGAAACGCTTTGTTGGAGAGTAGCACGCTACTCTGGAACCCATAAAGAATTAGTGGTGAATTAGTATAGTGGAATATGGAATTTGAGAAGTGAACATGTTAGTCTGTTATTTTGATTGAAAAGGATAGTGGAGGGATAAAAGAGAGAAGGATTACTTTTTTTTAGGTCACAGCAGTAGGAGGAGGCTTTTGGAAGAGTAAAAAGGGTTTTTGGAGGGGAAGAGTCAGAGGGAAGAGTTTAGAAAGGTTTGTTTTGGGGGATCAGTATAGTAAAAGAGGTGTTAGATGATGCAAGGAGGGGTAGAGTAGGAGAGAGTCAAGAAAGGGTTATTTTGGGGAACATAGTAGTGGTATAGGATTTGGGATAATAGAGAGTGTGTGTAGAGGATATAATGAAAGGGGTATAGGGTGAGATAGGGTTTAGGCTTCATACAGGGGTGAACCTGAATACATGTGTATGTAAGAGTACGTGCATATGTATGAAAAATGTATATATATATATATATATATATATATATATATTACCTACTGGCGGTCGCCAGTAGGTATATATAGTTAGGATTTTTTCCCTATGGGATTTTTGAAAATTCTATGTCTAATAACTTTGGCGTTTGTGGACGGAATTGGCTGAAATTTTCAGGAAAATGGCACATTTTGTTTCTGAGCAGCCCTTGAAAATTTGGGGGGGGGGGTCGTCAAGGGGGGGCCGAGAAAAAAGGGGGGTCCCAAAACGTGTTTTTAACATTGAGTTTTCCATAGGGCGGTTGGCCTCACTTTTAGCCCGAAGGGCTGAATGGATTTGCACGAAACTTGGCAAAATTGTAGGGACTGGTAGCCCGATGTGCCTTTTGTAGGTCTCAATATATGTGCTTCAGTGGATTTTGAGAAATTAACGTTCAAAAAAAGATATATATCTGTAACAGCGGACCGGGCAGCGCTCCAGTTCGCGTACTTTTCGCGCAACGGAGCTTTGTGAAGCGAAGCTGATTGGTTCTCCGGCGTCTGTAAACATTCCAAACAGTCCGTAGCGGCCGCCATCTTGTCTCTCGGTAGGATTGAGAGACAAGAGGAGGCCAAAGCGAAGGGGCAAATGACCATAAGGGGGCATAGTAGGTCGTCCCTGACCCCCTAGGTTTGATGTGGAGGCTTTAAAAGGGTCTCGCAGGGCAAAAAAAAAATATATCGTTTTTTTAGTTTTTTTGCGTGGAGTGCGCCCGGTTCGCGAACCGGGAAGCGTTCTGGGGAGCGTACTTTCTTGAAAATTAGTGAAAAAAGTTAGAGTAAAATAATAATTGTGAGTGATCAGATGTAGGGTAGCTCTGAGAAGAGCTTTTGGGTTTATGGTACATTTAGGTACTTATAAGTAGGTACCAATGCACAGTCTTAAATTCAAAATGAAAACTCTGTTGCCCTCATCTGAGAAGTGAATTCCATCTCCTCTGTAGATATCTTGCATGTAGTAACGCAAGTTATTGTTGTACAGGGAGCCCATTCCATGGTCTCTCATGTAAGCTGAAACAGATTTGTTTACATGCTTCCTCGACTTCTCAATTTGTGGACAAAATTGGTTTGACCACCTCCATTTCTGTCTTTGGCATATATTTGAATATACCAAGGCAGTCTGAGGAAAAAGTGCCATCAATTGCTCAAAGGTGTCCTTTAAAAGCATTTCCAGACCTACCCCAGTCAAAGTGCCCAAATCATTACCTCCACAGTGCACAATTAACAGGTCAGGTTTTGGCAAATGCATAAAGGTTTTCACCAATGGTATCAATTGGTGACATTTTAATCCTCTGTGGCCAAACCACTTAATTTCCACATCTTGTAAATTGAGGTTAGGTAAATTCCTGTTCTCAGCATACCTCTGAGCCCAATAGATGTAACTATGTCCAACAATCCAGACAGAAAACATGGTGAGAGAAGGTTCTCCTGCAGTCAGATGAAGTGTGGCAATGAAATGGCAGTTGAAAAAATAAGAGTTTAAAATGAAAAAAACTGTGGAGTTTCTGTGTTAATGAAGCAGTAACAGTGATTGGTGGATTTTGATTGCTGAAAACAGAAAGTTAGGGTGCATGGATGAGTTGTTTGAAAGATGTATTTTGAGTGGTCAAGAAAAAATCATTAAATGAAAGAATGCACTGGATATGAGGTGCACTGAGAGTTCAGAGTTCAATTGCAACATTGTTGTGTGAACTTGCAAACACCAGAGGTCTTCCAAGACGTGGTTGCCATGCAGAAAAGGCATGAAATGGCAGAGGGGGGAAGGGTTTTCATTTGAAAAAAAGTGAGGGAAGAGTTTTGATTGGGTGACATGAGAGATATGTGTGAAGAATTACAGCATTTCTGTGCTTTTGATAGCTGCAGACTCTGGAGTGCATACCTTTTGCTCTGCTGAAGACAAATTGGTGTGTTTCTGAGACTGTTTTGAAACTCAAAGTATTTGCTAAGGTGAGAAAAGATTTCTTTAATTTAGATAGAAAATAGTGTGCTTTAAGGAGAAAATTATGAAGAAAGTTGTGTTTTTCAAATGTTGCTTTGTCTCAAGTGTTTTACAAATAGATTTTGTTTCTTTGAGAAATTGTAATTGGAGAAAATGTGAAGTATTAGTACTGACAGGGTTTTTATGTGCATAGGAGCTGTGGAGTGTTTTCAAATTATGACTTGTAAATCGTTTTTGAGAAAAAGCAATGGTTTTAATATTGATGACAAGGACATAATGGTGTCTGCTTCTTTATAAGGTAATTGAGAGTCTCTGATGTTATTTTTCCCATTTCAATGTAAGAAGTTTGTCTGTGGAGCAAATTGCTTGTAAATATGCTCCCACCTGTGCATGGCAAATTTAGATTTTGAATGTTTGCGTTACATAGGCATGTTAAAGGTGACTGAAACATGCTGCAAAGGCAATCAAAAAACGCTTTTATGTGTCTTAAGGACATTTTAAGTCATTTCCCCATGTGCAGTGTTTTCAAATTATGAGTTGAAAATCATTTTTGAGGTAAAGGAATGTTTTCAAAATTTATGTGCGCCATATGCCCCCAAATTTCTTTTTCAGGGGTGCAGCAGGGTGTTCTTGAGACACCCCTGCACCCTCGGAAAAATTCGTAATTTGCGATGAGGTAATTGCTAATCGCAAATTGCACCTTCATTCCTATGGGCCTCCTGCTGCATGGAAATGAATGGGTAATTTGTAATTAGCAAATAGATCATCGCAAACTAGGAATGGTAAAGAATCGCTATTTATTCCTTAAAGTTCGCTATTTAGGAAATGCAAAAAACTTTGATGATACATATGGCGGTTCATCTCTAACAAGATAAGAAGCATAGGGATAGATTTATGATGACTGGCGCATCACCAGGGATGTGTTAGTCATTCTGTGCCGCTGTTCCGTCACCTATGGTGTGCTGCATTTACAATGCGGCGCATCATGGGGCAAAAACAGCACAGATGCGTGACGTATCTGTGCCGTAAAGGTGGCGCATTGCTGGAGTTGTATCGCAAGTGTGATGAAGCTCCAGCAAGGCTCAGGGGTGTCCCTGTCGCAGGGTTTCTGTTCTCACACAGAACTGTGGACAGAGGATTGGAACCTCGGCGAATTAGGGTGCCCCAAAACTCACCTTAGTAATCAAAAACCCCTTAGCAAGCTAGGTACAGTGTCACATTGGATATAACAAACTCTCAATGTTTAGACAATCCAGAATATGAACTTATAGTACCTCAGGATACGTGGAACTCATGAACAGTCGGTCGTTATATATTTCTTAGAAACCAGAACATGGAGTTAAGAAGAACACATGTGTATTTGAAATGTTTATTTACTAATGCCGTCTTCTCAGGCGTAGTATCTTAGATAATAGAAGTACACATATTATCAGTAGCAAAATTACCAGCATAGTTACTAGTACATAAAAAGCGAATGGTGACAGTATGTTAACATGCTGTAAATGAATAAGAGTTAGCAACACTTATAAGTAGCCGCGGGCCGTGGAGGGAGTTACGGTGGGGCAGGGAGGCGGGGAGGGGGAGGGGCAGGGTGGAGAGGGCTCCACCCTGCCCCTCCCCCTCCCCGCCTCACCGTAACTCCCTCCACGGCCCGCGGCTGCTTATATCTGACCCTCCCTAATACACATATTATATTATTTGCTAAGAAGGTCTCTTTGTGTTGGTTTAGGGCGTGCCCATACTTTAGTGTCTTAGATTTGAAGGAATCACATCAGCATACACCAGCTCTCTCTTCATGTGAACCGCATCAAGTGTTGTGTATGTGTGTTCGGCAAAGCAATATAAAACCCGCCTCATGCCCAGAATTGGCAGAAGCTGCACTTATGTTATGAGTATGAAGTCGTGGAGATCAGACCTCATAACAATTCTGTATCGTGTTGTTCTTGAAACTTCAGCAGTCGCTGTACAGATATAGTTTAACAAGCAAAGCAGATAGTAGAGCAATAACATATTATTCTCATGTAAACCACGATGAACTACTAGGTTGAAAGCTAAAGCAACAACTAAGTGTCGTGTGCAGAAGTTGCAAAAAAGGAAAAATGGCGTTTAAACCGGTAATGAGCCCATGCTAACTTAACACGGTGTAAAGATATCCAGGATCTAGATGACACCTCCCCATGATCCGGAAACTAACTGAATAAGATAATAGAAGTGGCATCTCATGAGAGCAGATTTCAACTTTATATGTGGACGGTCTGCAAGGTAAAACATTAAAAACTAGGAAAATTTAATGCTAAAGAAAAATAAAACAGCCAACTACTTTATCGAGGCTTAAGCCAATAGGCAAGCTAAATAATAAAAACTTGACAAATAAGTCAATGAAATGCTAGTACTCAGCATATCAAACATGAAAAAGGTCTATGACATAACTGTGTATGCAAAATAAGCTGCAACAGCCTCCAATAGGAAGTCACCGTCTTCATCCGAAAAGAGTTCAGCCATCCAATTTAAAAGCGGAAAAGAACATACGTGCTCTCCCAGCACCGGATCCTCTATCACCATCAGAGGACAGCTCGGTGGGTTTTCAAGAAAGCTCTGTTCCAAGAAAGACTGTGTTGCCGCCAGTAAATTCCAGGGACCAATTAGTCCACGCATCAATGCCACAGCCATAATCCTTTCGCCAGGACAAACCAACTCGTGAGTAATGATAGGAGTCATCAGCTGATTAAAGTCGACGTCAGGAGAAACCGGTCCGCAGAGACACAAATCAATGGCCCAATCGAAATCACAGGTCAGGTGAAATACAGGCTGGACACAGGTGAAGTAGGAGAATCGAAAAGATAATCCATATGCCGTGCTTAATATCGCCAACGGCATTGTGCCATAATATTCAAGCATGCGATTGCGGAACAGCGTCAGCAGCTGCAGGGCGGGAGCTTGCACAGGAGGGACATCCATATTTAAAAATGTAAAAAAGCACAAGAGCGTCCGCTGGTAATGCAAGTAAAAATGGGAATCCACCAAGCACAGTGGAAAAAATAGAATGAAAGAAAGCAGGGATGACTCCAAAGATTTTCTCAAATGAAGTCACGAGACCACTGGTAACAACTTTAAAAAAGTGCGCCAGGCCCTTTGTGGAGGACGCGTTAAAGATAGTCCGAACCATCTTGCTGAAATGGAAAGGCAAATCTGTATTTAAAAGGGTCTGCACCTCTGTATGGGTGTTCGCTATGTGAAGCACAAAAGTTTCACGGGCCGAACTCAAGGCCACCTCTCTCTGAGACAAAAGAGCTCTTATTCTTGCCATGCCGTTGAAATCTGTTCCCAAGGTTGGTATTTGTGGCCAGATTGAAAACTCCCTATGTTCATGTGTGGGAGGAAATAGAACATTTCTGCAGCAAATAACCCGTTCACTTACTGTTACGATAAAAGGAATACTTTTAATTAACCCAGAACAATCTTCATTATTGAGCATCAAATAACTACCATTTTCCAACAACTTGAACGTGGGGATGATAGCAGGAACTGGCGTGCCTTGCAACACGCAAGCCATATTTGGTCGGTGTTTGTTGCACGAACCGTGTAACTGTATGTGCCTACACATTAGTGAATGATCTGGCGTCTCAGTGCATTCCTCTCCATTCAGATAAACTTCTTGATCATCTTTGAAACATCTGTATGTGTATGGAAGCGACCAGACCTCATGAAGAAAACCACTACCTAAAGGTGCATAACGACCTATTGGTATATATTTCATACAATTTGAAAACTTATATAAAGCAAAAGGCAGCGTTATTAAACCGTGGATAAGGCACGTTGCCAAAGCAGCCAACCTTTTGGATTTATACTGGAAATGTTAAAGGAAGAATTATGGAGTAGGGCCTGTAAATCTTTAATGGACAACCGAGTAAAATTACTCCAACCATCATATTCCTCTAACTCCGGGATAGTAGGGGTGTTTAATTTTTTAGAAGTAGCCAATCCAAAGCATTTGGTCTGGGAAATCGTTTCATTCACAAACAACATATGATTTGGGATGAGATATGCACGGTGCAAAGCCTCAGTGCCTTTTACCTGCCAGGTTCGTGAACCCCAAACTGATGTAGATCCTGGATATCTTTACACTGTGTTAAGTTAGCATGGGCTCATTATTGGTTTAAACGCCATTTTTCCTTTTTTGCAACTTCTGCACACGACACTTAGTTGTTGCTTTAGCTTTCAGCCTACCGGCGTCAAGATCTATGCCTGCTTCAAGCAGGCGCAGGGTTTTGATGCAGCTTTGTCCTATCTGATTGTAAATGCGGCAGACTGTGGGTGGTAGAGCAGCGGTGCACGTTAACTGGTGCATCTCTGGGGATGTGCTAGTTAATATAAATCTGCCCCTTTCCATACATACTGAGCATGTCATGAATGATGTAATATGTGACATCATCAGCAGTGGATTACGGGTAATAGTATCTCTAGTTTACTCCCCTATAGCTGTCTTTCTTTTAACATAACTGTCTGTTTCCTTCCCTTATACTTACTGTTTTTTTGGTTCGCTTCCGGTTCGCGTACCGGCGAGCGAACTGGGAAGCGAACTAAGAGAAATAGAGGTTGGCACAGTTCCAAATATTGTACCAATTTTTTAATACCGGGGAGGTAGTTCTGAAAAGAACTTTTTTTTTATTGTTTTTGTTGTTTTATATTTTTTTTATTATTTTTCTGAACATTTTTTTACTTTTTTTGAATTTTTCTGAACAGTTTTATATTTTTTTTGTTTTTTTTTGGGAGGGGGCAACGAAAACGATTCATTGTAAAGGGCTCAACAGGAGCAACAAAAAAAAAAAAAAGAATTTATTGTTTGGGGCGTTTCGGACAAACATGAGCATGATTGTCAATAGCTCTGTTGATCAGAGTGATGCTACTTTCTCCGTAGCAAATGAATCCACTGCAATGTACGCAGACTTGTTTTACTTCACGAAATCTCGTTTGTATATTTGGCACCATCTCCCTGCCCTCTGGTCCCGTTACTTCCGGTATAACAGATCTTCTGGCCATAATAGGGAGATTATCTAGGTCGTTACGAAACTGTGCAGCACTGTAGTTGTTAGGATGCCACCTAGTCATATGGCGATGCATTGTGTAGTTTCCGAAACTGTATTTTTTGTCGGTCCCTCTGGACAGTCTATCTTGACATATAAGGCAAGTTACGTATCTTGCATTTACTTTTTTCTGACCTTTGGGAATTTAAAAAAATTGCCAAATGAAGTTTTCTTTCCGGTGAGACGTCCTGGGCTCCTCAGGCAAAAAGTGCCTCTCTTCGTGCTCTTCGTCCTGTTCCTCTTCTTCCTCTTCTTGCTGAATTATAACTTCAGCAGGTGGTCCACTCTTCCTTGGATGTGGTGGAGGTGGTGGGGAAGCACCAGCTGAAGCTACTAAAGAAGCCATTGCTCACTGGTAACAAAGGGTCTTTCTCTCACAATGATGAAAGTCAGAGTGAGGAAAGAAGGAGGGATTTTCATCATTTGGGAAAAACAATAGTTCTCAACCAATGAAAAGTGTTCATTTTAGATTATATGACCTAGTCTTACATCATTAGGAAACCAAAAGTGAAATGAACCAATGAAAAGTGTTATTACCAAGTCACATGACCTGCTGTGTTTACGTTACGCGCTTTGCAGGGCCTCCCGGTTTGCTTCCAGAAACCTGCGCTTTGCGCCTCGCTTCGCGTACCAGTTCGCTAACGTAGCACGTCATATGACGTATCACGCGACAACGCGAAACGTCATGTGGACGGGAAGCGTCACGATGTTGTTTTCGAACGCGGCAGTTGCGGTAAAGAAACGTTTACCGGCTCGCGGTCTATTTCGCGGCATCATGGTCAGCTAATGGGAAGTTTCCCGATTCGCGAAGCGGGAACGAAGAAAAAAAAATATTAAAAAAAAAAATTATTAATAAACATATAAAATATATTTTGGGATTTAAAGAAGAATACATTTTACAGCTACAGATATTAGCTGTTAAAAAACCAATGAAATTCACTGAAAAAACCATAGGTTATAGACCATATATAGTTAGGAATTAGCATTTAGAAAACCTTATTTTACTCACACAAAACCATTGAAATTCCATATATAGTTAGTTGCACTAACTATATATCGCGCACCCGCAATCCACTGCTGATGATGTCACATATTACATCATTCATGACATGGTCAGTGACATCACTGATGACATCACTGATGACATCTCAAATGACATCACTGATGACAACATCCAGTGATTATGTGTTTCTGTAAAGTTTAAATATGTTTTACATATTGAAGAATGAGTGGATGTATAAGTGTCTGAATGAAGGTTTTAGTAGGTGCGTGATTGACTGTATGAGTGAGTGATTAAATGCGTCTTACTAAATGCACGGGTTAGTGACTAAACTGTCTGAAAGTGTGCATCAGTATGTCTGTTGTTGTGCAAGCTGCTGCATGTGTTGATCAGTAGCTATATAAGTAGCTATATGGGTTATTGATTGGTTGCACAAGTATTTGTATGGGAGACTGAGTGTGTGTATGGCTGGCTGGGAGGTGTGTGACTCTGTGCAGATCAATGTGTACTTGTATCAGTGATTCTATAAGAGAGTAAGTATGTGTTAGTATATGTTTGAAAATGTAAGGTACTCTATGTTTAACTGTGTAGATTAGAAAATGGAAGTGTGATTGATTCTTTACAGGACTGACTAGGTGTGTGAGTAACTCCATGGATGAGTGGCAGAGTGTGAGTGTCTGTATAGGTGTATGAGTGCATATGATAGTGTTGTAAAGATGAGTGATTGTATGTATGAATGATTGTATGGGTGAATGAGTGAATGTGTGTGTAGACGTAGGAATCAGTGAGTGCGTATGTAGTAACTAGTATTGGTGTGTCAATGGTTTCAAAAATTATACTCTGTATTTAACACTGGGTGTAACAGAGGTTATATTAAAGTGTGAGGAGATGCATTGTATTGTCACATTAATGATATCATCATTGATGTGACCATTGATGTCAAATGAGATATCATCAGTGATGTCATTTGAGATGTCATCAGTGATGTCATTTGAGATGTCATCAGTGATGTCACTGACCATGTCATGAATGATGTAATATGTGACATCATCAGCAGTGGATTGCGGGTGCGCGATATATAGTTAGTGCAACTAACTATATATGGAATTTCAATGGTTTTGTGTGAGTAAAATAAGGTTTTCTAAATGCTAATTCCTAACTATATATGGTCTATAACCTATGGTTTTTTCAGTGAATATATATATATATATATATATATATATATATATATATATATATATATATATATATATATATATATATAATAATTTTTATTTTTTTAAATCACCAAAAAGCTCTTGCGCTTCGGGAGGTCACACACGTCGTCTATGCAATCCAGCTTGTTGGCCTCACACAACTTACATTTCCCTTTCTCCAGCCATTACAGGAATCCCGACGCGTTTCGAGGCCACACCGCCTCTTCTTCCAGGGGACAAAGCAGAAGCACACAATAAGCTCACCTCCGTTTTGCATCTTCTTTATTGATTGCAAAATACCGCCCTCAGTGGGCGTGGCTAATCATTAACACCACCAAGGATGATGGTATATGTAGTCCGTGAGGTGAGTAAAACACTCCCTTTAGTAGGTTGAATTCTCCTGCATACAATATGTAGTCCTTTATTAACCTTTAGTAGGAAGGGAGACTCGGGATAATTAAACTGTGCTGTAAAGTGAACGCCGTACCATCCAGCGAAGAACAGTTCTCCTCTGCGGCTCTCTGCCTCACAGTGTCGTACCTGTGAGCAGAGCGGTGCTCCATCCCCAAGGCCAAGAACAGCCGTGTATAAAATATATATATATATATATATATATATATATATATATATATATATATATATATATATATATATATATATATATATATATATAAATGTGTGTGTGTGTGTATCTGTAAATATATATATGTAAAACAAAAAAATATGATTACGTGAATGCAAACATGTATATACATTAGAAAGATCTATGTGAATATGCCTACGTGCACGTAAATGTATCCATGTAATTTAATTACTCTGTACAAGGATTTAGGAATTAAAAATACCAGAAAAAATAGCATTCAATAGATAAAAGTATATAGACATTATACTTACATTATACATAGTTATACCTCCGCACAAGTCACATATAAATATATATACATATATGGACTTGTGTACATACATATATTAATTAATATATACCTGGCCTACACAATTATGTTGTACGCAAATATGGTGTCCCGAGGAGGTCGGGACGTGCGGGGTTTCGGCTACTGAGCTGGGGCTGACTGGAGGTGTCGGGGTAAAGAGAAACACTGGCGCCTTGAGTAAAGGTTTCAGGGAAGGCTTTATTGGTATGTATGTCTTTTTCATCAAGGGGGTTGCACGTTCTCTCGTATGCACTGCAGGGTCCAAAGGAAAAGCAGCTTGCTCCAGCTTGGCTATTCCCGGTAAGAGGACAGGGGCTGTTGTGCTCCGGAAGGGGACGTCTCTCCGCTCCGTTTTCCGCTCCGGTACCGAAAATAAAGGAAACTTGAGTCAGATAATTGCTTGGTTCAGGGAACACTCTTAAGGGCCGGGAGTGAGGGAAACCAACGGTGATAAGGTGCACGCTTCTACAACAAAGGGTGTGGTAGGAGTGCACGTGAACGGACAGGGTACTTTACAAAGGGCTGTACAATATCTATACACGGGGCTGACTCCTCCGCCCGACCCAACCCGCTACCCGGCCCCGTACCTCTTGTAGCCAAGCTCCTCCCGTGGGAACGTGGCGGGGCGAAGCGTAGAAACGTTGGCCTCCTGGCGTGTCGCTCCCGGTCTCTTTCGGTTCTGGATACCGCCGTCCGTCGTCCTCGTTGTCAGCTACCTCCAGGGAAACGCCGTCCGCCTCTTCTCTCCTACTTCCTCCTTTTGACGTGGTGACGCTGTCGAGGGGCGGGGCCTCTTCTTCTTGGTCCGGGGTCTTAAAGGGGCCAAACGTGTTGTTGTCATCCGGCCAGCCCGACTCAGGTTCCTCGTTCCAAGGACAAGGTGGTAGCTGTGGGGAAAAGGGGCAAGGTGAGAGGGGGGTGGCGGACCACCAGTCCGTTGGGATAGTCATATTCGGTCCGCACGCCCCATCACATATGGATAGACTGTTAATTTTAAATATATATAAATGTATATGTTCGCTCTTTGCCTTCCCAAAAGATTGAGCCTCACTCGAACATTTACCAAGGTGGCAGGCCTTTAATCAGGAGTATGAGCAGTCAGCTGGGGCAGTTACGATCACACGGCCATAACGCGACTTGCCTGACGCGTTTCGAAGGAATTCTCCCTCTTCCTCAGAGGCAGTCGGTCACAGATGCATGCTCCGGTCACCATCCATAAGTGCAAAATATGCCCCCTTGATGGGCGGGTCAAATGTCCCCAAAGCCTTATGGTTACTGGAGTCCCGAAAATTTAAAACCACTGATGGTGTGTTAATTTCCGTGCCTTTCAAGCCCTCAGATGGGCCACCATCCTCAGTAACTGCTCTGATCTCCGGTAAGTGTTCCACGCAGCAGCTCTTGATATATCCTGCTGCATGGCCCCCTCTCATACCGTGGTGGTGCAGGCTCGACGGCTGGGCGCCGCCTTATATGTTCGCTCTTTGCCTTCCCAAAAGATTGAACCTCACTCGAACATTTACCAAGGTGGCAGGCGCCATCTTAGACACAGTTTTAAACACCTTGTGTTACTGAAATCAGGGAAGGACTCGTGTATTACACCAAAGTCCTACCAACAATCGAGCGCCATCCTAGAAAGTTCAGATAAACAACTAAGATTATAGATTATTAGGTGCCGCTCGCTGTGAGGTTCTCTGCCTGACATTTGTTTCCCAGCCGCTACAGGAGTAGCTTGCTCTCTGTCCACTGCTCCAGCCCTTGGAGAAAAGGAGGAACACCATCTGCGTGGCCGCAGAGGAGGCGCGAGGCGCGGCTCCGGGACTGCGAGGCTCAGCCTTCAGCTACATCAGCTGTTGCCTCTTCCCGTGTGAGCCGCGCCCCCTCCCAGTGCCCCGCCCCCTCTCACCCGATAGTCTTTTAAGCAAGAACACAAACGCGCATCACGGGACGCGCGCGGGTCGGAGCCTGGGGCGAAGCCTGGGCCAAGGGTGGGCCCGTCCTAGCCCGTCACAGACCGGAGGAGACTGGGCTGGGCGCACCCCCCTAACATCCAAAGTAAGGTAAAAACATCGTACTAAAATCTGTTTCAAAATTGCAAAAGGGTCTTTATTACATCTCACGACCCACATACAATCTGAGGCTTAACCATTTAATAATGTCACCAAGAGGCTCGAGAAGCAAAACAAAAAAAGCCAACATGACGACCACAGTCGGACCCATTGAACAATTTTTACATAAAGTCAACAAAACCATAGATCAAACAGTACTGATGATCGACCGCCGGGTCTCTTACGAGTTGGACCAAGCACGTCGCTCATCTATGGGCATGTTAGCACAAGCCCAGACTCCCAATGTTGCCCCTCAAAATAAGCCACTTGGGGAAATAAGTGACGAAACACAAACATTGCCTAACACAGTTGACCTATCTGTAGCATCACAATTATCTAATTCACAATTCTCTCAGGATCTTGAAAAGACCCCCGACATTTTTGTTACTTTACAGCCAATAAATAGTGTCCCAACGCCACCGGAATTCAGAGGAGTCAGGGAAGGAGCAATCCCTAAGCAACAGACCCGCAAAGAATCCCTTCCTAAGAGTCCAACATATATCACCGACACAAACTCTGACTCTGAACAATCGTTCATCGACCAAAGTCAAAAGATAATTGTTAACACAGAACCTACTAATAACAATCGTTCTGATGATCTCAGAGTCGGCGATCAAGTGAATAGGGCAAACCCTAAAAAGACTCGACTAGACACGACGTGAAACAGTAGACAACCCAACTCAGAACAAATCATGCTAAAACAAATCCTGGAGATAGTAAAACATCAGCTACAACCCGTCCAAAAAAGCCTAGAGGTAATTGAAAAACAAATGGCTATACTGATCACTACGGTTAAAACTATTACCAACTCAAGGAAAAATGATTTTCCGCCCTCGATATGTTCAACTACTACCACCAGTAAATCAAACACTACTAATACACCGAACCAAACAATAAACAACACGGTTGCCACAAATACTTCAAAAACAAATACTACAGTATCAGCAAATAAACAACCGAATAAAATTCTCCCTTCGAATACTCAGTCCAACTCTGATAACTCTGACAATGCTAAAACTATCACAGCTCCTCAAAGTCAGCCATCTGTAAAACCTACCTACGTGAACGCCCCGCAGGTCATAACCCCTTCTTTACCATCAGCATCAAACAGCACCCGACAGGAACAACCTTCGAGACAAACCAACAAATCAGAACGACCAACTAAGAGATGGCCAAGGATAGTAAACCTTCCATCAGAAGCTGCACCCTTTGTAGCAATACTAACAGGGGTCCCAGAACTTAATAAAGATACAGATGAACCTACTTGGTCACTATTAAATAAAGCACGCCACTGGTTAAACATCAATAGGCCCAGCCACCCAAATAATAACAGTAGAATTACAACGGTGAGAAGAGCCTCCTGGATAGGCCACCAGCCTAAAACAATCCAGGGCGACTGCATAATAATCAACTTTGAAAGCCCACAAATAGTGGACTATATCTGCTCTTGGGACACCTTCGAAAATAAAGAAGGAATAGACATCAAACGTCTATCCTTTTTCTATCCTCGACAAAATCACCATCGCGAGGATCCTAACTGGCCATCAAACTGGTCATGGGGTCAACTTGACCAAGGACCAAGAAATTGGAATCAGGGAGATAGAACCTATGGAAATAACCAAAGGTACTATTCTCAGAGGGACTGGGGATATGAGCATAGAGATCGAGATCGCAGAGACTACAACAACTATGGGAGGAGGGGATACCAACACTCCAACAGAGAACCCTGGACCGGAATTCCAACTTTCAATTACTACAGCTGCCTAGATATGGTCGATTGACCGTCATCATCCTTTTCAATAATTAGAACTCTACCTATTACCAGATTATCCTCATCTTCACAACTGAATATCTCTAAGATAAAGACGCCAGAAAAGACTCTATGTCTCCATAAAGCAATAACACAAGATCAATTCATAAAAAATATAATCGAAAAGGAAGACAGCCAGTCCAAAGTTCTTCTCAATTATCCCAACCTTGACAACACTCAGCAAATCCTCCCACATTCCACCTTAAACAAAGATCATGGAGAGACATCTTTGAATGTTAATTCTTCAAATATGACAACAGAGGCTGAAATCAATGTCCCGCAGTCTCACCCTGACAACACCACCATAGATGCAGAGAGGAAAATGCTATTTTGGAACGTGGCAGGTCTAGCAACAAAGCATACGGAGAAAACTTTCCTGGACCTGGTACAAACACACGATCTAATCTGCCTCCAGGAGACATGGTTAAACGCACCGATTCACCTGGCGGGATACAGAACATACTTCTTCCAGGCCACGAAGTCTCATGCAGGGAGAAGCAAGGGTGGCCTAACCACGTATATCTCCAACATCTGGCCGACCCAAGAAATCACACCAATCATACTTCACCAGAATTATCAGATCATCAATATTAAATTAACCAACCAGGTTATTTACACCATAATCAATTTTTACAATAATATGATCTTGATGGACTCAACCAAAGCTCTTACTGAAATCAGAGATCTGATAACCGAACAAAAAACTAAATATGCGAGAATATCACACTCAATAATCTGGGGTGGAGACTTCAATCTTCATATATGCACCAAAAGCAATGCCCCCATATGTGGGGTTACGGACGACCAGGAAAACCCAGTGGAGCATTTCTCTCATACTGAGGAAGGAAACTACTTGCAAGCTATTATGTTTGATCTGGATCTAGGGTTCGCGAACAAAATAATGTCTCCGATAACTGAGTTCACATCAACCTTTCATGGAAGAGGTGCCCAGACAGTAATCGATTACATTCTAGTTTCCACAAACAACGCCGCCTGTATAAAGTACTTTGAAGTAAATAAAAACGTACTCAGTGACCATCATCCACTCAGCTTAACATACCTTGAGCCAGTGCGGCATAACAATCAAGTCATGAATAACCCGGGCTTACTCCATCAAAATGTACTTACTTTAGACAGACTTAATGGTTTTACTTTAAAATGGGGCAGCATAGATCAAGAATCAGTTACTGAAAGGATAATCAAAAAATGTCAGACTAACATAGACAGCTGCCTAAACCCCAGCACTACGGCACCCGAAATTCTGACTAATTACAGCATAATAATGGAAACCATAGGTAATGAACTAGTAAGACCCAAAAAGAAAAATAATACACAAACAAAGGGGTGGTTTAACACGCAATGTACAAAAGCTTACTCGGATTTAAAGAAAGCTCTAGCTAAAAAAGGTCGGAAAAGAGAAGAGATAGCGCAACTCAGGAAAGTTTACACACAAGCTTTGAAATTAAGGAAAAAAGAGCTACAGCGCAATCTCTGGTCTCAACTGATAAACAGTAGCTCCCAAAAAAACAGCACGGCCTTCTGGAAAGTAGTCAAATCCCCTTTTTTAACTGGAAGCAATGAGGGTCCTTCCTTAGATGTCGCAATAACTGCGCAGGATTGGGTGCAGCACTTTTCGGGGGTTTTCAAGGAGGTCAAACCTGCCGGCCTAGTCTCTACGCATCCTCTCCCGGCGGTGACATATCAGATAGAATTAGAATTTACCATTACAGAAGTAACGAAAGCAATAAAGACAGCAAAAAACGGTAAAGCGCCAGGACCAGACTCCGTCCCTATCGACCTATACAAATTTCTTCCTGATCTCTGGTCACCGGTTTTAACCAAGGTTCTGAATGCAGCGATAGAAACAAATCTCCCCAACTCCTGGTCAACATCCATATTGGCTCCAATTTTTAAAAAAGGCAACAGAGACTCTCCATCCTGTTATCGCCCTATTTCCCTCCTGGATACTATTGGTAAAATGGCAGGGAGAATACTACTCGATCGCCTCCAGGAATGGTCAAAAGAACAAGGGATTCTTTCAGATCTCCAATACAGGTTCCGGACCGGCCTGAGCACCGTAGATCAAGTGCTGAACTTAACACTGCTGGCTGGAAAATACGTCACAGCCAAAAAAACAAGTCTACACATGGTCTACGTTGACCTAACGGCAGCGTTTGACTGTGTGGAACATTCAAAACTCTGGTATATAATGCTGCATATGGGAATTGAGCCAGCTATAGTGAATTTCCTACGCGAGTTATACTCAGGTGCCACGGGAAAAGTACGTTACGGGACTGAAGGCCAACTCACAGACAGCTTCCAAATACAGAAGGGGGTCAGGCAAGGCTGTGTGCTGGCCCCCTTCTTATTTACGCTTTACACTAATGGACTGGAAGCTGCAATGCTGCAGGGCGTAACGGATTACCCAGAAGTCGACCGGCGACCAATACCGGCACTACTATACGCCGACGATGCGGTGATTCTTGCGCGCACCCCTATCCAGCTACAACAAGCATTAAATAACTATTGTACTTTTATGTCCAGCCTTAACTTAAAAGTCAATATTAAAAAAACCTACGTGATGCATGCCGGTAGAAGGGGAAAAAAACCGATGACAATTTTTGTAGACACACTGCCCCTTGAAAGAACTAAAACCTACTCATACCTCGGTATAACCATAGACGAAGACTTTAAATGGAAAGAAGCAATCAACTCACGTAAATTATCATTAATAAAAACAGTTGGTGCTATAAAAGCCTTCTCACTTCGTCTTGGAAAAAAACCTTTGGCCGAATTGATAAAGATCTATAACGCAAAATGCGTTACTACAGCGATCTTCGGCGCAGGAATTTGGGGAACAACAAACGTCGAACAAATCCAGAAAGTCGAAAACACCTTTTTAAAATTTCTCTTAGCTCTCCCAAAAAGTGCATCTACCTTTGGCAGTCATGCAGAATTAGGAGTGGACCATATCTCAGATATTATCAAGATCCAACCTATAATGCTGTGGCGCAGAATATGGGCCACGGACGAATGCCAGCTTACTAGAGAAATTATTACGGACTGTCTGAAACTAGACTGTATGAAGAAGATAAAATGGTTATCTTATGTAAAATCTTTTCTCACAGACGTTGGTTTGTTGAGGTTTTTTGATGAACCACAATCAGTAACAGACATATCAAAAAAGGATTTAAAAAAGCTATGTCTGTCTCATCTAACCCAACTACGAATTATGTCCGAAATAAGAAAGCCATCAGTCCAACACTGCCTAATGATACAACTTACTCCATCAATCCAACCGTATCTGCAGTATGACTTGACGCAATATGAAAAACTCCTTCTCACTCGTTTCAGATTTAACCTTTTTCATATTATGGTTTTATTTCCTTCCCAAAATGTTTGGTCAGGTACCACGACACCATGCCCCTGCGATCTTACTTCCCCACAGTCCACAATTCACGTAGTTTTTTTCTGTAAATTTTATACCCTGTTTCGTAAAAGGTGGATTTTACCAATTTTGAAAATAATGAATATCCGAAGGTGTCGACCTGCATATTTGGCGTTGCAGTTTTTGGAAAACAGTGTAATAGCAAAATCTGTGGCACAATATTTAAAGGTGTGCCTGAGGCATCGTACGAACTTATGAAACTCACAGTGATCCCAAAAATGGACCGTAACAAATGTTTTGTCTTATTTTTAAAATGGATGTACAACTTTAACAAAGTATGATTGACAATTTTTTTGTTTAAAAAAAATAATGTTTGTACGTGTACTTTTATGGCTTTCAAAACGAAAACCGAATAAAGTTCTTTTTGATTTGATTTGATTTGAACTAAGATTATATAAAGTAATTCATGGTACAACTAATTAAGCCCATCGATGGGCGCTTTTAGAGCACGCATCATATACACACTCTGTACAATATATTCAGTGGATACAGTATATACAATTTAGAATGTACAATCCCGCCCTGAATGGGCATGCACTCAGTTCTCTATATCACAGACCTGTGTCTAACCAAAGCCAACAATACATCATGATATAAGCACGAAGAAAGAAATATCAGAACATCCGAAGGGAAAAACCAAAGAGGTTAGAGGAGGGAAAAAGAAAATGAGACACAAGAATTCTCCATATATACAATTTCAAACTTTGAGGAAAACATCTACAATTTATACACGACGAGAGCATACGTATATACTGTATCCACTATTGTTGGTAGGACTTTGGTGTAATACACGAGTCCTTCCTTGATTTCAGTAACACGAGGTGTTTAAAACTGTGTCTAAGATGGCGCTACGGTAAACATAGATGAAGGTTTTTTACCGAAACGCGTCTGTTTGATGGAGTGTCTGTTTGCTGGTGACAATAAATAACCCAAACGACCTCCCGTGAGTGCTTTTTTCCGGTAGGACGGAAGTCCGTAGTCACGGATATTGAAGCGGCAATTTGATTTGTGGGAGCACCCCCACATTGGAAAGCACCCGTCTGCGAGTGCCCTGCGATATAGATATATATGTATATATATCTATATATATATATATATATATATATATATATATATATATATATATATCAGCTTGTTCCAAATGTTCCTGGGTGTTGGATGCTGTTGATTCACCAGCACCCAAACTTTCCAATGCTTGCATCGTTGACAGTGCTCGAAAGTTGTTTACTGTGCACTGTGTCCCGGTGGGCTCTTCATCATTGGTAGCGGTAGCAGATCTTTGTACATCCTCTCTGGGGTTAATCAGGAAAATCTTTTTGAAACCACAGCAGGGTCTATGATAACGAAACTAGTTATTTATGAATTTATTGTAAATACTTGTTTTTCTTTTCCCACAGTGGTTGAGACCAAAACAGACGTGATATACTGAAAATGATTAATTATTTGTATATAAGAAGCACGCTTGTATATGAAATTTGTCCTCGTTTTTCAAGTATGGTTTAAAATAATTATATAATTTGCACTTGCACACCAAAAATGAATTTAAGTACGTGTTTGTATTATATTAACCCGTTTCAAGATGGCCGACTTGTAAATTACATCTGTGAGGTTGGTGGAAAGTCCATTCTTTGTCTTCATGGCTATGACGACATGTGAAGGGTTTAAAATGGTTGTTTTTCACGATGGTAATCGACATTGAAAAAGCCGCGAGGCGAAACGCGTCTGTCGATAGGGAGGAGAAGGCTAAGCACCGAATAAAGCATTTTCAAGCTTTAAATAAGAACTTTCATTTTGCCTTTCATTTTGCAAGCTGAAGGAGTGCCTGCTGTTCGAGGGATACTGAGCGGGTCACCACCGCTGAAGTGTGCACCCGGAAAAACGGAGCGGCGAAGGTTCTGTGCTTTAAAATAATATATTATATATATATTTATTTTTTTACTCCTGGGTTTGTAGTTTGATGGTGTGCATCTAAACCACCAGTGGTGCAAAACTGAGGGCAATACCACCAAGCCCTTTTAAACTTTCACTGAATTTTCTCCCCAGTAAAGAGAAAGGCTGCACTCAGAAAGTGAGTATTTTTCATTTATTTGGAGACAGAGCTTGACATAGGAATGCGTTTCGGATGTTCACTCAGCCTTTGTCAACCTTAAAGAGCCTCATTTTTTTACAGATTAAATGCTTTCCACATGTGTGCAATCAAGTAGACATAAACAAGACACTTTCCCTTTTGTGCAATAAATCAAGTGGTTATTTCTTTCGTATCCACTATTTGCATTCACATGTTAAAAATAAAATAAAACCATTTAAAGTGCTTAACAACAGTTCTTGCAGTTTTAAAATGCAGTGGTTAAAAATATACTTGATGGCTTCCTTTTAGTTTTCTGTTGCTCATAACATTTGAGACGGTCACTTTCATTACAATTTATCTTTCAAATTCATCTTTCCATTTAGAGTTTTGACCCAATTCAAGAGCATTATAAGGGCCTGATTAAGAGTTTGGTGTCTTGCGACCTCCAGACTCGTGCAAGCGGACCGCTGTATTTATTTATTTTTTTAAAATATGTTTTATTGATTTTCACCCAACAAACAACGTGCATTGGTCTCACAACAGATCAGCGGTACACTTCTTGATTTCTTAAATTCACATTTTTGGCTATGGCATACAGACAAAGCTCAATTCCATTGTCCGTCAGTTTCCCCGCATATTTATCCCCTCGTGATACGCATTGCCTAATGTACAGGTACGCTCTCTTTGTGTGTCCATGTGCCATCAGTTCGATCAGTCAAGGCCCCCATCCAGTTGCAAAACATGCCCTCCCCTTTGACCCTCCCTAACCCTCTCCTCTAGTGTGTCCGACATTGCCGTCCTTATATAGTCATGCAGTGTGTCAATTGGCCTAGGGCATATAGCTCCCTCTCTCACTGGGTTGACTATCCTAGCCGGCGTCTTTCTGGATTCCGCTACAGCATCTCCTGGAATGATGAGGTACCCCTATATGGTCTTCCTATTCATGGCGTCCCCGCCGGTGTATCTAATGACTCCCATTCCGACTCTGACTCAGGTATCTGCAACAGTACCACCAAAGCTTCCCATGCTTGGGCAGCTTCCAATACCTTCTCACAATTAGATCTCCTAGCTAGCTGGAAACGTATCCTGCTCTCGCTTACTGCCCACCTGGTTAACTCTACCTTCCAGTGCTCAATGCTGGGTCCTTGCCTGGATTTCCAATTCTTCATTAGTTCCCTTTTAGCTAGGATAAACCCTAAGTCCAGGTACTTATTCGTGACTTTTGTCTTGTTCGTGTGGGGAAACCAATGTAGCATGCATGCGCCCATGTTTGGGTCTATCTGTCTATCCGTCATCCCACATAAGATATCAACCACTTCTTCCCAATATGTTCCTAATTGCAGGCAACTCCACAACATGTGCATAAATTCTGCTTCTTCCGAGTTGCATCGTGGGCATCTGGCTGCGTCTACATTAAAATATTTATTCATTCGCGCCGGCCTGTGCAATATATAAAATTGAATGAGCTGAAACCTGGCATTGCGCATACTCTTCCACGCCCTCTCTACTATTCTGGACCACGCCGTGTCAGGAATTTCTTTACCCAGGTCTGCTTCCCACTTCCCTTGCAACTGGCTCAACGGCTGCCTCCATTCCTCCCCCATTGTTCTGTATAAACATGTTATTGCCTTAACGGTCCCTGCCGCCATCACTATATACTGGCATGTTAGAGATATCTGCGGCTCGTCTAGCCCCCCCCCACCAACGTTGGATTGCCATTGTGAGGGCAGAATGCAGCAAGAAATCACCCCTGGGTAGGTCGTAGCGGTCTAGCAACGTCTGGTAAGGCAAAAGTACACCCTCTTCATACAGGTCCCCTATCATTTGCACTCCGTGTTCTTCTCATGCAGCTAATGCTGACAAATCCCCCCCCATGTGGAAGCGCTGTGCACATGCTCAGTGGAATCTCTGGCGCGTATGGCCGTAGAACCCCACTTCTCTTTTGACTACGGTTCCAACACAATCTCAGCGTCCGCTCTTCATGCGTTAACGTATCGAGCCGCAACCGCTGACCTAGTATAATAAATGATAAGACGTGACGAGGCTTCCACCGGCCCTCCGGTCTGTTTGGGCCCCTGAATTCCCTTGCCACTGCCTGGGTAAACCAATGCAGCTGGGCTGCCAAATAATATTGTTCAAAGTCCGGGACCGCCCATCCCCCTTCCGCTCTGGGTCGCATCATCGTGGTCAAGGCCACTCGACGTCTGCCGCTCCCCCATATAAACTCCCCCACTAAGGATCAGAGCCCTTTGAATATCGAGCCTGGTATCCAAATCGGTAGCGTCCTGAAGTAGTACAACAACCGAGGCAAGGCCACCATCTTCAGAAGTGCCACTCGGCCCGCCACCGAGATTGGAAGCGTACTCCAAAATGTTACACTCCCTTTAATCTCTCTAAGTGCTCTCCCTATATTACCCTCCAGGAGATCCTCCTGCATATGGTAGATGTGGGTCCCCAGATAAGATAAACAGCGTGGTTCCCATCTTATACCTCCCGCTTGGTGAGGGTTCTCCCTCGTCTGCCTTACAGGGAACAGGCAAGTCTTCGCCCAGTTCACCTGAATCCCCGACGCCTCACCAAACCCACGCAGCAGCATTGTCGCCCCTGTCAAGGATTCTGCTGTGTTAGCCAGATAGATGAGTAAATCATCTGCATAAAGCGAGATATACTGCATGTCTCATCTCCAGTCTAGGCCAATCTAATATTTCCCTGTTCTGGCGTGCACCGCTAGTGGCTCGACCGCCGATGCGAACAGCAACGGAGATAAAGAACATCCCTGCCTCGTTCCTCGCCCCACTGAACATGGCAGCGACACTATCGCTCCAGTCCGCACTCGAGCAGTCCCTGTGTGATAAAGGTTCCGAGTCCACTTATTCAAACCCTCTCCTAGGCCCATTACTCGCATTACCTGAAATAAAAACGGCAATTCCAAGCTATCAAAAGCCTTTTCAATATCTACTGAGAGGACCGCAGCCTCAGTGGTCGAGCTGCGGTTCCCCTCCAAGATACAGAGCAGTCGTCTCACATTTACAGCCGTGTTTGGCGTAGGGATGAAGCCCGCTTGATCCGTATGGATCAGTTGCGTCATGTATGGGAGGAGTCTCAAGTATTCTACTCAGTATTTTGTAATCAGTGGTCAGCATTGATAGTGGGTGATATGCCGACAAATTAGTTGGTTCTCTCCCAGGCTTCAATAATGGGGTGATAATAGCCTTGCGACTGGTTGCTGGCAGCCTCCCTTCTTTCCATGCTTCCTGATACATTGCTAATAGTCTTGGTGCTGAGCAATCGACATACGCTGAATAAAATTCTATGGGCAGACCATCCACCCCCGGTGTTTTGTTACGCGCCATGTTCTTAATTGCACCCCTGATTTTGCTGAGCGTGATCACCCGCCCCAGCATGTCTTCCTGCTCTTGCTCCAATCTAGGTAATATTAATTCCAATAGAAACTCTTCCACAGCCTCTCCATACTGTCGCAGCTTGCTACGGTAAAGTGCTGTATAAAAATCTAAAACCAGGCCATTTATCCCTTGCTGCGTATACACCAGATTCCCAGTCGGCGCTGTCAATCCCAATATAGGTGTGCCCTGGGCATGTGGACTAGCTAACCACGCTAGCAGCGCGCCAACTTCTCTCCCTCTGCATGTACCTTTGCCTGGTACGACATAGTCAAAGGAGCGCAGCCTTTCCACTTGTGCCACTACTGCTTCTCTAGCCTCCATCACCTCTCTTTGCATGCTCTTATCTTCAGGACGGGCTCTCTCAGCTTCGCGCAACTTACGCTCTGCCATCTCTATATCATCCAATAGCGTTTTCCGCAATCCCACCGTCTTGGCAATACATAATCCCCTAACTACTGCCTTAAAGGCGTCCCACTCAACTGCCACCGATGTCACCGAGTCCTCATTCGCAGCAAAATATTTGTCTATACCCGTTCCTAGATCCGCTCTAAAAACGGGATCATCTAGAGCTTCCAGTCTCAATCGCCAGGTCGGTATTACTGCCCTCTCTTGGACCCATCGAATCTGCACTAGTAGCGGATTATGGTCTGATATTTTCCTAGGTAAATATTCACTATGACTGACTTTGGAATGTACATCCGGTGTACACAATACCGTATCAAGCCGAAGGTGCAAATCATGGATGCCGGAGTAGTAAGAATAATCTCGCTCCTCCAAATGATGCTCCCACCAGGTGTCCACTAATCCCCAATCATTCTGCCACCCACGTCTAGCCTTAGATAGTCTATGGATCGGGGCATCGGGGAGCGGGACCTGTCCATCCCTACATCTGCAATGGAATTAAAGTCTCACCTCATCAATGTCGAACCTGTCAAATATGGTGCTAACTTCCCTGATAAACGTCCAAAAAAAGAAGCCTGATCCACGTTAGGGGCATAAACACTTCCCAGCGTCACATCAGTACCATTAAGGCGGCTGGTCACTACCACAAACCTCCCCTCTGGGTCGATCAATTGTTAGGTTGGTTGGAACGGAACCCCCGCCCTAACCCATATTAACCCCCCCCTAGAAAATGCCGAATAAGCTGTGTAAAATAAATGCCCCCTCCATCTACGCTTCAGTGCTAACCCTTCAGATTTATTAATGTGCGTCTCTTCTCTTGTTGAAAGGCTATGTGGGTCCACTGTTGTATCAGATAAGCATGTACTTTGTGGCGTCTAATCATCGTATGGAGCCCCAGTACATTCCAGGTAACACATTTCAAGTCATATAGCGAACCCATGCAGAAACCAATTCCTCGTCCAACATTGACCCATACAGTTGAAACACACTGGTGGATTTACCTACCCCAACCAACCCCCAGAACCCTCCCATACTACCCTCTTCCAGGACAGGCGCTACAACATTAATACCCATCCAAACTACCACTCAAACTGTTCCTGTAGTAAAAACCCTAAGGAACTCACTCACACAAATTTGGGGGGGTGGACTCAGAGCTTCAGAGGGTCGACTTCCTATGCCTTCAGCAACCTGCGCTGCATCCCAGAGAAAACTAATCAGCCCCAGAAGGGGCGGCAGTTTGGGAGATTACCACATTTCTAACTCACCGGGCCTGATTGACTCCTCTTACCACCATCACTCAGGCATCACTCAATCCCAGTAGAGATGCCCCAAAACCAAAGCCCTCTCCAACTCAACGGCCTCAAAGTAAAGTCCTGGCACTATGCATCCACCATTTCGTCTGCCGTCCCAGCTGTCACATGTGGCAAAGGAACACTTCCTGTGTCTGATTCTTCAGTGTCCGACTCCGCCGAGCCCTTCTCAGAGTCCGGTGCCCCCACCGCTACCGTTCCAGTCTCTTGTGATTTGGCCACAACAGCCTGTAAAGCAACCAAGCGTTCCTTCTCTGTCTGTGTTCCAGTGGGCTTTGCCGTCTCAGCGCAGTGTCGTCGGATGCACCGCGATAGTCTCGGACACAGCCCCTCTTCTGGTGTTCCCCTGCAACGCCCTGCTTTTCCGGCACCTGCTCTGTACTGTTCAATCAATCAATCAATCAATCAATCACAGCATTTATAAAGCGCACTACTCACCCGGTGGGTCTGAAGGCGCTGGGGGAGGGGAGGTCCGCTACTGTTCGAACAGCCAGGTCTTGAGCTGTTTCCTGAAGGCGAGGTGGTCCTGGGTCAGTCGGAGGTGGCTCGGGAGGGAGTTCCAGATCTTGGCGGCCAGGTAGGAGAAGGACCTTCCTCCTGTGGTGGCTCTTCGGATGCGGGGGACAGCGGCGAGGGCGTGGCTGGTCGAGCAAAGTTGGCGTGTGGGAGCGTAGAAGTTGAGGCGGCTGTTGAGGTATCCTGGGCCTTGGTTGTGTAGGGCCTTGTGTGCGAGGGTGAGGAGACGGAAGGTGATTCTCTTGTTGACCGGTAGCCAGTGCAGATCTTTCAGGTGTCCGGAGATGTGATTGCGACGGGGGATGTCCAGGATGAGTCGTGCTGAGGCGTTCTGGATCCGCTGGAGTCTCTTCTGGAGTTTGGCGGTGGTTCCGGCGTAGAGGGAGTTGCCGTAGTCCAGGCGGCTGGTGACGAGGGTCTGGGTGACCGTCTTCCTGGTCTCGGTGGGGATCCATCGGAAGATCTTATGTAGCATGCGCAGGATGTTGAAGCATGACGAGGAGACGGCGTTGACTTGTCTGGTCATGGAGAGGGAGGAGTCCAGGATGAAGCCCAGGTTGCGTGCGTGGTCTGTTGGTTTGGGTGCGCTGCCTAGGGCGGGGTGCCACCAGGAGTCGTCCCAGGCGGAGGGCGAGGATCCCAGGATGAGAACTTACGTCTTGTCTGAGTTCAGTTTCAGGCGGCTGGTCGTCATCCATTCGGCTAGACTTCATCCCTTCGTGTAGGTTGGCTCTGGCGGTGGCGGGGTCGTTGGTGAGGGAGAGGATCAGCTGGGTGTCGTCGGCGTAGGAGATGATGTTGAGGTTGTGTTGGCGTGCGATGGCTGCGAGGGGGCTCATGTAGACGTTGAAGAGGATTGGGCTGAGCGAGGAGCCTTGAGGAACGCCGCAGATGACTCCGGTGGCTTCTGATGTGAACAGGGGGAGGCGGACTCTCTGTGTCCTTCCGGCAAGGAACGAGGTGATCCATTCCAGTGCCTTCTCCTGGATTCCGACGTTGCTGAGGCGCTGCGCTAGGGTACGGTGGCAGACAGTGTCGAAGGCCGCGGAGAGGTCTAGGAGGATGAGGGCCGCTGTTTCTCCATTGTCGAGCAGGGCTCGGATGTCATCGGTGGCTGCGATCAGGGCGGTCTCGGTGCTGTGGTTGGCCCGGAAGCCAGACTGCGAGATGTCGAGGGTTCCGTCCAGCCAGTCCCATGCTTCCTCCAGGCTATCGTGGAAGTACGTCTTACCGTCCAGTGCTATCTTTAGCCGTGCTGGGAACATTAGGGAATATTGTAGGCCCTCCTCCTGTAGCGCCTTTTTAACTTCCAGGAACGATGTGCGTTTGCGCTGTACTTCGAGTGTATAGTCCGGAAACAGTGTCACTTTCCCATTCCCCACCTTGTATGGGCCAGCAGTACGAGCCTTGTGTAGCAAGAGATCCCTATCCCTATAGTGAAGCAGCCTAGCCATCACCGGTCTAGGCAGTCTTCCAGATGCTAGTGTGCGTGACGGGACTCTTGATGCTCGTTCCAGAGTGTAAAACGATGAGAGGCCTTCAGGCGCCACCTCCGCTCTCAGCCAGGTTTCCAAGTACCCCTCCATACTGGTTCCTTCCACTCCTTTGGGCAATCCAACTACGCAAATATTTTTCCTTCTGTTCCTCCCCTCGGTATCCTCCGCTCTCCGTTCCAGCACCTGCAATCTGCGCTGGACATCCTTCATTTGGGCTTCCATTGCTGTTCGGGCAGGTTCCAAGTTCTCCAAGGTCGCCTCTGTCTGCTTCACCCTGTCAACTAATTCAGCGTGGTCAGCTCGGAGCAATCCCAGTCACTGCGCCACATGCGCAATGTCCAGTTGCAGCGCCTCCCTAGTGTCAGTGATGGCTTTGAGTATTTGATCCACCTGTTGTTGCAGCATCCCTTCTGGTTGCTGCGGGTACTCTTCCTGCCTATCCGGCACTCCTGTATCATCTTCTTGCTCGGGGGCGCTCCCAACTGTTTCCCTCTAGGTTTCCCCATTACTATCTGCAGTGCAAGTCCTAGCACCAGGGCTGGTCGCACTCCCGCGACCAGTGAAATGCACTCTCCACCAGTAAAAGCTTCGTGCTTCTGTCCTCACAAAGCCTGTTCCCCTGTTCCAATGTTCTCCTCACGCTTCACAAGCGGGCACCTCGCTAGGCCACCGTCTTAATCACCCTCATCTAGGGCCCATGCCATGGGCCGATGTCGGCGCCCCCATACCTCCAGCTCCTGCTGGCCCCTCAGCAACTCTCCTCTGGAAGACCTTACTGCTTGCGGGCTCAGGGAACGCGCCCCCAGGGTCTGAGGAAATGATCCAAGTGTCCCTTCAATTATGGCAGTCCGCTCCAGGGTTCCCAAATTGTGCGCCCACCGCTATCCCGTCCTCTGCCCTACCAGGTGTGCACTGCTCCTCTCACCGTATCCTCGCTTTTCCTTTGGCACTTACTCAGCATGGCTGTCTTCTGTGCACTTCAGAGCTCCCCCACTGCACCTCCTGGCGCACTTTACCTACACTAGAAGCCCGCCATCAGTGAGCTGGGTACGTATTTGTAGGGCTGCACTCATAGGCACCACCCCCCAGAATACACCTTCTCTGTCTGCACCTTCAGAGCTCCTGTCCGCTTTTGCTGCTGTTGGGGAGCTCACCTGAAGCCTATCTTAATTGGTTCAGTCGGGTTCAACCTTGCTGCCTCGTCTCCAGCGCCAAACTAGTGCCTCCAGCCACAGCCAGGCTCATCAATGCGGCAAAACCACTGCTCACCGGGCTGTCCTGCGACCACTTGCCCTCTGTGCAGTGTTGTATGGCTCATAAGCGGAGCCCGCTTGTCTCTGCATACCCCTCAGTCCCCCAGTGATGCACCGGTACTTTCTGCCAACCTACAGCCACCGTTCTCCAACCAGTTACATCTGCTCCAGCGATGTCCTCCACTGTCCGTTGCCTCCTCTACATTTCCGCTGCTCCCAGCTCTTAGAATGGCGGCTCTCACTTTCAGCCCGCCACTCGGACCGAGTATAAGCTGTGATGCACTTCTCCCAACAGCTGCTGCAATCGAGAGCGCCCCCTGCTCGTTTCCCCACTGCAGCGCCTCCTGCTCCTGGGGTCCCGTTCTGCTCCTCCTCACCTCCGGATTTACAGCGCAGCACAAATTCAGCAGGCTCTCCAGCGCTGCGCCAAGCCAAGCAGTTCCCGACATCCCTCAATGTCCCGCACCGGCCGCACAATTGTCACCCGGCACTCCTTCCTTTATCTATGCCGCCATGATCGCCATCTTGCCCGTCTGTCCTGCGGACTGCTCAACTCAGGAAATCAGAGGCCTCTGACGTCTGGGAAACTTGATGTCGTTGCCGCTGCAATTCCCGGTCCTCCGGGACTCCCTCACAGCTTTTCGGGGGCTCAGTACAGCCTCCCACTTCAGGATTTCAGATGGGGAAGCACGGAGCCTTTGTGCTCACAGGTCGTCCCCCATCCGCTCCGTAGCCACTCCCCCAAGCGGACCGCTGTATGACGACTGTTAAAGTCGTTACCTGCCGGTTGCACAGGAGCGTCACAACGCAATATGCTGACTGGCACAGCGCTGCTAACCATATTACGAGTTCTTGGACCGCCAGCCTTTTCATAGCAGGGCACCACCATGAAAAGGCTGGCGGTGCGGGAACAAAGGGGGCCCTACAGGGCCTACAGGGCCCCCATGCCTCCCCCTCCATGGGGATACATTCAGAGTTTGGCACAGTGGAACCGGCACCGATGCACCAAACTCGTAATCAAGCCCTTAATTCTTTGCGTAATCTCAAAAATATACACTTTCTTTACATTTTCAAAATACTTATGTCATGATGCTTATCTAAAATTATCCACGACAAGCTGCTAGAACGTTGCAAATCACAAACAGGCCCGGTCAGCCAATAACAAAGTCTCTCACTGCCCAGCTATTAGCATTCAGCAATGCCCTGCTCTGAGCAGCCTCGATGAATGTATGTATGTATGTATGTATATATATATATACATAGATCGTACTGGCGGTCGCCAGTAGGTAGTTATAATTAGGACCTAGTTTCCATAGACAAAGCGTTTTTTGTTTTGCTAATAACTTTGGTGCCGTTTGACGAATCTCAACAAAATTTTCCAAACTAGTTTGTCACTCATATTACCTTCTGTCTTGAAAGTTGTGGATTGATTTATCAAGCGAGGGCCGAGAAAAAAGGGGGTACCAAACACGTTTATCCCATGCAATTTCCCATAGAGATTATAGCCACAAATACAGCCCAAACTGTTGGACACAATTACACCAAATTTAGCAGAAAGCTAGGTCTTTCTCCAGAAAGATCTCTTTTTGTAATTTGGTGTAAATCCGCTCACAAGTTTTGGGGTTATTAAAGAAAAACGATTTATAGATAGCTAGGGATGGTGAAACCACTGCGGCACATCTGTGGATCCACAAGCTAATAGCAATACCATGATTGGCTGGCCCCAACCTGATAGGAAAGTTGCAGCTGCCATTTTATATATTGGGACATGGTCCTGGGCCCTCAAAATAGAAGTGAAAGCTTAAAGAAGGGGTCAGGGTTGAGGTACCCTTACCCAATGAGTGTGATAGTGTGGTCTGTGACGGACCTCCGATGGGCAAGAAATTGCCCAAAACCTTTTTGTTTTTATTACACACGCTAGGATCAGCAGATCCACTGTGGTACTCAGCACTGCCTCTCATGTGAATCCAAGATGGATCCACAGGTCCAGAGGACAAGGAAAAAAACACCCACTCACACACTCTTTGACACCCCCATACTATTACTCACACGCCCATAAAGCCACTCACAGACCCATACAGCCACTCAGACACTCTCTCACACACTAATACAACCACTCACACACCCATTCACAAACTCCATCATAGACCCAAACAATCGCTCACACATCCAGATTCAGACCCAAATAAACACTCACACACCGACTTACACCTACAAAAGCAATAACATACGCACTCAGACCCACAAAGCGTCTCTCTCTCTCTCTCTCTCTCTCTCTCTCTCTCTCTCTCTCTCTCTCTCTCTCTCTCTCTCTCCCTCTCCCCCCCCCCACCAAAGGATGACATAATAGCACTGTAGAAAGTGCATCGGTGCTTTTATTCATGGCTACACATTTCAGCCTTACAGCTTTTGTCATAGCCTACGATTTAAGTGCACAATTTCCGTTAAGAACATTTAGACAACAATCAGCATACAAGACATACTATAGAGAAACAAAAATCTTCATCAGTGTTTAAGATTATTGGGAGAACGTGCTACGGCCAGCATAAATGAAGAACTAGCAAAAAATCATCATATCATTCATTAATCAAACATTTGAATATTACATAAATAAACGCAATGACAGTTGGGTATGATCATTTAAAAAAAAAATGGATTTCCAATAATAAATTGCACATAATAAATTCATGTAAACATGAATAAATATTATATCCCTCATGTTAGATGATGTTCATAATGATGTAGACTGGGAAAAACCTCCATTTGTACACTATTCATAAGGGGTTATGTTCGTAAATTACCAGACAAGTGACTGACTGCTGGCTTCAATATGCTATCATCTACTATACTGATTTCATATGTTTGCCATGTAGGTTGCCCCAAATATCCTCGGTATTCAGTTTCCTTACACCACCATTAATGCAAACTTACATCCTACAAATGTGATGTTTCCTACCATAATAGGCCCTAAAACTCCAAGGAAAAAACAAAAAGCAAAGGAAAATAGTAAGAAAAATCGAAAAATCAACAGAAAAGTCTCAATATCACATCTTCTACACCCGTACTCTTAAGTTATTTAATTGAAAGTACTGCTCTAATCCATTAACAATTTAGAACATTCTAAAAAATAAATAAGAGAATTAATTCAAGCAATGTAAATTTCAAGAGACAATTCTTTAAAAGATGATGCCAAAGTAAACTTCGGATTAATTCAAGTGTACAAAATGTTCCTTGTCCACCTTTAGTCCTCCAGTGGATTTGGTATTTAGCAGGATGATTCAGACTACAAATTTTGTAAAAAAAAATGTCTGTTTCTTCCCTTTGGAGAAACCTGTATCCTATCAATTACAAAAAAATTAAAGTGTATCAGGGTTTTAGTACTGTTTAATCTGCCAATGTCTTGCCACTTGGTAATTATGATCACAGTGTCTAATTGCAATTAGGTGCTCCAAAAACATTTTCTCTATGGGAAAGATAGTACTCCACACATACTGCAAACCACAAGGATATTCCAATACAGAGCAAACACAAGGACATCTCCTTGTGTTTGCTCTGTATTGGAATGCTGAAACTTTTCAAACACTCACCCCCAGTCACAGATCTGGGTTGATTCCATCCTCGTACCTTGCTCACGTTGCTACTGGATTCAAGCGAGCCTGGCTGATGAGGGGTGTTATCCCGAAAATGGTCCCAGGATAAAGCACTCACTGAGTACAAAGCAGTCATTGTGGAGGCAAAAAAGGCCTTTTATACTAATAGGGTACTCAGCTCTGAAAACAAATCTAAGGACATTTTCAAAATAGTTAAAGAACTCGCCAGTGCAGCCTGTGTCACTCTGACCATCACTCCCTCACAGGCCCTGTGTGACAACTTGAGCACTTATTTTGCTGATAAAATTAAGAACATCCAAAATTCTATCCCCTCCAACTCTCAGGATCGGAAATCACATGAGCTATTCATGAACCCTATAACTCTGTTTCATTTCCAAAAGGTCACAGTGGAACAGCTAATACAACTTAGAAACAAAATTCAATCTGGTTCCCCCAATGACCCATGCCCTGCCAGGATACAAAAAGACCTTCTCTCACAATTTTCGGATACCTATCTTATTCTCCTCAACACCTCTCTAGAAAAAGAGGTGGTCCCCCGCACCTTCAAAGATGCAGCACTTGTCCCACTGCAAAAGAAAGCAGGAGTAGATCCCAGTGAATTGAGAAATTACAGATCAATAGTGCTCCTTCCTTACCCAGCAAAGCTTCTGGAGGCACATGTCGCAAAACTTCTTAGTGCCTTCATTGAAGAAACTAAATTCTTGGATCCCCATCAGGCAGGCTTCAGACCATCACACTCCACCAAAGCAGTCATTGTGAGTGTAGTGGACAATCTGAAAGAGGGTGCAGATAGGGGGTGCACACAAGCCCAGGTCTTATTAGACCTATCCGCGGCATTTGATACCGTGGATCACATCATGTTAGCAGACAGAATGGAAGCAGCAGGCTAGAGGGATAAGGCACTGGAATGGATGCTATCATTTTTAGGGGAACACACCCAATCTGTTTGGCTTGCTCTTTTTGCCTCAGCTTTGGTCAATAACACATGCGGTGTTCCACAAGGTTCATCCCTTTCACCCCACCTGTTTAACATTTATATCAGCCCCTAGATTCATTCTCTGCAATCCAGGAGAGTGAAGGTTTATAATTACGCTGACGACTTGCAGTTGGTCTTTCCAATTGACGAGACGGAGGAATCTAAGGATTTCTTCCAACGTACTATGCTCTTCATTAAAGACTGGAAGAGCATTAACTATCTCAAATTAAACTCGGATTAAACGGAGATAGTCCTCTCTAATAATAAACTCGATCAGTGGATGCCAGCACACTGGCCAGCTGCACTGGGCCTTCCACCTACCCCGAAAAATTCAGTTGAAAGCGTAGGAATCAAAATTGACGCCAAGCTATCTATGCATGAACAGATCAACCTGGTTACTTCCTCATGCATTTACTACTTGAGGACTTTTAAGAAAATTAGGAAATTCTTTACCAGGGAAACAAGTACGGCAGTCACGCTTGATCATGTCCAGGCTAGATTACGCTAACGCCATCTAATTAGGGCTTACTGCATATCAGACCCATAGGCTGCAGTTAATACAAAACGAAGCAGCCAGGCTGGTCCCTCAGCAACCAAGACACTGCCACATTAAACCTCTTCTGAAGCAGTTACATTGGCTCCCGGTGACCCAGCGGTCCATGTTCAAGACAGGTTGCATGATCTTCAATGCCCTCTGTGAGAAGGGCACTAAATTCATTTCTGCTAAGATCTCTAGGTATCTACCCAAACGGAATCTCAGATCGGCCTGGATGTCTATGCTGATGATATCAAGATTCAATCGCACGGTGGCTCCCGTTTCTCTGTCCTTGGCCCCACTCTATGGAATTCCCTACCAATGGACATTAGACTCACTCTTGAGTACACCAACTTCAGGAAAAAACTGAAATCATGGCTGTTCACTCCAGCCGATTGCTAGTAGCTCTCAGGAAGTTTCTCCCTCCCCTTCAGCGCCAAGAGACCTTTCGGTATACGTGCGCTTAACAAATCTCCCAAACATAAACATAAACAAGATTGCTTGCTTCTGATCCATGGAGACCTGGCTTGGCATTTCGGGCTGGACTGTTCCCATGATGCACAGGGTCAAGACTGATTTGCATATAGCTGGGTCTGAACTGGGGTGGCGGAGTGAGCTAAAGTACGATGATGTATTAAACACAGATCTGTAACTGAGGTTGAGTGTCTTAAAAGTTTCACCGCTCTGCCCATCTCCTTGTATGTGCTTTATTCCAACACATAACCACAATAGTCAGTGTTACATGATATAAAACTTTAATGTTAGCCAGCCTCCCTGTTGGCAGTTTGTAGTCTTTACTATTGGTACTCTGTTAACATGCTTTACATTTTACATAATTAAAAAAGCCTTTTGCCCCCCTAGTCACTCCTTTTTAGTTTGTGGTCTAAGATAGCTGTGAACTAAAGTGTCTCTGATGGATTTCGGCCTACAGTATAGCACAAGGGGATATAGTGTGACCAAATGCCCGATCTCCTAATCTCCTTTTACTAGAGACCAATGTTTTGTCAACATGCATCTTAGGGGTGTTGACTCATTGTTATAAGTGGTGATTAGTCTAGCTTGATGGTTTCCTTGGCCTTTCTCCTTTTAATTAAGAGGCTTTCTTTTGGTAGATGACTCACCCTTTCACTTGCCAGTCTTGGGATAACCCCTCAACCAAAAGGTCTCCACCATCCTCTTCTCTTCCTCTCTATATGCTTGTTTGGAGCTGCAATAACGCTTTGCTCTTTAGAACTCCCTAAAGGGGATACTTCAGTTCAAATTTTTTGGATGATGTCTGCGGGCATGCAAAGTGCTATTCTTTGCAGTATTTTCCTATGTAAGCCCGTATGCATAACATTATTTACAATAGTAAAGGAAATATCCAGAAAGTCAATCTTCATCTTTTGAATGGTATGCGTAAAATTCAAATTTGATCATTAGCAGCCATATGCTTAAAAAAAGAAGTAATCTCATTCTGGCGCAATCCTAAATAAAGAATAAATCATCTATGTAATGCATCCATAGTACAATATGTTTAGTAAAATGTTAGTTATTTTCTGTCCAAACTACTTCCTCTTCCCATCATCCCATAAAGATTCCAGCGTAACTAGGAGCAAAGCAATGGCCCATAGGAGTCCCAATCAGTAGTTTGTACTACTGGTCATTAAAAAGAAAAAACTTTTGAAACAAAAGCGAAGCAACTCAATTAACATTCCGAAATGATCATATAAATAGATCAGTCTGTCCCCCCCAAAAATGCCTGCAGGCCTGGACCCCAAGTTCAGGTTGGATAAATGTATAGCGAGAAACCATATCTATGGTAACTAGAACATAAAAGAATGTCATTATACTTATTGATACAATCTGTGCTATCTCTGCAATAGGATGGCAAGTTCAAAACATAATGCAAAAGGAAGGAATCCAAATACTTAGAGGTATTTTCTAAAAGACCCCCATTGGAAGAAATGATAGGTCTGCATGGCTGATTGTATCTTTTACCAAAGAAACATAAGGATGAAAACAAACATGGGGCTACAGGATTCTTTACATTTGGAAACTGATTTGTCTAAATGTAATAGGCCCTTTTCTCTCCAATTCTGTAATCTAATATGAAAGTCAAAAATTAATTGTTTTTAGTCAGCATAAGTAACCATTTCATACCTTCCAGAAAGGGCTAGTTGTCTATTTGCTTCCTGGAGATAAAACAGCATTGCTCTCGCACCCAAGGAAACATTTTAAGGTTCCGCAGAAGGCGAACCATAAGAGTTGAAAGCACCACAACAGTATCATAAGAAGAACAGATGCAGATTCTTGAGTATGTGTTCCACGACGAGTTGTTTAATCAGTCCACAAAAAGGCCACAATCAGCCGACACGTGTTTCGTCGTGTGAGTGTGGTACAACACGACTCTTCAGGGCTTGTGGCTAGCCTGTATATTTCCAGGTCTAGAAGGGTGGATGTTCAAGAGGGACATCCATCAAGTGTGGACAGGATTCGTTAGATCAGACAGTGGTTATTCAAGAAAAGGGTGGAAGACAAGTGTGTATGTTTCCACTTCAACTTAGAGCATCAAGGCGTTGGCTTATTAAAAGCATATACTTAACACGTGTGCGTGTCAGTCAGTAACCGGGAGGGGATCCTTAAGGTAAATACGAGTGCCGACCAGTCTCGGCGTCTCTATCCGAAGTGTGTTATCCCTCCTCTTTAGTTTCCCGGTCGCCGTTTGCCAAGACGGCCACCCTTTTCTTGAATAACCACTGTCTGATCTAACGAATCCTGTCCACACTTGATGGATGTCCCTCTTGAACATCCACCCTTCTAGACCTGGAAATATACAGGCTAGCCACAAGCCCTGAAGAGTCGTGTTGTACCACACTCACACGACGAAACACGTGTCGGCTGATTGTGGCCTTTTTGTGGACTGATTAAACAACTCGTCGTGGAACACATACTCAAGAATCTGCATCTGTTCTTCTTATGATACTGTTGTGGTGCTTTCAACTCTTATGGTTCGCCTTCTGCGGAACCTTTAAATGTTTCCTTGGGTGCGAGAGCAATGCTGTTTTTTCTAGAAAAATGAAATTCATGTGTTTTTCATGTTGAGTGGTTACGGGCTTCCCCACTCGCTCTTCACGCACCTTACTGTTACCTAGCTTTCTACATACCCAGACGTATATATCAGGCAGAGCGCCTTTGCCGTACTGAGTTTTTTCCCAAAAAAACCCCTCGCTGCAAGCTTCCTGGAGATATTTGTGAATATCCTACAAGACTACATACAATACCCTCATTGCCAGAAGGTGAAATAACCAAACTTTGGTCCTTTCTGAGGGTCTTTAAGGCCTGTCTCTGTGCTTTTATCAAACTTGTGGCATACAGATCCTTAGTATTCTGCTAGATTTTCACCAAATCCCTACATACCACTTCATGAAATACATCGATGTTAGTGTGCGGTGTAGTTGAGTTGCATTGTGATTTGAGTTTGAAATGACTTATACTAGTGCGATCTGTTTCTAAGCCTACTATTTTCAATAAATCTCCCTCTAAGGCCCAAGTGGTACTGCTCTCTAATTCCATAAGAATAGCTGGTTTTTCACTATCACAAATAGACAGGTTATCGAAAGAATGATCCATAATAGGCATGCAAGTTACAGAATAGATTTTTTTGAACTCTCCTGATGCTTAAAAACGTTCAGTAGTGTCAATTTCCTTACAAAAAGAAAGCAATCTATATGTGGCGGACAGTGACCAAACTTGGCCATAGGACAAAATGAAAGGTCTAATTCAAGTATAGAACGTTCATTCTTGGTCAAGTCATGTGAGAATAAATTGATTACAGTTAAGTTAAAGTTCTTTCACCCATTACTTGCGCTTTCTTGTTTGCCTCAATGCTTTTCGATGTGGCAAGTTGTCCTTTATTACATTGCCCTGTCTCCAGATTTTGGGGCTTTGTCTTTGCCTTCTGCTATTCCTTTTTAGGTCGAGGACCTAAAGGCTGCCCTTGCGCAATCTGGGGTCGGAGATTTAATGTCTCTTAGTGTGCTGTTTAACCCGCCTCCCTGCCCCGTCTCTCCTCCATTGGCTGGCTTCCTAAACGGAGACCAGCCTTTGAAGGAGAGATGCATCACTCCAATTTAGCCCCGTCTTTTTCGGATTCGGGGGCGGGGCGTAAGTTTTGCTGTTCTTTAGCTCGTGACGTTGTCCGTCACTCAGGACAGCAAAACACGCCCCCGAATCCGAAAAATTTCGGAAGCTTGAGGCCGCCATTTTGCTGCTGGTAAGGTTGAGGTAGGCTGCTCTCGCTTTCCTCGTTCTCGCCTTCTTTTTTTCCACCCCCTCCCGCTGTCCGTGTCTTTGTTCCCCTCCCGCTGATGAGATCGTCTCGCTGTCCTCCCCACCGTGTCTTTTTCCCGCCCTCCCTCCCGGCACTCAATAGAGCTCTTGAACACGAGTCTGAGCTGCTGATAGTCTGGTGTCTGCAGCCCGCCCGCACAGGATCTCAGCGTCGGGGAGGGGGGGACTGGAATGCGGGTAGCAGCTGGTATACGGCGCTGTGTCAACATACATTGCCCCCTGCCTACCTCCTCCACTCCTGGCTCAGCTCCCCCTCGTCTCTGGGCTCCCATGCAGCGCCCTCAGTGTCTCATGCGGTCCACAGACAGCACTAAGCCTGTAATACTGTCTTCAGCAGGCGTGAAGTCGGAACCGGAGCCTGAGACCATTATGGAGGGGAGCGCTGCCGGTGGGCCGTGTCCTGCTGATTTGGGAGCTGGCTTGGCCGGCTCACATGCACGCCATTACAGGCGTCTGGTACCGGAGCCAGCTTACAGGGAGCATTTCGCAAATCTTACTTCCTCACCTAGTGTACAGAGCTGAGGCGCTATGGGGAGCTGTGTAGCGTCTTTTTTTTGTTGCATTAAATGGCACACCCACACAGAGCTAGTCTAGGGATTTACGGAGAACGGGCCTGCTGCTGACTGACTCTCTCTTTGTCCCTCAGTAATGGTCCCTGCGTGCGCTGATTGTGCGCGCTGAATCTGCACTCGGCCGGGGCACCCCTGCTCGTCTGTGGTGGCACATTTACTGCTCATCTTGAGTGAGGGTTAAACGCATGATCCGTGCTGCTCCCCACCCGCTTCTTCCCCCCCCCGCTGCTCCCCCCCCTGCTGCTCCCCGTCCCCCAGCTGCTACCCCCCAGCTGCTCCCCCCCTGCTCCTCTGTGCCCTTACACGCACCTCCTCCGCTTCACTCTCTTTCATCTTTCATTTGAGTGTCGTGTTTGCACCGCCTAGTTTTTACCCGCACAAGTGGAGCCCCCCCCCGACCTGCCCCTTCACCCTTGACCTGTAAGGTTTGCACCTCCTCGGCAGACGAGTGCACATTAGCAAAGCCTCTCTCGCTCACATGCATTTCTTGGCGAGACTGAAGGCAAGTGCGAAACCTTTGTTATTTAACAAACACGCCCCTTTTTCCCCCCAAACTGGTTTGCTACTTAAATGCCCCCAAACTAGCATTTGGCAGCTCTTCTTGACACGACGCCACACCTGGACAGCAGCGACGCTCAAAGCTCCACCGACTTTGCTTTACACACAGTAAGTTTACAATGTTTACTTGTGATCTCAGCGCAGGCTTCACCCCGCTGCAGCATTCGAGGGTCGGGGGGAACTGGGGGCCGTGTTTGTTTTTATTAATAATGTATCAGCTTAGGGGCCCCCTCTCAGCACCCCCCCCCACCCCGGCCCTTGAGCTTTCACCGCGCTATTGTGCCAGCCACACTGCCCGGCCAGACCTCTGCCACCCAGGCCCCCTCCGGAGCCATCCCCGGCCCCATCACCCGGCACTCCTTCTCGTAACCACCAGCCCCCCCCCCCGGGCCCTGCCACGTCACCCGGCACTCCTGGTCACCCCCAGGACTCCCCGGGCCCTGCCTCATCCCCCGGCGCTCCTTCTTGTCACCCCCAGTCCCCCTCGGGCGCTGCCCCATCCCCCGGCGCTCCACAGTTTTAGGGTCAGAGTCCTTTGCTGCAAAGGCTCTTACGCTGCACCCTGTTTGAACATTGATGTAGGAAGTTCGGAAGAGTACTGAAGACCAAATTGTTCTGCTCTGTGTAGGAAACATCAATCGTAAACTTATTGACGTATTTTATTTCTCCGCCACCTGCTCATTCTCCAATTCTCCTGTGTTTGACCCTTAGTACTCTGAAATACGACCTTGGCACCCGGAGTGCCATACTAAAGAACATATTATAAAATAAACCAAATAAATATTAGACGAGGGTTTAAGTTCTGGTTTTCGAAATTTGTGTAGTCAATCCAGGTGAAGAAGAGTTGCACTTGAAGACTGAGTTGTTGAAATTCTTTCACATGTTGGAGGCTCCTCATACGAACTTTGGACATGTTCTTTTGGTCAGCACCAGCCCATAGGCAGCCTAGGAATGGTATGGGCCAGTAGGACCAGATAAGAGGTGTGTTCGATCACGCCCTATCCCCTCAATGTTTCTTAAGATGGGTTCTGTGAGTAAAGGAAGTGATTGCTTTGGGAATAGTTATATTATGTATTTTCTGTGTCACTTACAATCTGTGTTTTTATAGTGAATTTCCTGATTTTACTTCAAGCGGAATTGATGCTGTTAGTGGTAATTTAGATTAAATGTGTAAGTATGTTTTCAGGAATTTGAAGCCATAAATTACTACTTAAGTGGTAAAAAGAAGATAATCCGAGTCACAATAATAAAGTTAATGAGTTGTAAGCACTTTAGTATTAATTCAGTCAGGGAAGTTCCTGGTACCTTATTCCAGTGCTGGGTTCAGATAAGGCCCATAAATAAACTGAGTAACGTAGTCTGTCTATGCAATAATCTTCTGAGGAGCGCATTTCTGGTTGCTAGTGACACATTAAAGCAGTGTCCCCGTGCCATTTGGACACAGAAGAAGGAAGCAGCCGCAGGATCAATCTGTGGGCAGAGTGCCAGCCTTGTGAACTGCAAAGTTCTGAATCAATAAAGGGCTGCGTCAGCCTCTCATCTTTCTGAGGTCGATTCAACAAGTATCATAGTGTAAAAGTCTCCCATTCAAGGACCTAGCTATAATTCAGATTGTGATGCTCACACGGTATATATGTCTTATAGTTATTAATATTTGAAAAGCCAAAAACATAGCATGTTTTTAAATAAAGCTGCAGTGATTCTTTCTGATGGGCAAATATGTAGAGGACGAAACTGCATAACCATATAGATATTGGTGTTTATATAGATCTTTCATTGATTGATTGATTGTGTGGGTGGCTCTATGTGAATGACTATGTGTGGGTGGCTCTGTATGTGTGTGTGGGTGGCTTTGTGTGTGTATCTCTGTGTGGGTGCAAATGCAATAGGTCTTGCATTTGCGAGCGATTAAGCTATCGTTTTCTTGCCTTCTGCCCCCTGATTGCACTCGTTTTTCTTGCCTTCGCTCCCCTGATTGCACTCGTTTTTCTTGCCTTCTGCCCCCTGATTGCACTAGTTTTTCTTGCCTTCTGCCCCCTGATTGCACTAGTTTTTCTTGCCTTCTGCCCCCTGATTGCACTAGTTTTTCTTGTTTTGTAGGTGGCTCTATGTGTGGGTGGCTCTGTCTGTGTGAGGGTGGCTCTGTGTAGGTGGCTCTGTGTGTTTGGGTGGCTCTATGTGAATGACTGTGTGGGTGGCTCTGTATGTGTGTGTGTGTGTGTGTGTGGCTCTGTGTGGGTGTAAATGCAATAGGTCATGCAAATGCGAGCGATTAAGCTATTGGCATTGTAAATGACCATGCCATTTATTTAACGATTAAGCTATTGGCAGTGTAAATGACAATGCCATTTATTTATGATTTTAAAAAAAAAAGGTCATGAGCAATGCCAATAGCTCTACCTTTAATAATGCCGAGACCATTGCATTGTAAATGCTTGTTACTGTTTCATTGCTGGTGTCTTGCTCTGTTGCAGCAGTCCGTATTTGTTTTAAAAAAGTGAATCAATCAATCAATCAATCATGGACATTTATATAGCGCACTACTTACCCGGAGGGTCTCAAGGCGCTTGGGGGGGGGGGGGGGGGGGGGGTGCTGCTACTGCTCGAAAAGCCAGGTCTTGAGCTTCTTCCTGAAGGAAAGGTGGTCTTGGGTCAGGCGCAGGTCGGTCGGGAGGGAGTTCCAGGTCTTGGCGGCCAGGTGGGAGAAGGACCTTCCTCCTGTTGTCGATCTTCGGATGCGGGGGACGGCGGCGAGGGCGTGACTGGCTGATCGGAGGTGGCGTTTGGGAGCGTAGAAGTTGATGCGGTTGTTGAGGTAGCTCGGGCCTTGGTCGTGTAGGGCTTTGTGTGCGTGGGTGAGGAGACGGAAGGTGATTCTCTTGTTGACGGGGAGCCAGTGCAGGTCTCTCAGATGTCCGGAGATGTGGCTGCGTCGGGGGATGTCGAGGATGAGTCTGGCTGAGGCGTTCTGGATCCGCTGGAGTCCCTTCTGGAGCTTGGCGGTGGTTCCGGCGTAGAGGGCGTTGCCGTAGTCCAGTCGGCTGGTGACGAGGGCCTGGGTGACCGTCTTCCTGGTCTCGGTGGGGATCCACCGGAAGATCTTTCGTAGCATGCGCAGGATGTTGAAGCATGACGAGGAGACGGCGTTGACTTGTCTGGTCATGGAGAGGGAGGAGTCCAGGATGAAGCCCAGGTTGCGTGCGTGGTCTGTCGGTGTGGGTGCGGAGCCCAGTGCGGGGGGCCACCAGGAGTCGTCCCAGGCGGAGGGCGAGGAGCCCAGGATGAGGACTTCCGTCTTGTCTGTGTTGAGTTTCACGCGGCTGGTCGTCATCCATTCGGCTACGGCTTTCATCCCTTCGTGAAGGTTGGCTCTGGAAGCGGCGGGGTCGTTGGTCAGTGAGAGGATCAGCTGGGTGTCATCGGCGTAGGAGATGATGTTCAGGTTGTGTTGGCGTGCGATGGGCGCGAGGGGGCTCATGTAGACGTTGAAGAGGGTGGGGCTCAGCGAGGATCCTTGAGGGACGCCGCAGATGACTTCGGTGGCCTCTGACTTGTACGGTGGTAGACGGACTCTCTGTGTTCTTCCGTCGAGGAAGGAGACGATCCATTCCAGTGCCTTCTCTTGAATTCCGACGTTGCTGAGGCGTTGCACTAGGGTGCGGTGGCAGACAGTGTCGAATGCGGCGGAGAGGTCTAGGAGGATGAGGGCCGCTGTTTCTCCGTTGTCCATCAAGGCTCGGATGTCATCGGTGGCAGCGATGAGGGCGGTCTCGGTGCTGTGGTTGGCTCGGAAGCCAGACTGTGACGGGTCGAGGGATCCATTCGTCTCGAGGAAGGCGGCCAGCTGTTTGTTGACCGTCTTCTCGATGACTTTGGCTGGAAACGGGAGGAGCGAGATGGGGCGGTAGTTCTTGAGTTCGGTGGGGTCCGCTGTTGGTTTCTTTAGTAGAGCGCAGAGTTCGGCGTGCTTCCAGCTCTCCGGGAAGGTGGCGGTGTCGAAGGAGGTGTTGATGATGTCCCGCAGGTGGGGTGCGATGACAGTGTCGGCCTTGTTGAAGACGTGGTGAGGGCAGGGGTCGGTCGGCGATCCGGAGTGGATGGAGTTCATCATGCGGACGGTGTCATCGGTGCTGATCGGAGTCCAGGCGCGGAGGGTGGTGGTGGGTGGCGTTGCTGCGGTCGTTGTGTGCGATGGTTGACTGCTGAAGCTGTTGTGTATGTCCGCGATCTTGTTGTGGAAGTAGGAGGCGAGGGAGTTGCAGAGGTCTTGCGATGGGGTGATGTCGTTGTTTCCTGCGTTGGGGTTGGAGAGCTCTTTCACGATGTTGAAGAGTTCCTTGCAGTTGTGTGCGTTGTTGTCCAGTCTGTCCTTGAATGCAGTTTTCTTGGTGGCGCGGATCAGTTGGTGGTGCTTCCGGGTGGCAAGCTTGAGGGTGGTCATGTTGTCCGGTGTTGGTTCCCTTCTCCAGACTTTCTCGAGGGCTCGGCAGTTCTTCTTGGAGCTCTTGAGTTCGTCGGTGAACCATGGGGCTTTCTTGCTGCCGGGTCTGCTGGGCGGGGTCCTCAAAGGGGCGAGTTCGTCCGCGCAGTTGCTGATCCACTTCGTGAAGGAGATCTTATTTCGGTAAAAGTGCTCAGCTGTTCAAGATTGGAATTAGTATCAGAACCAGATTCTTAAGACAAAAGGTCTTGTTGTCTCAGCACCTCTGTGTGTTTTTGTTCACTTTCCAGGTTGCCAAATTTCCTGCCAAAAGTTAAAACTCTCCTGCTAGCGTAATCCTGTTCATCTTGCAGGAATTTCAGTCTTCTCCTCTTCATACTTTGATAATCCATTCTCCATAGCAGCAACAAATGTTTTGATCTCATCCTGTTCTGCATATTTCTCCAGGAAATCTTAAATTTTCTTAATCTGTAACATATTTTATACAGTTCTAGGTGGGCATATTTCGTGAGTAAACCCATCATTTCTATGCAAGTTGATGCCATCAATTGTGACCACGCCTCCAATAATTTGGGATGTGGATTCTCATATGTGAAAATGATAAACATCTGTAATCCATTTGACACCCATCCCACTTCTATATAATTATTCAAGTAAGAAATCTCTCACCATCTGTTTATCTCCTTTTTATCAATTTTCTCATAGTGGAAAAGATATTCTTTAAGTGAGACAGACTGTCCATTATTTGTACATTGATCCGTTTCAGTTGAAATATCCTCAATGCTTTCATCTTTGAGGATTTTTGCCCCCTCCGTTCTGTTCCGTGATATGTCACTCATGTTTTTTGTCAATTGAAACCCGTTCTTCACCTGCGATTGATCGTTCAAGCAAATAACACACTTCCAAAGCCATGCAGTGCTCCCACTGCCTTGAAACACCTGCCAAATAGCAATTGTCAACTCAAATGAAAGCTTCGGAGCACAGTGGGAATTTGTCAGGATGTGGCCAACATCCGATGCCCAGGTTCCGCAGCTCGACGTACCCGGCCGTCAGGAAAACAACTTTGTTAATCAGAAAATTGCATTAGGAACCAGTTCGTTCAATCCTCTCCTCCACTGTAATTTACACACATAACCCCTTTTGAAATCATGAGCGAGACATTGCGAAAAAGAAAGGTGGGCAGTGAAAAACCTTTCTGATTAAAGCATTGAAGATATTTCAACTGAAAATGATCAAGGTGCAATAATGGACAGTCTGTCTCGAAATCACTTAAACAATATGTTTTCCACTACGGGAAGCTGTGTAAAAAGGAGATAAACAGTTGCCAGGCGATTACTTCTTTGAATAATTATATAGATAGTAGTGGGATGGGTGCCTGTGGATTACAGATTTTTATCCTTCCCATATATAAGAATCCACATCCCCAATTGTTGGAGGAGTGGACATAATTGATGGCATCAACTTGCAAAGAAATGATGGGCTTACTCATGAAATAGATCCAGATAGAACTGGATAAAACATGTGATGAGATTAAGAAAATGAAAATTCTTCTGAAGAAACATGCAGAACAGTAGGAGATCAAAACATTCATTGCCACAATGAGAACAGATTATCAGAGTATGAAGAAGAGATTAAACAAAGGGAAAAAAAGGAAATTCCTACAAGACAAACAGGATGATGATAGCAGAAGATTGTTAACTTGTGGCAATAAATGTGACAACCTGTGAAGGGAACAAAAACAAACTGAGGTGTTGAGACAAAAAGAACTTTGGACTTGAGAATCTGGCTCTGATAAATATTCTGATCTTGAAAAATATCCCGAGCACTTCTACGAAAATGGGATCTACTTTCACTTTTTCAAACTAATACAGACTGTTGCATTTCAAGAGTTGGTTTGCAGGGATTTGGTGAAAATCTAGCGGAGTATTAAGGATCAGTATGCCACAAATTTGACAAAAGCACAGAGACAGGCCTTAGAAACCCTCAGTAAGGGCCACAGTTTGGTTATTTTACCTTCCGACAAACGGGGTATTGTAGTCTTGTGAGATATTAACAATTATCTCCAGGAAGCGAATAGACAATTTGCCCTTTCCTGACCTATTAGGTTACTTATGCTGACTACAATCAATCAATTTTTGAATTCCAAATGAGATTACAGAATTGGAGAAAAAAGGGCTATTAAATGCAGATGAATATCAGTTTCCATATGTAAGAAGCTTATAGCCCCATGTTTTTATCTTTTACCAACAATTCATAAGTACAAAAACAATCCGCCATGAAGATCATTTCGGCCAATGGGAGTATTTTAAAAAATACCTCTAAATATTTGGATTCACTCTTTTTGCCTTCTGCTTTCAGCTTACCATCCTATTGCAGGGATAGCAAATATTTCAGCAATAGGATTAATTATATCCCCTGGAAAGCAACTTAAAAGCTAATTAACATAGATGTGTTTTCCCTCTATATATGTATTTAACATGGTCTGGGGATTCTAGCCTGCAGGCTTATTTTTAGGGACAAATCAATCTATTTGTTTGCTCATTCTTGAGTGATAAATGAGATGCTTCACTGGTGTTTAGAAAACTTTTTTTTTCTCTTCAACAACCAGCGGTAAAAACAACTTCTTGGGACTGCAATGGGCAGTTACTTTGCCCCTAGTTACGCAGACATCTTTATAGGATGGTGGGGAGAGAAAGTTGTTTGAACAGAAAATAATGATCATTTTACTGAACATATTGTACCATGGACACTTACATAGATGCTTTACCCATTATTTGAGAAGCCCCAGAAAAAGATGACTTACATTTTTGAAGCAGATAGCTGACAATGCTTTAAAATGGAAGTTTGTGCATAACATTCAAATGAGCAAGATAGACATCAGGATGATTCCAATGCTATTGTAAATAATGTTTTGCATACCAGCTTACACAGGAAAAATACTGCAGGCAACAGAACTTTGCATGCCCCTTTGGGGAATTACTGAGAGCAAAACGTAATCGCAGTTCCATAGCAGCCCCCCTTCCTTTGTTATTTTAGGGCCAGCCCCAGGGAGGTGGTAGGCCCTGGGCAGAAAATTGCCCAGAGGGGGGCTGGTGACCCCCCTTCCAGTTAAAATGTAGTCACGCCCTGGGGAGGTGGTGGTCCCAGGGGCAATTTTAAGTAAGGATTGGGGTCCGCATTGCCACACTCTTTTTTACCAAAAAGCCCAAAGGAGGTGGCAGTCCTGGGCCATAAAAGGACTGCGGAGGGGGCACCTCCTTTTATTATCACATTCACCTGGTCCCAGGGAGGTGGCAGTCTCCGGGTCCATATAAGCTATGGAGAGGGGGGCCGCATGCACCCCCTCCTCATAATATAGATTTAAATATGTCCCCGGGACCTGGCCCACCCGGGGGCTGAAATACAAACACATGTGGGAGACAGCAATTGCTTTTTTAACAAATTTTACTGGAATTTTGAGAATCTTCGTGATCTTTACCGCAAAAATGTATTTAAAAAAAATAAAAAAACTTTTTGGCCCAGGCGGTGACCCTGGGGGACCCCTGCACCAGGCCTAAGGGGTCAGGGAATTATAATCCTTACCCCTTCTCTCTTTTTTTTCTTTACCTTTTTGTTTGGGACTTGGCTGAGTCAGAGCCACCAGATGGCTTTTAACACTTCCTGGTTCCACCCAATCAGATCTCTGCACGAGATTGTTTGGCTAAGCCGAGGGTAAGCGTCCCTAGATATACAAATTTGTTTTTTCTTTAAAATCTCAAAAACTACTGAACAAATTTACACCAAATCAAGAAAAGGGCTCTTTCCGGGAAAAAGAGCTACCTTTCTGCCAAATTTGGTATAATTCCATTAAGCGGTTCCGTTTCTAGTCATATCTAAAATATCTATGAGAGTTAACATGGAAAACACACTTTTTTTTACCCCCTCCCCTTTTACTTAGCCCCCCGCTTGATAGATCACCCTAAATTTGGCCATGCCCAATTAGAAATAGGAGGTCACTTTAAAAAAAAGAAAAAAAAAAAGAATTGTGGAGATTCATAAAACGGCGCAAAAGTTATAAGCAAGTCAAAAAACACTTTTCCTATGGAAACTAGGTCCTAACTATAAGTACCTTCTGGCGACTGCCTCTAGGTAATATATATATATATATACACACACACACATACACTTTGTGTGTGGCTAGTATTCTTGACGAACCAGAATGAAGCTAGTCAGCTCATGACTAAAATTCTCAAAGTAGAAGGGGTTGTCTTTGACAATTCTCCCAAGTGCCCTGAGATTGGTTCTTTCCTTCACTGGAAAACAACACGAACAAGAGGGATGAGAGAGATGCTGTCCCGCTATCGTAAGTAGGATCGACCGGCACACGCACACACATCCCAGACTCCCCCCCACCTTGGAATGAAATATGATTATGTATAATCTACGTAAATGTGTATATGTATACATAGATGCATAGATTTAGATATTTATGTGGGGAGTATGTCTGACTTCATGAAATAAAAAACATCCATCATTTGCCTTTTACTCCAGTCTCCGACTCATCTCAAACCTTTCTTACTACATGGGACTGCCAAACAGGCGGAGTAAACTCTTATCTCCTACTACCCAATTGATTCAACTAGCAGGTGTACATGTCCAGTCCACTACTCCCAATAACCTCTCACATCTTCCCTTTACTAACTCACTTCAATTAATCTATCAATATTCAAAACACTATAGTAAATGCATGAGCTCTAGACAGCACAAACCTAACAACTAATTCTACAAGGAAAATGAAAGAAATTTTACTAATCTACTATCTATTGACCTTTAATCTTGTGACCCGCTGACCCCTGACAAGGCGTTAAAGCACTTTTCGGCAAGTAGCACGCTACCTTGGAACCCATAAAGGATTAGTGGTGAATTAGTAGAGTGAAATATGAAGTAATTTGAGTAGTGGATATGTTACTCTTATTTGGATTGAGAAGTATAGTGGAAGGATACAAGAGGGAAAAGGTTTGCATTAATATAGCGCTTACTACCCCCGATAAGGTGTTAAAACGCTTTTTCGGCGAGTAGGTGAGAACGTAAGCTAAATGAATCAATCACTAAGATTTCCTTTGAACTGTTCTGGACCAATTATGTACTATCATTTACAGATAAACTACACGTGATAATAGAAGCACTTGGCGCTTTCAACTATATTTATTATTAATATACTTCCACCGGGCTGGGCCTGCAGAGACCCAGGTGAAAGCTCCTAAAGTGAGTGCTAAGCATAAATCTCCATTGGGAGGTATTTGATTGTGTTGAGTATCCAACAGGTCTCCCCTTCCAATGCTGGTACAATAGATCAGGTGGTGAATGTGCCTACTGTAGAGCAAAATGCGTGTCACCGATTTCAATCATAGCTGGAGAGTTCAGTGGGTTCAGGCTTTTGTAGCAGCGATGCAGATATAACCTGCGTGGCATGTTAAGGTAGGTCAGCAAGTTAGGCCCCCGCTGCAAAGACATCAGGTAATGTTCTGACTACTACAGGGGCAAGGAACTGACATAGGATGCAGCACACAACTCGCTTCGTCGAAAAGCGGCGTAAAATGCAGCGAGCAGTACAACCTTCTGTGCAAGTGTATTATCTGTTCCCTTCCACGAGAACGCTATTATTGGGTTAAAGACATTTGGTTTGGGGAAGTCTATTTCTAAAATGGATTCCATGCCATGGCTAGATATATTTGAAGTATACTGCTGAAGTATCAGCGGCTGATAGAAACGTAAAGCAGGAAGTCAGGATCTTGGCTGAACCTGTGTAGGTCACAAGCTTGTCACAAGGTCCCTTGCTTTACTACGGAGCAGCGCCTGGCTTGAACGCTGAAGCCACCCGCTCAAACTAACGATTACATGCCAATTAAATTTACCAAGAGGACTTCAGCTTTCCACATGCAACACACTGAGCGGAGTCCCCCATGGTGATAGCAGGAAGGAACAGAGGGTCGGACCAATGTACCACAACACGCTGAAAACCCATGCCCTTGTTTAATTATTCAGTATCACACAGCTAGATTCAACATTCGATTTTCCGTGTCTCTTTATAGTGCAGGACATAAAATATGCTGTAAACTGGCGTGCTCTATTTACTGCAAAGACTAAAATAATATTCTGCTCCGCTGAGTGACCCACTGAGGGAGTAGGAGTTGCATTTATTTATTGCACACCATCCACATATGTGGGGTCTGGGACTAGAGGACGGGATTACGGAATTCCAAACAACATCTATGTGATCAAGACAGAAAAAGTGGCATTTATAATAGGGGTAATAAAGAAGTTACAAATAGATAACTGTGGAGGCACTTGCAAGCAACAAACCTTTAGTGGCGGGAACCACAGCACTAGGGAAATAGAGTAGAAAGTGAGCCTAAGAGAATCAGACAAAAGTAAAATTAGTGTCTGTAAAGGTGGGAAGAGTGTCCAGGCATTAGGTAGACCGTGGTTGGTGGCTCTATTAGCGAGAATACACAGAGCATATATAGGTGGCCCATGCAACTTTGTGTGTGGCCAGTGCTCTTGACCAATCAGAATGAAGTTAGTCAGCTCATGAATGGAATTTTCAAGGGGTTGTCTCTGATAATTCTTCCAAGTGACCTGAGATTGGCTCCTTCCTTCACTGGAAAACACCACAAACAAGAGGGATGAGAGAGATCTTGGCCCACGGTCGTAAAGGGGATAGGCCTTCTTTGTGTTTATTTCTTAATTCCGCTTGGAGAGTAGTCTAAATAAGCTTAGCCCAAACAATAAGCTTAGACAAATGCAGAATGTAGGAAGCTGGGTTTCTGTTGCAGCAACTTTTTGCCAGACTACTGATGCACTTTGACTTGATGTGCCCTGGGACCCTGCCAATTAGGTTCCCAGGGAATGTGTTCTTTCTCACAACTGTACCTTGTACCCTCAATTGGCACCTCTGTGGCCACATGTCAGACCGTTGTAAAAGGTACCATGGGTACCAAGGGCACTGTGGTCAGGGAAGGCCTCTAAGGGCTGCAGAACTTATTGTGCCACCCTTAGAGGCCCTGTACCTTTACACACACACACACAGCCAATGCAGGCTGCATGTTTTGGTGCAGAACAAAGTAAAGAGTCGACATGGCACCTACAACCCACTGCCCTGGTATAGGTGAGTCAGCCACCACTCTAGCTGGGTGCACTATACCAATGGTGAGGGTACAGGTGCATGAGCCCTGTACCCCTACAGTGTGTAGACCAATTCCTAGGCATTGTAAGTGCAGTAATGCCATTAAGAGTGTATGGTGCTGGGAGTTTGTCATTACGAACTCCACAGCACCATAATGGCTTTACTGAAAACTGGGAAGTTTGGTATCAAACTTCTCAGCACATTAAACCCACTCTGATGCCAGTGTGGAATTTAATGAGGGCATCTTAGAGATGCCCTTGAAAAACGACCAACCTCTGGTGGGTTCCCTGACTGGTACACACCGCCTGCCACCACGAGACTTGTTTCTGGACCCCTGGGATGGGAGACTTCGCTCCCTGAGCCCAGAAGCAAAGCCTTTCCTGGGTGGAGGTTGTCACACCTCCCCAGACCAGGAAGAGCCGTCTGTGGCAGGGGAGCTTCAAAGGCCATGCCCCTTTGTAATGAGACCCCCAGTCTTTCCTGGCTTCAGGCCCCCTTTCTGTCTCCCCTCATTTTCGATGGGAAGACAAGCGGAAAAAATTAGTACAGCCCAGAAGTTGTGCCCACCTTTGACAACCGCACCCCTCAGGTGGGGGCGGCAAGGTGAAACCCACTCTTCAGTGCCTGCCATCTTGCAGATGGGAGGCACTCTCCAATCAGGATTATGGATCGTGCCCACTCCCCCACGTGGGGTGAGAACAAAAAGGGTGCAGTCTCCCTAAGGTCAGTAGCCCATTGACTACCGACCTCGAGAGCCCTAAAACGCCAAGAACGGATATTCCCGCAACCTAAGAAGAAGGGCGAAGGAAGACGCCTAGCAGAGGAGACTGCAGAGAAGAACTGACTTGGCCCTAGCTCTACCGGCCCATCTGCAGTTTCCAGAGACCCTGCGCAAAAAGTCGCCTTGTCCTGCAGCCAGCGACCTCCAGAAGCCTGGGATGACTGATTGCCTTCAACCAAGACCGGATTTCCTGTGAACAGCAGCTCTGTTCAAAAGAAGCTCCCAAGACAGACTCTGAGCCTGCTGAGGACAAAGAAACCTGATGCCCGGAACCACCACTGCACCAGACGCCAACGGCCCGAATCCGGGTGGCCCACTGGTCCTAGCGAGGTCCCCCAGCTCTCCACAGTCAGTGTCCACTGCGGGTTGACCCCTCCAGTACTCCCCGACGTCGCCTGGAGCCTCTGCACAGAGACCCCCCCAACCGCAAGTGGCCCGTTATGGTTTAATCTGACCTCAAAAGATACCCCTGCGGCCAGCCGCCCTGCGCCCTGGAGAAAAGAATCTGAGGTGCACCTACGTCCTGAGCCCTCCAACCTGCCTGCCCAGCTGTTGGTTCCTACTGTAAGTCTTCCTGGTTCGAGCCTGTAGCCAAAATCCAAAACCAGCAACTCCCATTGAAATCAACAGGCCATTCAACGCCAAAACAGCACCTTGCACCCAGCCGACCCTGCACTGCTGTGGGTGTACTTTGGGTGCTAGCTTGGATCCCCCTTTGCCCTGAGCCTAACATCAGGAGCTTTGCTCCCACAACCTTGTAGCCTGCTCGTGAGCAGGCACCAACCTGAGGCTCCCTATCCCCCATGGATAACATTGGGCCTCAGCACCCGGCCGCTCTAGTACTGCGGAGGTTGCTTTGAGAGTGCATCCTTAACTCTGGTTCTTACCCCAGGACACCATCTTCCACAGCCAAGTACTTACCTGTTGACCGATAACCACATTTTCTCCTTAGGAATACATTGACTGTTTTTCCTTGAATATTGTTCTCTGTGAAGTTGGTTTTGTATGAGAACTTGAAAAACTGCAATTAACTAAAAACTGCTTTACTTACCTTTTCTCTAGCAAATGTCCCAGTGTGATATCTAGGCATATGACAAAATAAAGAAACTCCCTCGTTACCTATATTTCTTTCACAAATCAGACAGTAAGTTCAGCATTGGCTAACCAACTATATCATAATAGCAATATGCTTCAAGAAGAGACTTTTACAGTTTTAACATTTTTAGCATTGTTTATTTGGCATAATTTTTATATTTTGCAAAAATATATCTTTTTCTTTTACTTACTATCACCTTTTTCTAGTATAAAAATATTATCAACATGTGCATATAAATAAACACAATTCTGATATATAATTTAAATGCAATACATCCTACAATAATAAACCCCTGATTGAAAGATCATAAAAATTATTTATACATACTGTAACCCAAACATCCACTCTCATACAAATTCATACAACATTCATAAATGCAATAATCTGGGAGGTGGGAGACAAAAGATTGCACTGTCTCCACGACCAATTAGAATGGCTGCGTTCAGCAGGATCTGAACAATATTGGTCGACACGCATTTTGGTGGTAAATAAAGATAGTAACACCATCTTTCTCAGGACCGTAGCCAGATGTCAGGACACAAAAGCACCTAGGGGATACTAGTATTTTCAATAAAAAAGTGCATCAGCAGAAGAAGACATTAACTACCAAAGTCAGCCTTTGTAGTAATTTATAGCTGATAATTGACGATCTAACTGACCTTGCGTATGGGATGCGCTAGATTCATTATTCATATGTGGTCTGTGTCAGCGGGTTTAGGTTGCCTGATAACGTAGATCAAACAATAATCGAATTGGTTGATGTAGCTTGATAATACTATGCCGAGCAACTTCGTGAAAGTTCTATTCTATATTTATAAATTCGTCACGGCCAGTACTAGTAGGGCTCAGGATTAGGAGCCATAAAGTCGACAGTTATGCAAGTACCCAGGAATAGCCCTGCAGGATCATCTATCTAGGCATATCAAACAAGAGTAGAAAAAGTCATCCCTAAAGTAATCTGTAAAGTAATTAACAGTAATTTCCACTATATTGAAAAGATTTATAAACCTTTAACAAAGACATTTTCATTCAGCTTGCTTGTATTGTTCAACCTACCTTCAAAAAGTACCATTTACACTTGCCTTTGCCAGGCTCGCTTGGTTCTAGAAAACAAATACAACTAAATAATATTTTTATACAAATCAAATTGGTCTGAGTTCAGTCTTTGATTGTGTGAAATAATTTACTGATAGAGTGTGTACAACGAATGCTTAACACTACCCTCAGATAAAGCCTTACTGCTCGCCCACATTACCACAAACAGAGAGTAAGGTGCTCTCTACTTTTACCTCTGCCTACCTCTGGGGGTCCACTGGACTCTGTGCACACTATACCTCATTTTGGTATAGTATATACAGAGCCAGCTTCCTGCACAGAAAACATATAACATAATATGAAAATATTACGTCTACAACAGAACTCCATAAAACAGCTGCAAAAATGGTGGCACCTGCTGTACAATTCGCTCTAAAACTAAAACATGGTAACATAACCTATTTATTCAGAAAGCCCATTCATTCGTTCCAAATTCAGCTCTATGTCAGCCCTTTCATGTACTGTGCAATCATTGGTTTTGTATCATGGCGTGTTTGTTACTCATTCCAATAAGTGTGAAGGATGTTTAGTTAAGTCTGGTTTTGAACACTTTTTGTATTTGAGAAACATAAGTCAAGGTTTGTTTTTTAATCGGTAGTATGGTCAGACGTTTATGTGGACCTTGGTCAACAACTCACACAGGTATAGGAAGGAGTTTTGGAAAAAGTGTCCTGCTGGGAAAAATCCAACATGCAGATCCTGCATTCTGGAGCCATATAATTGAAATAGCTGTGTTTGTGGGTTCGTCATTAAAAAACAGTTCAGGCTTGTTTTAATAGTCACCAAATACATGTACGGAGCCCTGAGAAAATGTAAGACCTGAGATATAATTATCCCTCCGTCCCCTTTCCGTTTCTGATGAATCGGTTAATAGAAGTCAGTGAAGACTGCACCAGAACCAAACACGTCATTTATGTTAGCCCGCTTCGAATGCATGCATGCATGCATGCATAAGACATGGTTGCTGCTTCACCATCTATACACTTCTTGCCTGTAAAGTGAGGCAGAAAGCCATGGCTAAAGGGAGTAATACTACAGGCCTCAGTGCAAAATCCCACTGTATGCGGATGATGTTCCATTTCAAGTTTCCAAATTCAAAGACTCAATTACTCCATTCAGCAAGCAGTCGAAGACTATGGGATAATAACAGGACACTAAAAGAATTGACAAAAATAGAGATCATGCCCACTCACTTGGCTATAACATTGCCCACCTAACCAGGAGCTTTATCATTTGATCATCAGGAGCGATAATTTAAATGGGAAACATCCTTAACATCGCGGTCAGGACACCGCGATGCTGTTACATCGCGGTCGTTACAACGAGCGCGATGTAACCACGCTATGCCATTACAACGCAAGTCTTTACATCGACTTGCGCTAGATGGCGTGCTAACATTATAAATAATGTAGTTTACTATCCCAACACCTTCCCTACTGTGAAGTGGACTGGAGTTGCAATAGTAAATTACACTTTTCTAATGTTAGCACGCCATCTAGCGCAAGTCGATGTAAAGACTTGCGTTGTAATGGCATAGCGTGGTAACATCGCAGTCATTGTAACGACCGCGATGTAACGGCACGCTTTGTACTGACTCGCGTTGTAACGTCATCCATCCAATTTAAATAGTTGGCAATTTCTCTGCCTAACTCTTTCTCTACCCTAAATGTGGTAGATTTTCCAAAGATTATAACTCAAATGAATGTGGGTCTTATGAGATAGAATGTGTTGTTTCTTTGTTAAGCTGAAAGAAATCAACAACAGGCCTTGGGAGGTCCATCTTTCACAAGTTACACTGTTCCAACCCCTGCCCAGTCTATAGCCAGTGGCAATACATGCTTTATCAGATTAGTGTGTAAAGGCAAACACTTGGTTGCAATTCCCATTTCTTAACCTCTTTAGTGTGGTTGACGAACCATTCACATGCACTGCACTACCTTTACAGCGCAGTTGATGTAACCAGTTCATTTACCACACTAAGCAAGAAATCCGATTTTCAGGAATTCAGAAGGGAAGGGAAGAGCTACCACAGGAGAAGTAACGCTGAAAAGTATATCCTCCTTTCTCTGTTAACTCACCCTGGAGGATCCCTGATTTTGGATACCCCCGGGAGGGGTATCCTCAAGCAGGGAATCCACCTTCTAGACACCAAGGAAGGTATGGGAGGGTGCAGCACCCCTAGCAGGGATACGTGTTCCTTATAATGGGGCGAGGATGTGGCATTATGGCCAGAGCTGCCGAATTTGGAACTGGGGAACCAGTTTCTAGTCCAGACATTGGATCAACATCCTGGAATTATGGGCAAATCACAATCTCCCCGCGCTTCAAAAAAAGAAACCTTACCTTGTGTAATGTAACTGGTGCTCATGTAAAGTGCTCCAATACCCTTGAAAAGAAGCCCAGTAGTGCCTGGGATGCTTTATAAAAATAAAAAAGTGATTGGAGCAGCCCAGCCAGCCATCAGGCACCCCCCCCTGCAAATGGCAACACAGTCTTCTGCCAATTGGAGTGGTAGAAAGTCCTCTAAGCACCAGGGATTTTATCGGTTATAAAACAAATGGAGCAATGGTTGGCAGTCCTCCCAAGCATCGGGCTGTGTCCCCCTCCCATAAGTGCCCCTACAGTCTTTTTGACTCTGGGAGGGAAGATAGAAAAAAGCCCACGGTAAAACAAAATGTTTAAGGAGACGGCCAGCTCACTCAGGCTGTGACAGCGCCTTATAAGTGCACCAAGAGTAAGAGTTTACCTCAATCTTCCCCTAGGGGGAAAGAAAACTCATTCAACACAAGGTATTTGATATATATATATATATATATATATATATATATATATATAAAAAATTAAGTAGGGTCACCCTGGTATCGTGCCATGCCCCACCTCATAAATGTCTCTTTGTGGCAGACTGTGGGATTTACAATCAATCTGAATGCTGTACAGAAGAAAGTAAAGTAGACACCAGTGATATTATATACATCCATCCAGGTGTCAGACTTGCCCCGGCCCCACAGTCTTGTTTTAGAAAACAGAAGCGAGAGAGCCAGCCCGCCCGCATTGAGCCATGCCCCAAAATCTGCAACCGCCCCAACAGTCTCTCTGCCTCTGCTACCCTCCACCCCTTCCCCCCAGAGAAGATGGGGGATCTGGCCTGAATCTGCCCAAGGAAGGTCCGGCGCAGAAAGCTCACAGGGTGGGGGCCTGTTTGTCTGAACATTAGGCTGTCCCCACTCAAAAAATCCCAACAATCCTTTTGCCCAGCTGGGACCTACATCACACCTATTCCATGTAAGAAGATAGGAAATGCGTATTATTTTTGAGGAAAGTTTTGACATATAGGTCGGCAGAGAGGGGGTCACTTCCAATAGCCTCTTGTTTGCTATGGTGAATGGCTAGGCTATTCGGGCTCCGGGTCAGATGGCAAACGGGTAACCCTACGCACATTGGGCATTTCTGAAACCCTGAATAATCTAAGACCCAGGCAAATCCAGTGTGGGGTGACTTGAGTGGCTCACACTACATTTTCTTACCCAGAATGCCCTGCAAATGTCAAACCTTCGCTAAAATCACACAAAAGGTCGAGAATGAGTGGGGATCCACACAATTCTTGCCACCCAGTGTTCTTACACTTCACTTGATAAAAACTGCACTCCATTAGAGTGGCTGAGCCTCTTACCTAGGGCGAGAACGGAATAACTCATGGATCACATTGATTTTACATGTTCACAGGTTTTAATCATTCCTGTCGCTCCCCTTTTACTTTGCCTTTCCTTGTCAAATCTGTGTGAAACCTGGCATCCCTGCATTAGCCAACACTTGACATACCCAGAGAAACCTAGGCATGTAAATTCTTCCTGAATTTTGAGAAGATTTGCCAAAGCGTGCCAGAATTACTAGAACATGTATACTTTCCCTTTGCCCCTAGCCCGATGAATCTGCCTTTAACTCAACATAACAAGAGTAAATTAAACAGGGTAAGGGTCTGGAAAATTTGGCGCATGCCTGTGAAACGAGTATAAACAAAAGTTACTAGCAAATCAAAGATGTATTTCCCCCTCTTTAACTTTGCCTCCACTCCTTGTCAGGTCAGGTTGAAACCTAGTAACACTGCAATGGGATTACTTCGCTTAGAGCTGGAAATGTACTGGCCAAATCATAAAAAGGCTCAAAGTTAAAAATGAAAGCATTGTTGACCCCCTCCCTTAACCCTCCCCAGCCGGATTGGCATAGAACTCAAATTATCAAGAGTAAGCTAAACATGCTAAATGCATCCAGTTCCTTCCTTGTGCAGATCATTGAAATTGTGACAAAATTATTACCAAATCAAAGATTTTTAACCCCCACTTCTTTACCTTTTTCTTATATCTGTAGGACACCCGAGATTCCAGGACTGGGATTAACTTGTTAACAGCCTGCCAAATTTCATGCAGATAAATTAAACGGTACTAATGTTATCAGAGCCTGGAACATCTTCAGACGTGATGTGGTGGTGTCCAGGAGTGATGTGGTGGTGTCCCAGAGTGATTTGGTGGTGTCCCAAAGTGATGTGGTGGTGTCCCCGAGTGATGTGGTGGTGTCCCCGAGTGATGTGGTGGTGTCCTCGAGTGATGTGGTGGTGTCCCCGAGTGATGTGGTGGTGTCCCCGAGTGATGTGGTGGTGTTCCCGAGTGATGTGGTGGTGTTCCCGAGTGATGTGGTGGTGTTCCCGAGTGATGTGGTGGTGCACTCAGTGATGTGGTGGTGTCCCTGAGTGATGTGGTGGTGTATCTGAGTGATGTGATGGTGTTGTGGGGCATGCAGCAGTGTGAGGCGTGCAGCAGTCTGTGGCGTGCAGCAGTGTGTGGCATGCAGCAGTGTGCAGTGTGCAGCATGCAGCAGTGTGAGGCGTGCGGCAGTGTGAGGCGTGCGGCAGTGTGAGGCGTGCGGCAGTGTGAGGCGTGCGGCAGTGTGAGGCGTGCGGCAGTGTGAGGCGTGCGGCAGTGTGAGGCGTGCGGCAGTGTGAGGCGTGCGGCAGTGTGAGGCGTGCGGCAGTGTGAGGCGTGCGGCAGTGTGAGGCGTGCGGCAGTGTGAGCCGTGCGGCAGTGTGAGCCGTGCGGCAGTGTGAGGCGTGCGGCAGTGTGAGGCGTGCGGCAGTGTGAGCCGTGCGGCGGCGTGCGGCAGTGCGCAGCATGCAGCAGTGTGAGTAATGCAGCAGGGTGCAGCGTGCAGCAGTGTGAGGCATGCAGCAGTGTGTGGCGTGCAGCAGTGTGAGGCGTGCAGCAGTGTGAGGCGTGCAGCAGTGTGAGGCGTGCAGCAGTGTGAGGCGTGCAGCAGTGTGAGGCGTGCAGCAGTGTGAGGCGTGCAGCAGTGTGAGGCGTGCAGCAGTGTGAGGCGTGCAGCAGTGTGTCGTGCAGCAGTGTGTCGTGCAGCAGCGTGCAGCAGTGTGAGGCATGCAGCAGTGTGCAGCATGCAGCAGTGTGAATAATGCAGCAGTGTGTGGCGTGCAGTAGTGTGTGGCATGCAGCAGTGTGCTGCGTGCAGCATACAGCAGTGTGAGGCGTGCAGCAGTGTGAGGCGTGCAGCAGTGTGAGGCGTGCAGCAGTGTGAGGGGTGCGGCAGTGTGAGGCGTGCGGCAGTGTGAGTAATGCAGCAGTGTGTGGCGTGCAGTAGTGTGTGGCATGCAGCAGTGTGCTGCGTGCAGCATACAGCAGTGTGAGGCGTGCAGCAGTGTGAGGCGTGCGGCAGTGTGAGGCGTGCGGCAGTGTGCGGCATGCGGCAGTGTGCGGCGTGCAGCAGTGTGTCCTGCAGCAGTGGGAGGTGTGCAGCAGTGTGCATCATGCAGCAGTGTGAGTAATGCAGCAGTGTGCAGCAGTGAGGCGTGCAGCAGTATGAGGCGTGCAGCAGTCTGTGGCGTGCAGCAGTCCGTGGCGTGCAGCAGTCCGTGGCGTGCAGCAGTCTGTGGTGTGCAGCAGTCTGTGGCGTGCAGCATGCAGCAGTGTGAGGCATGCAGCAGTGTGAGGCGTGCAGCAGTGTGTGGCGTGCAGCAGTGTGTGGCGTGCAGCAGTGTGCGGCGTGCAGCAGTGTGAGGTGTGCAGCAGTTTGCAGCGTGCAGCAGTGTGAGTAATGCAGCAGTGTGCAGCAGTGTGCAGCAGTGTGAGGCATGCAGCAGTATGAGGCGTGCAGCAGTGTGAGGCGTGCAGCAGTGTGAGGCGTGCAGCAGTGTGAGGCGTGCAGCAGTGTGAGGCGTGCAGCAGTGTGTGGCATGCAGCAGTGTGAGGCATGCAGCAGTGTGAGGCGTGCAGCAGTGTGAGGCGTGCAGCAGTGTGAGGCGTGCAGCAGTGTGAGGCGTGCAGCAGTGTGTGGCGTGCAGCAGTGTGTGGCGTGCAGCAGTGTGAGGCGTGCAGCAGTGTGAGGCATGCAGCAGTGTGAGGCGTGCGGCAGTGAGCAGCATGCAGCAGTGTGAGGCGTGCAGCAGTGTGCAGCAGTATGAGGCGTGCAGCAGTGTGAGGCGTGCAGCAGTGTGTGGCATGCAGCAGTGTGTGGCATGCAGCAGTGTGCAGCGTGCAGCAGTGTGAGGCGTGCGGCAGTGTGAGGCGTGCGGCAGTGTGAGGCGTGCGGCAGTGTGAGGCGTGCGGCAGTGTGAGGCGTGCGGCAGTGTGAGGCGTGCGGCAGTGTGAGGCGTGCGGCAGTGTGAGGCGGGCGGCAGTGTGAGGCGGGCGGCAGTGTGAGGCGGGCGGCAGTGTGAGGCGTGCGGCAGTGTGAGGCGTGCGGCAGTGTGAGGCGTGCGGCAGTGTGAGGCGTGCGGCAGTGTGAGGCGTGCAGCAGTGTGAGGCGTGCGGCAGTGTGAGGCGTGCGGCAGTGCCCAGCATGCAGCAGTGTGAGTAATGCAGCAGGGTGCAGCGTGCAGCAGTGTGAGGCATGCAGCAGTGTGTGGTGTGCAGCAGTGTGAGGCATGGAGCAGTGTGAGGCGTGCAGCAGTGTGAGGAGTGCAGCAGTGTGAGGCGTGCAGCAGTGTGAGGCGTGCAGCAGTGTGTCGTGCAGCAGTGTGTCGTGCAGCAGTGTGTCGTGCAGCAGCGTGCAGCAGTGGAGGCATGCAGCAGTGTGCAGCATGCAGCAGTGTGAATAATGCAACAGTGTGTGGCGTGCAGTAGTGTGTGGCATGCAGCAGTGTGCTGCGTGCAGCATACAGCAGTGTGAGGCGTGCAGCAGTGTGAGGCGTGCGGCAGTGTGAGGCGTGCGGCAGTGTGAGGCGTGCGGCAGTGTGAGGCGTGCGGCAGTGTGAGGCGTGCGGCAGTGTGAGGCGTGCGGCAGTGTGAGTAATGCAGCAGTGTGTGGCGTGCAGTAGTGTGTGGCATGCAGCAGTGTGCTGCGTGCAGCATACAGCAGTGTGAGGCGTGCAGCAGTGTGAGGCGTGCGGCAGTGTGAGGCGTGCGGCAGTGTGAGGCGTGCGGCAGTGTGAGGCGTGCGGCAGTGTGCGGCATGCGGCAGTGTGCGGCATGCGGCAGTGTGCGGCGTGCAGCAGTGTGTCCTGCAGCAGTGGGAGGTGTGCAGCAGTGTGCATCATGCAGCAGTGAGGCGTGCAGCAGTATGAGGCGTGCAGCAGTCTGTGGCGTGCAGCAGTCTGTGGCGTGCAGCAGTCCGTGGCGTGCAGCAGTCCGTGGCGTGCAGCAGTCTGTGGCGTGCAGCAGTCCGTGGCGTGCAGCAGTCTGTGGCGTGCAGCATGCAGCAGTGTGAGGCGTGCAGCAGTGTGTGGCGTGCAGCAGTGTGTGGCGTGCAGCAGTGTGTGGCGTGCAGCAGTGTGTGGCGTGCAGCAGTGTGCGGCGTGCAGCAGTGTGAGGTGTGCAGCAGTTTGCAGCGTGCAGCAGTGTGAGTAATGCAGCAGTGTGCAGCAGTGTGAGGCATGCAGCAGTATGAGGCGTGCAGCAGTATGAGGCGTGCAGCAGTGTGAGGCGTGCAGCAGTGTGAGGCGTGCAGCAGTGTGAGGCGTGCAGCAGTGTGAGGCATGCAGCAGTGTGAGGCATGCAGCAGTGTGAGGCATGCAGCAGTGTGTGGCGTGCAGCAGTGTGTGGCGTGCAGCAGTGTGTGGCGTGCAGCAGTGTGTGGCGTGCAGCAGTGTGAGGCGTGCAGCAGTGTGAGGCATGCAGCAGTGTGAGGCATGCAGCAGTGTGAGGCGGGCGGCAGTGAGCAGCATGCAGCAGTGTGAGGCGTGCAGCAGTGTGCAGCAGTGTGAGGCGTGCAGCAGTGTGAGGCACACATACATACCCATAAACATACCCCTCTGAAATTCTAAACATTCATTTCTTAAAATTAAAACCTGGTGTTATTTTCCATCCATTGGAGAATGTACAATTATCAAGTGGGAACAAAAGGAGAAAACAGCTTTTGTGAAATGAAACGCCCACGTTCCATTTCCCAATACAGTTCTTTCCTCTCTGAAGGAAGCATAAAGAGGAACCAACACACAGGGGGAGTAGGGGCAAGGAGCAACTCTATAAGAATGAGCAGCCCTCTAGAGAGAGAGGGTTGTAGAACAGAGAAACAAAGTGGCTTACCACCAGGGCAGGGGGCGCAAAGAGAAGCAAATAGCAAATATGCAGGAAGAAAAGATGAAGGCATAAATAAGAACACTGAAGAGCTAACAGCGGGATTGATAAAAATTGTCGCACATGCATTGCAAGGAATCCATTGTAGGAAAGTACAGACACATCAAACTGCATAAAGTGAGTTAAGATGAAAGGTGTGCAGCACATAAGAACCTAATGGCATTTGCAGGTCAAAAGCATGCTAATGTACTGGCCTATAGGGTCAAGTATGTATTCTCTTTAGTATGGAGCTAGTCGAGGACCAAACTCAAATCTGTGACTGTGATGGGAGCAGCACAAACTGGATTTTGTGTCCATGCTAGAATCAGATTATTACGAATGCTGATTCCAGCCACTGGGAAGAGAGTTACTCAGGAAGTGGGACAAGAGTGCAGGGCACAAACAACAAAGAGGTCCTAGTGGAGAAGTGTGGCTCAATGGTTAGAGCAGGCAGACCTTGATGCAGAGCTCTGGCCAGGGACCAGGGTTCGATTCCCGCCTCGGCGGGTCTCCGGCTCATTAATTCCCCTGACTGGATATTCTCGCCTCAGTGCCGGTTCTGATCATGGGTCCCACGCTGCAACTCTGGGCAATAGCTTGCTTAGTCTCCACAACGGCCCCAAAAGCGCTGGGATGCCTGGCTGCACCTGGGGGGTGCCCAGGAGTGGACATTTCCCAGGAAAGCCAGGAAGGGTTCCTAAGCGGTATACGGACAGCGCTGGGACACCTCTGGTGGAGGTAGCTGTGCGCTTTACAAATTCCGACATTTATTTATTTATTTACTCCTTTCCAAGGATGTGAAAAGATATCACTCAACCTCTTGCTAAACAATGTACAGACACCATACAGATACACAGACACACAACCGCACTGCAAAAGTTACTGTCTAGTTGTTAAACGGAGAAGAATGTGTAGAGCTGTACAACCAGGCCAATATGTCACCTGACTGAACTCATATTGAGAGACCACCGGGGATGGGGACATTACAAACAGAGGAACTTGAATTAAAGTGAAATGTAACATGATGCTACAGCTGCGACCTCAGCCGTGGTCTCTCGCTCTTGCAGTATAGGAGATTGCTAGTTCAGGGGTGTTCTTAAGTTCAGAATAGAATTGAAAGAGCAGACTAAATAGGGCAATTGAAGGGTACAGCGGGTGCTGAACACACAAGAATGTTAAAAGGTGCAGTCAATTTACAGGATGGAACAGAAAAAGAGGAGGCTACAGAGGCCAAAGGGTAACCATTTATTTACGACTCGCTATAGCGTTACTGGGACGAAATGCATCTCTTTTTCTCATGCAATCTGCAGAAAACAAACCTGGCCAGCAGAGAGACACTCTGCAGCCAGAACATGGCGGCCGCAGGCTAGCGCGGCTCGCACGCCCAGAATCAGCTCTTCAGATTCCACCTCACCCTGCCCTAGCGAGAACATGCCACAAGACGGCGGTTTTCAACCCGAGATATATTTTAAGGGGACGCGGTTATTTTGCACAATAGAAGCTGGACTGAAAACAAAAACAACAAAAAAATAACGAAGTACGTGAAATATCTAAACTTGTGTGAGTAGCTCACCGCCTCCGGTCTCGATTGATGTGTCTGCCTGCTGCTGCGACCCGCCCTCTCCCCGCTGCGTTCCTGCCTCGGTGGAGACAAGCAGCCGTGGAGCTCAGGCGCGGCCGCACGGCGGCTGCCCGGGTGCTCCGAGGATCCGTGGTTGCTGAGCAAGGAAGGGAGGGGGTTGCTGATGGCCACGTCGCAGCCCAAAGTTCGGGTAAGTCAGCCAGCGTTCGTCATGCTGCAGGATTGAAGGGGAGTGTGAGCAGTGGAAGGCCAGTGTGTTTGAACGATACGGCCGACCCACGGTCTGCAGACAGCAAAGTGGCCAGAAAGTTTAGCACAGGATCGGACTCTGATTCGGAAGGGAAGAATAAGCCCTCAAGGTGCACCAGGAGTGGCATCAAGAAAGTGGTTAAGGGGTCCAGGGGGTCAAAAAAAAAGAAGCAGTTTCAAGGTTGCTCCGTGAAAACAGGGCAGAGTGTAACTAATACTAATACTGTTACAAATACCTCTATTGGGGGGAAGGAGTATAACTCAGAAAAAGGCAGTGCCCCCCGAGAGGTGATTAAGGGCATTAAAGACATTAAGCAGAAGGGGGCAAAAAGTCAACTCTCAAAGAGATCTAGTGGCATTACACCATCTCTACGCACATTTTTTAAAGTGTTGCCCCAAATACTGAATATTACATCTGAGATGGCGACTGCTGTAGCAGGGGGCTCAGAGGCACAGAAAGAGTCAGTAGTTGCGCCAACGCCCACACTCCGGTCAATGGAGATAACAGCTCCTTTAGGGGTCTCACTGCTATTACCAACCTCTGTACCAGGCACACTAGCTAAAACAGCAGCTGAGTCACCTGAGCCCTCCATGCTTGCTAATGACATAGAGGCCGACACTGCAAATAATCAGCAATCCCAGCAAGCTCAGGAAGGAGCCCAAGGGTCCCAGGGGTCTCAAGGGTCTCAAGGGTCTCAGGGGTCTCAAGAGAGGGTCGCACTAAAAGTAGCGACGTTGGATGGCGGGGGAGGTAATGTGGAGGACCCAGGAGTTGAGAATACACTGGAGGCTTAGGTAAAGTCAATAACTGCCATGAGGGAGGAAATCTGTGCTGATTTTGCAGTTTCTAAGTCAAATCAAAATGAAATCAGAGCATCCTGTGAGATGCTGGAGCAGAAGGTGGATGGCTTATGTGCAAGAACAGAGGTGTTGGAGAGTTCTGTGGGATCACTGACATCAAATCTTGAAATGGCCAGATCTAAAATCCAAACGCTGCAAAGAGATGGGGAGAGTATGAGAGAGCGAGTGGAAAGTTTGGAAAATTATTCCCGTAGAAACAATCTGCGACTTGTAAAGATCCCGGAAGGAAAAGAGGGCAGGAATCTTAAAAGTTTTGTAATCAAGATACTAAAGGACTCTCTTAATCTGGAGGAGTCAGTTGAGGAGCTAGATAATAACATCCAGCAAATCCATCGTGACCCATTCCGTCTAAAGCCAGGGAGAGACAAACCCAGAAAGGTTTTGATTAACTTCCAGACGTTCTCACTCAAAGACAAGATCTTGAACCTCGCACTGAAAGCCAGATCACTACAAGGCCCGGACTTCTCTTTTGAGGAGCGGTCAGACCTATCTAAGACTACTCTTGATAGGCAATGGGAGTTGGGGCAGCGCATGGAAGAATTTAGAGCGGTGGGTGCCACTGTTCAGATGAGGTTCCCGGCCTTCTTGCGTATCATGTACAATAATAAAATGCACAATATCCGTTCACCCTTGGAAGCAGACGAGCTACTAGCTTCTATTAGAGATCATGGTCAGGCCCAGAGTAAAAGATAGTGGGTTTTTGTAGGTTTGAACAGGCTAACTGCCAATATAGAACCATGACTGGCCTATATTAGTTCAGACATCGAATTTCAGAGTACGTTTAGACCATAGTTAAAATGGGTACAAATTTGGTAGGGGGGAAGTAAGAAGGAAAAGGAAAGGAAAAAAAACAAAAAACAAGCATTGGCATTGCCAATAGGTCTCGCTTGTGGGACCTTATAAGTATTTAGTTTTGCAGCACAATATGATGAGTGGCGTTGCGTGTGTGAGTGGCGTTGCGTGTGTCAGTGGCGTTGCGTGGGTGAGTGGCGTTGCGTGGGTGAGTGGCGTTGCGTGTGTGAGTGGCGTTGCGTGGGTGAGTGGCGTTGCGTGGGTGAGTGGCGTTGCGTGTGTCAGTGGCGTTGCGTGTGTCAGTGGCGTTGCGTGTGTCAGTGGCGTTGCGTGGGTGAGTGGGGTTGCGTGGGTGAGTGGCGTTGCGTGGGTGAGTGGCGTTGCATGGGTGAGTGGGGTTGCGTGGGTGAGTGGGGTTGCGTGGGTGAGTGGGGTTGCGTGGGTGAGTGGCGTTGCGTGGGTGAGTGGCGTTGCGTGGGTGAGTGGCGTTGCGTGGGTGAGTGGCGTTGCGTGTGTGAGTGGCGTTGCATCGATGAGTGGCGTTGCGTGTGTGAGTGGCGTTGCCTGTGTGAGTGGCGTTGCCTGTGTGAGTGGCGTTGCCTGTGTGAGTGGCGTTGCCTGTGTGAGTGGCGTTGCGTGTGCGAGTGGCATTGCGTGTGCGAGTGGCGTTGCGTCGATGAGTGGCGTTGCGTCGATGAGTGGCGTTGCGTGGATGAGTTGCGTGTGTGAGTGGCGTTGCGTGTGTGAGTGGCGTTGCGTGTGTGAGTGGCGTTGCGTGTGTGAGTGGCGTTGCGTGTGTGAGTGGCGTTGCGTGTGTGAGTGGCGTTGCGTGTGTGAGTGGCGCTGCGTGTGTGAGTGGCGCTGCGTGTGTGAGTGGCGTTGCCTGTGTGAGTGGCGTTGCCTGTGTGAGTGGCGTTGCCTGTGTGAGTGGCGTTGCGTGTGCGAGTGGCATTGCGTGTGTGAGTGGCGTTGCGTCGATGAGTGGCGTTGCGTCGATGAGTGGCGTTGCGTCGATGAGTGGCGTTGCGTGGATGAGTGGGGTTGCGTGGATGAGTTGCGTGTGTGAGTGGCGTTGCGTGTGTGAGTGGCGTTGCGTGTGTGAGTGGCGCTGCGTGTGTGAGTGGCGCTGCGTGTGTGAGTGGCGCTGCGTGTGTGAGTGGCGCTGCGTGTGTGAGTGGCGCTGCGTGTGTGAGTGGCGCTGCGTGTGTGAGTGGCGCTGCGTGTGTGAGTGGCGCTGCGTGTGTGAGTGGCGTTGCGTGTGTGAGTGGCGTTGCGTGTGTGAGTGGCGTTGCGTGTGTGAGTGGCGTTGCGTGTGTGAGTGGGGTTGCGTGTGTGAGTGGGGTTGCGTCTGTGAGTGGGGTTGCGTCGATGAGTGGGGTTGCGTGGATGAGTGGGGTTGCGTGGATGAGTGGCGTTGCGTGTGTGAGTGGCGTTGCTTGTGTGAGTGGCGTTGCGTGTGTGAGTGGCGTTGCGTGTGTGAGTGGCGTGGCGTGTGTGAGTGGCGTGGCGTGTGTGAGTGGCGTTGCATGTGTGAGTGGCGTTGCGTGTGTGAGTGGCGTTGCGTGTGTGAGTGGCGTTGCGTGGATGAGTGGGGTTGCGTGGATGAGTTGCGTGTGTGAGTGGCGTTGCGTGTGTGAGTGGCGTTGCCTCGATGAGTGGCGTTGCGTGGATGAGTGGGGTTGCGTGGATGAGTGGGGTTGCGTGGATGAGTGGGGTTGCGTGGATGAGTGGGGTTGCGTCGATGAGTTGCGTGTGTGAGTGGCGTTGCGTGTGTGAGTGGCGTTGCGTGGGTGAGTGGCGTTGCGTGGGTGAGTGGCGTTGCGTGGGTGAGTGGCGTTGCGTGGGTGAGTGGCGTTGCGTGGGTGAGTGACGTTGCGTGGGTGAGTGGCGTTGCGTGGGTGAGTGGCGTTGCATGGGTGAGTGGCGTTGCGTGGGTGAGTGGCGTTGCGTGGGTGAGTGGCGTTGCGTGGGTGAGTGGCGTTGCGTGGGTGAGTGGCGTTGCGCGTGTGAGTGGCGTTGCGCGTGTGAGTGGCGTTGCGCGTGAGTGGCGTTGCGCGTGTGAGTGGCGTTGCGCGTGTGAGTGGCGTTGCGCGTGTGAGTGGCGTTGCGCGTGTGAGTGGCGTTGCATGTGTGAGTGGCGTTGCATGTGTGAGTGGCGTTGCATGTGTGAGTGGCGTTGCATGTGTGAGTGGCGTTGCATGTGTGAGTGGCGTTGCGTGTGTGAGTGGCGTTGCGTGTGTGAGTAGCGTTGCGTCGATGAGTGGCGTTGCGTGGATGAGTGGGGTTGCGTGGGTGAGTGGCGTTGCGTGTGTGAGTGGCGTTGCGTGTGTGAGTGGCGTTGCGTGTGTGAGTGGCGTTGCGTGTGTGAGTGGCGTTGCGTGTGTGAGTGGCGTTGCGTGTGTGAGTGGCGTTGCGTGTGTGAGTGGCGTTGCATGTGTGAGTGGCGTTGCATGTGTGAGTGGCGTTGCATGTGTGAGTGGCGTTGCATGTGTGAGTAGCGTTGCGTCGATGAGTGGCGTTGCGTGGATGAGTGGGGTTGCGTGGATGAGTTGCGTGTGTGAGTGGCGTTGCGTGTGTGAGTGGCGTTGCATGTGTGAGTGGCGTTGCATGTGTGAGTGGCGTTGCATGTGTGAGTGGCGTTGCATGTGTGAGTGGCGTTGCATGTGTGAGTGGCGTTGCGTGTGTGAGTGGCGTTGCGTGTGTGAGTGGCGTTGCGTGTGTGAGTGGCGTTGCGTCGATGAGTGGCGTTGCGTCGATGAGTGGCGTTGCGTCGATGAGTGGCGTTGCGTCGATGAGTGGCGTTGCGTCGATGAGTGGCGTTGCGTCGATGAGTGGCGTTGCGTCGATGAGTGGGGTTGCGTCGATGAGTGGGGTTGCGTCGATGAGTGGGGTTGCGTCGATGAGTGGGGTTGCGTCGATGAGTGGGGTTGCGTCGATGAGTGGGGTTGCGTTGATGAGTGGGGTTGCGTTGATGAGTGGGGTTGCGTCGATGAGTTGCGTTGCGTGTGTGAGTGGCGTTGCTGTGTGTGAATTGCTGGTTGGGGGAGTGGGGGGGTGGGCGGGGGAGCAGCAGGCAGATGCGAGTGGAGCGCGCGCTGGAGAGGGAAGGGGTGGGAGGACTAGGCAGCGGGAGAAAGGAGCGCGAGGGAGGCGTTTTTAGATACATGAAGCCAAAATTACAAGTGAGCATGTTACAAAAGCAAACTTTACGTTACATGAGACAATAGTGACAGTTGTGCAAGTATCAAGAGCAACAAAATACAAGAGGTAGCAAACGATATGCAATAGCATATCTGAGGGAACACGGCCTGGGGGAAGCTGGCTGGGGAGGGGGAGGAGAAATGAAAGGAAGGCTGTGTTTGCGGGGAGAGAGAGGGGAGGTGCTGGTGTGGGCGGGGGGAGGTGCTGGTGTGGGAGGAGTGCTGCTACGGCAAGGCTGTGTTTGCGGGGAGAGAAAAGCCCTGGCCGTGAATGCTCGTGCATGTTCACGTGAACTGCAAGAAAACGCCGGGCTGAAACCCCTTAGTTTGAAGAGGATTTTGCCGACATGAATTCGATCCTATCCATTCCTGCGGAATGGGACAGGCTCGACCTAAAAAGGTAGAGAAGAGGGGAAAAAAAAAGGGGGGGGGCAGAAAAGGTAGATAGTAATGTATATAGTTTAATATAGGATAGATACACACGCATTCATAAAAAGGAAAAATATATAAAAGGTAGATAGTAATGTATATAGTTTAATATAGGATAGATACACACGCATTCATAAAAAGGAAAAATATATACACATATATATATATATGTAAGTTTCCTTTTTTTTTGTTGTTTTTTGGATTCTCTTGCCTCTTTTCTCAAAACTTAACAATCTTTATATATGTATATTCACATATATATGAAGCTGACGATAATAATGGCAAGAACAACCCACGCTCTAATTTCTTTACACCTAAATAAAGGTCCTACCCCTCCATAATACCCCTTAATATCCATACTGGTTTGGTGTCAGTTGACACAGTATACTAGCAGGGTGGAGGTAAGGATGAAGAGCTGTTGTGGGTGTAAATCTGGCCATCCACCAGGTCAGAGTAAGTTGGGGAGGGTTTTCCTGGGGAGGGAGGGAGCAGGGGGGGAGGGGGGGGGGGAAATCAAAAAATCCTCATAAGTCTGCCTCTTGTTTTATAGGATGTTTGTTCCTGATATCTGTCCAGCATCGGAAGACTAAATGCCCAATTTTAAGATTCCTGCGGGAGCGGTTGGGGAAGGTAGATGTGAAGGGTGTAGTGGTGGCATCATGACAGTCCTCCACTATATGTCTTGGAATGTTAATGGTCTGCGAGTGAGAAGAAGGCGGGAACGCATAATGCAGTACTTGAAGGACTCCCCTGCGCAGATCATTGTTATTCAGGAATCACATCTCCTTAAATTAGAGGCAGTTGAGATACTCAAAAAACAGAGATGGGTTGACAAATTTTGTTCAACTGACCATAATGCAAATATCAGGGGGGTTATATTTATATTTAAGAAAGCTGCTAAAGCCCAAATCCTGGAGATAATAGAGGACCATACAGGGAGATGGCTGATACTGAGAGTTCAGTTGGTGGGTCAATGTTACATTCTGGTGGGTTATTATGGCCCAAATTCAGATGACCCGTCACATATGGCTGCCATTAGGAACCACCTATTACTTTTTCAGGATCCTGTGATTTGGATGGGCGACTTCAATATTGTTCTGAATTCTAAGTAAAACAAATCGGCAAATTCGAGAGCTTGTAGTTCACCAAAGTCTAGGCAAACTCTCTCCGCAATCATGATTCAGCTAGGTCTGGCGGACCTATGGCGGGAAAAAGCAGGCAGTAAAATGGGGGTTTCCTATCGGAATAGTCGTTTCAAGCACGTATCTAGAATCGACTACGCATTGTTTACTTACGAGTTGAAAGATACCTTAATAGCGATAGATTATCTCCCGTCTCACCTGTCAGACCATTCGGCTCTTGTTTTTTCACTTAACACCAACAGTAGGAGGGAACATCCATCTTGGTCCTTTGACCGGACACTCCTACTTGATGAAGGGGAAGTGAATTTCCTGGTCACAGAAATAAATGCTTTTTTTTAAACTAATCTAGAGTCCTCCTCTTCGGCAGTGGTTTGGGAGACCTTTAAAGCCTTTATAAGGGGGTGTATAACAAGTAGGTCTTCATATCGAAGTAAGAAATATAGAGATATGATATCCAGTTTGGAACAGGAAATGAAGGGCATTGAGTCTAATTTAGGACAGTCTCTAGGATCTCCTGAGGAGATGTCCAAATTGGCTGAGTTAAAGCTCCAATTAGAGAACATCTTACAAGATAGGGTTAATAAAAGATGGAAAGTAAGTAAGATCTCCCATTTTGAGTTCGGAGAGGCCGCGGGAAAAGTATTGGCGTGGAAAACAAAAGCCGATCAAGCTCTGAAATATATCAGAGAAATGAAGGTGGAAGGGGAGGCGGCACTAAGGACATCGAATCAGGAGATAGGTAAGGCCTTCTATGATTTCTTCGAGGCTATCTACAGGGAAGAGTTACCGGATGACCAGACGGCACGAAACATGTGGCTGGGAGGAATAAGGCTCCCAACTCTATCAACAACACAGAGTAATAATTTAGAGACTGCAATAACGGAGGCAGAAGTAACGGAAGCAATAAGGCAGATAAAAAAAGGGAAAGCATCTGGTCCAGATGGCCTTCCTGGGGAGATTTATAAAGTCTTGGGGGAGAATGTCGTCCAAGTATTGACAACTCTTTTTAACGGTATCCTTAGGGAAGGAAAGTTACCACCAAAATCGTGGGGGGAGGCCACAATTGTTCTCATTCCCAAGCCAGGGAAGGACGTATCAGACTGTGGTTCTTACAGACCAATATCGTTGCTGAATAGCGACTATAAGATCTTTGCCGCCATATTGTCAGCAAGACTGGGAAAGGTAATAGGCTCCATTATTCATCACGACCAGAAAGGTTTTATTAAGGGGCGCCATCTTTCAGACCTCACACATGACCTGGTAGGGGCCATCGATATTGCCTCGGCTTTTTCCCTTCCATTGGCCACCCTAACTCTCGACGCAGCAAAGGCCTTCGATAGGGTCAACTGGCCCTGTCTAAATGATGTATTGAAAAGGTTTAACTTCGGGAAGGGCTTTCGCAGAACTATTACCTTGCTTTATGGAGCCCCTTCGGCTAGGCTTCTGATTAACGGAAGTTTGACAGAACCCTTTAAGATTACTAGAGGCACGAGGCAGGGCTGCCCGCTCTCTCCCCTCCTTTTCAATTTATATATTGAGCCGTTTGCTCATGTTTTGCGAGCTGACGAAAATATACCATCGTTTAAATTTAAGGAGTGGGAGAGACGGACAGCATTATATGCTGATGATATCTTAATCTTTACCTCGGATCCGGTTTTGTCCTTTCCTGCTGTAATTCAAAGGGCAGCAGAGTTTGGTAAGATCTCGGGATATAGTATCAACTCAAGTAAGACCGAGGTCATGGTATGGAATATTCCGGACCCAAGGTTAGGCATAAACATTACCACCTCTATGCGGTATCTCGGGATCCGTATCACCCAAGATATTGATACCATTGCCCAAAACAATTTAGATCGAGTCTCCAGGGAATGTAAGGGCTTATTGAAATCCTGGACTCACCTGCCACTTTCCATAATGGGTAGGGTGAACCTAATAAAAATGTCTATCCTTCCTAAGTATATATTTATCTTTGGTGCTATTCCGTTGGGATTTGATGTGAAGATGTTGGACAGATGTCAGCGAGAGATTAATTCCTTTATTTGGAATTACAAATCCACAAGAATTGCGTGGAAGAAGTTGAGGAGGAGAAGGGAAAAGGGGGGTCTTGCCCTACCGGACTTAGTATACTATGCATGGGCCTTTCAGCTGTGCTACTCTAGGATGTTACTAAAAATGCCATCTAATCTTCCAGAGGGGACAATGTATAAAGCCATGTTAACCGGAGCAAATCTACCAGTTGACGGATTTCTATATAAGTTTGGGAGCCAGAAATTTTATAAGAAAAAAAGGCTAAAAATTATACAGTCATGGGCCAGAGTTTGGCTAGCCATTAGACGAAGACTAGGCCTGTCCTACTACTCGGATTTCGCTCCCATATGGGACTCCCCAGGTTTACCGGAGTGCCTAAGGGACAGCTTATCCTCCCCATTAGAGGAGGCTGGGATTGTTAGATGGGGAGATCTAATGGCAGATGAAGCGATAATATCTTGGGATGAACTACACGAACGTATAGGCCCAGCATTTTCTAGATTCAAATTCATCCAGCTGGAAAGCTGGGGGAGAGCCCAGCGGTGCAAAGATATACTTTTTGGGAAATCAACAGCGTTCGAGAAACTGCTATTAGAAAGACCAATGGGTGGTAAGGAGGTGGCCTTCTGGTACTGGCAGCTGCAGGAAGAAATTGATGGGGAGTTTACTCTTTCAGACGAGCTGTGGGAAGAGGCAACTGGCTTTCAGTGTGAGGAGTTATGGTTAAGATCTTTTTCGCTCCTCTACAAAGTGGTGAAACCATCATGGCTGAGGCGCAACCATCTTTTCACAGCCCACCGGGCATACATAACACCGTTGAGACTTTCCAAATTTCTCCCAGATAAGAAATGTAACAAATGCAATTTATTAGCAGCTTCAGACATTCACATGTTTATGGAATGCCCCAACATCGGCCGGTTCTGGGAGGAAGTGTTGGCTACCTTAAATTCCATCATGAATAGATCATTAGTAGTTTCATTGCCACTTATCATCTTTGGCTTAGAGGACAGCATTTCTGGCAAGGCGAGATCTTTTTTGTTCTATGCCATTTTGCTGGCTAGAAGACAGATATGCATACGGTGGGTGGAGGAATCTGCTCCTTTACACTCAGACTGGCTAACGTCCCTATATGAAACATCAAAGGTGGACATGGCGAGAACCGGCAACAAACGTAACTTGGCCTTTTGGGATTTCCTGGTACAGAGGAGATAGTATTCCGTTTTTTTTGTTTTTTTTTTTTCCCCGGGTCCTATGATTATGCCATCAACACTCCTTGGACCGGGTCTGGGCTCGATACGGTTGTAGGTCCGACAGGTTTAAATATAGCTAGATGGAGTCAGTGCAAGACCTAAAGACCCCTTTTCCTTGTGGGAGTTTTCTTCCACCAATAAAGCATTTCGCGTTCCGGAGCCGGAGAGGGACATCATTTCATGGTTCTCTCTCTTGGTTGGGAACTCGTAAGGTGGCTGGCATCTCCAAGGTAAGGGGTAAGGCAAATGAGGACAAAAAAAAAAGAGACACTCCGCAGCCAGGGAGTTGCAGATGCAGTTATGGTCGTAAAGTTGTAGCAAAGACTACTTCTGCAGGACAAACCTGATGGAACTGTTTTAACAGCTAGCTGCAGTCACATGTTTTAGTCATGTAACATACATCTGTGGCCCTGGTTTCCCCGGGGAGTGAAAGATCAGGAGCAGCGATGCAATAGCGATGGCCGACACTCTGAGCTGTGTCATCTTTATGGCACCTGGCTGCTGCCGTAATACTGTGAGCAACCATGCTGTTGTGACGCGGGTGGCTGGAGCAGATCCCAGGGTCATGGCACCGAGCGGCTGAAGTCAGTGGGGGGAGAACTGTGCGGCAGCTGCGAGTTGGGTGTAGCATGCAGCTCCCAGCCGAGGAGGACCTGTGGGCTATAAAACACTCTCTGCATGTTGGGTGAGTGGTTGGGCTCCTCGATGACCCATATGTGGGCGTGATCTTGTCTACTAGACTGGGCATGTGTGACGAAGAGTACTGGGGTGCAGTGCCCAGCTTGCAGTGCTGGTTGGTTCGCTACCCTTGTGGTAGCCGATTGCTTCATTATGCTGCCAAATAATAAGGTGCTGTGCTGCAATATAAAAAAGTGCAGCGCCCGTGTTGTTAATCTGAAAGCAGATGCCATTCTAAAACCTAAAGCACTGTGCTAGGGGGCGGGACGAGGATGTAGGGCTGCTGGCGCCATTGTTGACATGTGTTAATTGAGCCTCACATAAAAGAAATCTGCCAGCCTCAAACCAGAAGCGGGCTTCAAGTTTTAAAAAAACAACAAAAAGCGTCTCTTAAAACCATTGTGCTTTTAAAAACATATATATATATATATATATATATATATATATATATATATATATATGCAAAAAAGAAGGAGAGAACTCTGGGTAGTTCTCAAGTTTAGGTGGAAAGCAGCCCCTGTTAGAGCACTTTCAACACCAGCGACACTCTAGATCTGCTCACCTCAAATGTCTGTTTTTCTATCAAAGTTTTTAAGCATAGGATTAGCACAGTGCTATCCACGCCGAGATAGAAAATGACAAAGTCTTTTGCAATTTATACAGCAAAGTCTTTAAGCATAGGACTAGTACCGTGCTGTCCTTGCCGAGCTGTAAAATTACAAAAGCCATTTATCACTCCAGGCACAATATTACAGCTTTGAATTAGTGAAATACCAACTCAAGCCAACCTGAAATGAGTAAAAGCAACCCCTAACACAGTGTTTCGCTCTAATTAGAGCTCTTCAGAGAGGTATAGCTTTGTCCAGACACAAGGGAGCACCCAGTATTAAGTCAAAACAAAACCCTTTCAGGCATAGGGTGACGCATAAATTATGCAAAAAAGAGGGAGAGAACTCTGGGTCTGGACAGAACTATACCTCTCTGAAGAGCTCTAATTAGAGCGTAACACTGTGTCAGGGGTTGCTTTTACTCATTTCAGGTTGGCTTGAGTTGGTATTTCACTAATTCAAAGCTGTAATATTGTGCCTGGAGTGATAAATGGCTTTTGTAATTTTACAGCTCGGCAAGGACAGCACTGTACTAGTCCTATGCTTAAAGACTTTGCTGTATAAATTGCAAAAGACTTTGTCATTTTCTATCTCGGCGTGGATAGCACTGTGCTAATCCTATGCTTAAAAACTTTGATAGAAAAACATACATTTGAGATGAGCAGATCTAGAACGTCGCTGGTGTTGAAAGTGCTCTAACAGGGGCTGCTTTCCACCTAAACTTGAGAACTACCCAGAGTTCTCTCCTTTTTTGTATATGTATATATATATATATATATATATATATATATATATATATATATATATATATATATATATATATATATATATATATATATATATATATATATTCCACTGGCAAATTGGTTGTGACCTACCCCAGCATCACCCAGTACCAGAACGGTGCATTCTGGGACTTGCGGTCCATTTCCACACAGTGGTCAGCAATCAGGGTGATGTTTCCACTTGGAGGGGGAGTCATTGGGCCTCAACCAATCAGAACAGAGCGGGACTTATTTCCTTGGGAATTGTACACGCCTCCTGTCATACTCACCGGGCACTGAAGAAGGCTTCCATGCCGAAATGCATTTGCCTGCTATGTGTGTTTCTTCTGAATAAAGCGGCCTCCTTGATGTTCCCCCGCTGTGACTTCCACTTCTTTTGTGTAAAGGAGGTGTTTGTGGATTACTTCAGCGTGTTTGCCAGTGACACGCTTTTGGAAGCCCCCACACTGCAAGCTGGCCCTGGTGCTCATTGGCGTGGGCGGCTACGGCTGCTCGTTTCTTGTGTGCCGAGGTATCAGATCATCCGGAGCCCACCTTCACCGCCCGAGAAGAAGAGAAGCAATGCTGAGGCCATTGTGCCTCACACTGGGCCATATGCACTGTCGTCCGTGCCCTCAACAAACAGACTCTCGGACAGGAGGTTGGTGCGGTGTGGGGACCCGAGGGGGTGCTTTGCTCTACAGGACACATCAGGATATTGGCCGTGTCCATCTTCCCTGACTCGCGTGCGCAATTCCACCGGCAAATTGGTTGTGACCTACCCCAGCATCGCCCAGTACCGGAACGGTGCATTCTGGGACTTGCGGTCCATTGCCACACAGTGGTCAGCAATCAGGGTGATGTTTCCACTTGGAAGGGGAGTCATTGGGCCTCAGCCAATCGGAACAGAGCGGGACTTATTTCCTTGGGAATTGAGCACGCCTCCTGTCATACTCACTGGGCACTGAAGAAGGCTTCCATGCCGAAATGCATTTGCCTGCTATGTGTGTTTCTTCTGAATAAAGCGGCCTCCTTGATGTTCCCACCGCTGTGGCTTCCACTTCTTTCGTGTACAGGAGGTGTTTGTGGATATATATATATATATATATATATATATATATATATATTTATTGTGGCATTAGCAGCGTTAATGGCACAGCCGCCATTCACGAAGGAAAACACATAAGATAAAGCACGGCTACGCTGCTTAAAAAAACATTGAGAGTATTACGAAAGTATATCAACAATTAAAAAAGCCACACAACTAAACAAAGCGCCACAGGTTGGTAAACTGAATGTGCCCAAAAGTTCTGTAAAGGCATGTACTAATAACAAGCTCTCGGCATTGCTGTGGCGGGGGCGGGAGTGGGGCGGGGGGGGCGGGAGCGCATTCCTTTGATGTCTGATTGGGGGGGGAGCGGCAGCCTTTGAAGTCTGATGCGAGGCAAAGACAAATGGTGGTGTGACGTGGCTGGCGATGGCGTGCACACGAATACTCACATGAACTGTACAGGATCCACAAGTTTGGTAGAGTTTTTGAACTGCCTACTATATACTCACCTATCTATCCCTGCGGGATAGAATAGTCGAGACCTAAAAATTGAGTCCAGGGATAGAACATAAGGTGAGATTTAGAGCGTTGTGATTCGAGGCATCTTACTCCTTTGCCATGCCAAAGCGTGGGGGAAGGATGGTGGCTTAATTTTTACCCCATTTTTCCCCAGGGACATGAGTTTCCTGCCCCCCTGTCCTTATCTTGCCCAAAGAAGAGTGGGGAAATGCCTTAATGCACCCCTCTCTATGCCCAAGGAAAAAGGCGTGGGAATGTGGGGTGGGGTGGGGGTGGGTGGGGAGGGGGAATGGGGTCCTCTCCCTTCACGTGAGGCGGGGTGCTACAAGTGAAATTAACTATCGGTGAGCTTGGAAACTCCCACTTTGAACCTCTGCACTGTTCCTCTGTGGACCAAGTCGCAGAGGTGGGTGACAGCTAAACCGCTTATCCATCCTCCTCACAATGATGTGGACCACATAGGAGCGCGGCAGCTGGGCCCACCCCAGTACACAATTCCCAAATGAAGAAACAAGCAGATGTTAGCTCAGCTGCTCTTCTTTCCACTTTTTGGGCCATTCTTTGCCCTTGGTGAGAAGGGCGCTGCGCCTTGCCCCTAAACCCTAAAGTAAGATGAGGGGGGTATTTCCCCCCCTTACTCTTTGGCAAGATGAGAGCAGTCTATGTAAACACTATTCGTCCTTTCCCAAGGTGAAGGGGCACCTATACATTAAGCTCCCATCCTTAGGATAAGGGGAGGGCAAGGGTGTGCATCTCTCCTCCCTCAGGTAAGGCTGTGAGGAAAGCAAATGATCTCCTCCCACCGTTGGGCAAGTTAGGGTGTTTGTAATCGACCCATAGTCCTTGCCTTTTTTCACTATTTTGTAATCTCTTCTCGGACTATGAAATAGGCCAGGGAAACATATACATAGGTTGCCTGCTTATCACTCATCTATGCATATTTCAGCTTTGCTCTCAGAGCAGTGCAGCCTTCTTTTTAAATTAGTTTTCCTCTGAATTTGTTCAGAACATTTGATGGGGATGAAAACAGTTGTGAGTGTCCAGTACACAAGCACAGATTGTTGTGAAAATGCAGTGGGTGTCATATTGTACCTGCATGCCCAGTCAAGCATTTCTGAACTTTATAAAAAAAGTAGGCATACTTTTTTACAAGCGCACTTATTACCATTTTTAAACACATCCCAAATGCAGTTGAATAGACTGTCACCAAACCAAGTAAAGGCGCAGCCGACAGAGGCCACTGTGCAATAAAAATCTGATGTCCATCCATTCAGCAGTCTGTAGGTTATGCATGCTTCGACAAACATTTCCTATGGTGAAAATGTTTTGGGACCTTCATTAAAACTTATAACCTGTTTGCCTATATTAAGTCACATGTGAACCGCCAGTACAGGTCCTCTGAAATACTTTTTTTCTACAACTTTAGTGCAGAGCAGTCAAAGGAGGCACAGTAATTAAGCGTAGACACATCAGATTTGTTCGAAGTGAGACGTCAACAACTACAAAAGCATAACTGTACTTCTGGAGTAAATATATATTTGCTAAGAAAACTAAAGTTGAAAGGGAGTTAAGGTAGACTAACGCAACAGTAACTTCGTCATAAAACTAACAAGTCATAAAAAGTGCTGAAATGTATACCTTACCCTGTAGGGTTTGTATGTTTTTTGCGAATTAGATTGTTTGGAAGTATGGCAATGGGAATGTGTTTTTTTTCTAAACAAATGTTAATGATTTTCATTGGTAGTTAACAGCAATCCTTCCCCGTAAGTTGGAGACACTTGGGTATTCAGATACTATAGCGGTTTCAACTTTGCCATCAAAACCTTACAAACTCATTCAACGTTCCCCTCCCTGTTGCGCCTCCCTCTATGGATGATGATGATGTGAATAGGGCGTGGGCTGCTGCTTCTAGGTAATCCTGGGAACCTTCAAAGACCTCTATAACCGCTGGGGGCTTACACCAGGGTCAAGCGACTTACCAGTTATTGAGGCAGAGGTGCCAAAACATCAGTAGGATAAGTGTGCTAGCAGGGGGATCCCACGGCAATGGTAGTGTTGATGTATGAAAGTGTTTGTTGTGTGGACTTATGATGCATGTCTTGATGTAGCATAGTGCGTAAACTGGCGTATGATGCCGGTGTGTTGGGTGTATGATGGTGGGTTTGTTGCTGTATGATGGAGTCTGTATCAATGTACGATAGTGGATGTGCCACACTCCCCTACTGTTTCTGTGTGTCTCCTGACATCGCCTCCTTGTGCTCAGCATCCTCCTGCAGCCTGTGTACCCCTTCTAGTGCCTGTTGGCCCACTATGTTTTGCTCTGTCTCCTACAGCTTACGTGCACCTGTCCTGCACTCCCTTGCATCCCCGCGATGTGCCCTACCCACCTCCCCTGTTCGTGCTTCTGGCTTCCTGCAACCTTCATGTGGCAACCTGTTGGTATTCGGTGTGTGCCACTGTCCCGTCTGCCTGTCAAGAAACACAAGTGCATGATCTCCCCTCCAGCCCCTCTGTGCCACGATACATCACCTGTACATGCAATACTTGTGCATTCTGCCCTATTGCATCCCCCTTCTCACATGCATGTCCAGTGTGGTGGTCTGCCCTGCCATTGGTGCCCCTCTGAAACCTTGCAGCCCCTATGTTACCCTCCCTCACACACTAGAATTGCAGCCAATATATGCGCCCTTCATCTCACTGCAACTCTTGTGTGCTCCTGCCACACATCTAAGTGTCTCCAGGCCCCTCTGTGTGCCCCTTGCCCCCATTCACCCTTTCAGCCTCTGTGTCACCCTCTCTGTCTCTACAGTCCATTTGACTGCCCCTGGGCCCCCTTCCTCTAATGACCCCATCTTCCAATTCGCAAGTAGAGGGTTATATTCAACTCTCTATCCTCCTCCCCTCAATTGCAACCACCATGACAGTTTTTCCTTTTATTTAGGATACAATATAGGTGGATCTCAAAGTTTGCATGGTGAAGAACTAGAACTGTAAATAAGTAACATTTCATTCTTCACCTGGGGTGCTCTCCTAGAGTCATAAGAGGTACAATAAAGTTGCAAGCTAGCGCACGATGAGGGCCACAGAATGAACACCTAAGCAAACAAGGTACAAAGCGATGCTTCACCTACTAGAGTATCTTTCTTGGTTACGGAGTCCAAACTATAATGTCTGGCAAATGCAAGGACCGACCTTTAGGTAGAAGCCCTACAAATGTTAGCAATGGGGATATTTCTATTTATTGGTGTACCAGCTTCTATTCCCCTAGTAGAGTGTACCACCTAAGAGTACCACTCAAATGTCTGTTAGCTGTATCATAGCATCTAGCAGTAGTCTACCAAGAGGAGCTAGACCTGTTTGACAGCCCTACAAATTTACAGAAAGTCGTTTAGCTTTATGGATGTCATTATTTCTGTTTAGATAATAACATAAAGCTCTCAACATCAGGAGTGTGAAAAAACCTCTCCACCAGAGATATGAGATTCTGGAAGACGGGCGCTAAATATCATATCTGGTTGACATGAAGATCTGAATCTACTTTAGGAGGAAAAGAGAAATGAGTAAAAAACAAAACTTAATTTGCGGGGAAAACCATGTAAGTTGTTTCAGTGCAAAGAGCTTAAAGCTTGCTCACTCTTTCTTGTGGGAGTAACAGCACTAAGAAAGAAGCCTTCCAAGTAAGGTACTGCACCTAGGCTTTATGCGTTTGTTTAACCAAAGACCCCATTAACTTTATTTTGAGAGTTTTATAGAGCGCGGACAAGACCCTTGCGGGTATCAGAGTGCTCTACAGTAAATGAGGATAATTATAACATACATAAAAGATAGGTCAATAAAGTATACAAAACACCATAGAGCAAACATAGAGCAAAGCAGAAGGAAGCAGAACAGGAGAGACCTGATGAATGAAGGTAATATAATAAATTTATGTAAGTCAAATATAAATAACATCATTGAGCAAACAAAAAGGAGAGCAATAAGGTGCAGAACAAGAGCGAACTGATGAGTCATGGTAACGGCAAATAGATTGATTAGGTTGACTAGTTTGATACCATGTACGGATGTTCTCACGGAATCATACGTCTGTGTTTAGGTGAATTTTGCCATAAGAATGCTTTTTACTTCCAATTTGAAGGATGCAGTGGAGGGGTTCAATTTTGTTTCCGGGGGAAGGGCATTCCATATTCTGGGTGCCATTCCTGAGAAGGATCGTTTGTATGTTTTTGTCTTGTTGATTCTTTGTGGCTTCAGTAGGAGGTTTTCCGCACTTCTTCTGGATCTTATCCCCCCCGATATTGTGAGTTTCTTTGTGAGATAGCTGGGTGCATTGTGATGTATGGCCTTATGCGTCATGCACGCTTTTTTCAGGTGAATTCTGGCTTCAAATGGCAGCCAGTTTAGAGATTTAAGATCAGGGGAGATGTGGGCCCTTCTTTTCGAGGGATGTATGTCATCATAACGCATGCTTTTACTACGCATGCCTTTACAACGCAGGTTTTACAACGCAAGTCGTTACAACGACTTGCGTTGGGGGGGCGCTGGATAGTGGAATAGTTTAATTTACTATTCCAACTCCAGTCCCCGTGGATAGTAGGGAAGGTTTTGGATAGTAAATTAAACTATTCCCTATCCTGCAGCGCCCCCAGCGCAATTCGTTGTAATGACTTTCGTTGTAAAACCTGCATTGTAAAGGTACTGCGTAGTGAAAGTTGCGCCGTAAAGGATGTTTCCCCTTTTCGAGCCAGTGATAAGTCTGGCTGCCGCATTAGTAGACGCTCTTAGGGGAGCTGTAGTAGCTTTGGGGAGACCGCATAGCGAGACACTTCCATAGTCCAGCCATGGTAGTACTAGAGCTTGAACCGCCATCTTGAAGTCATTGGCAGGTAGGAAGGGTTTCAGCTTCCTCAGTGTATTAATCTGAATGTTTACTCCCTTCGTTGCGTTACTAATGTGTTTCTGCATCTTCAGGTTGCAATCAAGTGTTATACCCAATGATTTCGCTGAATCCACAATGGTTGGTTGAACATTGAGTGCTGTAAGGTGTTTGATCCAATCGTGCATTATGGGGACTTTGGCAGGTGGAGCAATTAGGAGGAATTCAGTTTTAAAGCATTCAATTTGAGGTGATTCTCTGCCAGCCATGTTTGGGTGGTCTTAAGAGTAGTGTTAAGCAAATTAATGTCTTCAAGAGTGTTGATCTTAAGGTAGAGTTGGGTATCGTCAGGGTACATGTGAAATTGCACGCTGGACGCTTGTAGCAGATCGCTGAGTGGTTCCATGAATAAGTTAAAAAGTGTTGGGGATAGCGAGGACCCTTGTGGTACTCCTAGCTTAACTGGAACGGGTTTGGATAGGGTGTTGTTGACCTTGAATTTTTGGGTCCGGTTTTGCAGAAAAGAGGTAAACCAGTTAAGCACAGATCTAGATAGACCCATTCTGTGGTTCAACAGATCCAAGTTCTTGTGTTTGACCGTATCAAAGGCTGATGAGAGGTCTAGTAGGATAAGAAGGCATGTTCCGTATTGATCAAGTATTTGTAGTGCATCATCAATGATGTGTGTCATGGCTGATTCTGTGCTGTGATCTGCTCGGAAGCCGGATTGGTGTTTGTTAAGAAGGTTGAAGTGATCAATATATTTTGTCAGTTGGTGGTGAACACATTTTTCCAGATGTTTGGCCAAGGTGGGAATATTGGAGATAGGACGGTAGTTGTTTAGGTCCGTGGGGGTCAGCTGTGGGATTCTTAAGGATGAGAGACCTGCCCCACCGTAGTCAGGGATGCAACCTTGTAGGAGTGAACTGTTGATGATTTTGGTCCAGAGAGGAAGAAGCAATGGGGTAAGTTCTTTAACCACATTTGCGGGGAGAGGGTCGGTGAGGTGATTGGCAGGCTGCAGGGCACTGAGAAACTTGCCTATAGCGTCTTCAGAATAGGTGTAAAAGGATGTCCATACCGCGTTATTTTTTAAAACAAACTTTGACGGGATTTGTTGTGCTGCACTTGTGGGTAGAGGGGAGGTTTTGGTGTGAGGACAAGAGTAAGAAATTAGATCACTGAAGAGATCTTTCTTGATGTTCCCAGTCTTTAGATTAAAGAAGGTAGAGAATTCTTCACACATGAGTTGTGGATGAGTTGGGTCTTGTGGACGTTGAGCTGCGTCCTTAGTTTGGGTTTTGATTAATTCAAAAAGTGTTTTTGGTCAATTTTGTGCTCAGTCAAGTTGGTGGCTGAAGAAGTCTGCTTTAGCGCGCTGGATCTTTCGATAGTAAGCATTTCTCTTTCGTTTTAGAGTCAGGAGGAGCTTAGCTGAAGGGACCGATCTCCAGTTGCGTTCAGCAGTTCTGAGAGAATGTACATCCTCGTTAAGAGGACCATTAAACCAGGATTTAGAGTCTTTCGTGGAAACTTTCTTTAGTGGAAGGGGAGCAAATTTGTTAATTATCGAGGTCATAGAGTAGAGGTAATGGTTGGTGAGATCATGTACGTTGGAAGAACCAGCAGTGGGCAAAAGTAGATTGTGGCTGGAAGCGGGTAACTTATTTGGGTTTCGTTTTTTCCAGTCTCTTTTCCATACTTTAAGTGTTGTGGATTGAGCCGAGTTGAGTTTAACTGTTTCATTGATAAAAAAGGTAATGATGTGATGGTCTGACCAATCACAGGGGAGGATCGACTCCTGGTGCGTGGAATCGCTCTTAGAGATTATTAAATCCAGAGTTGCGCCTTTATTGTGTGTAGGGTTGTTGCAAATTTGATTGAGGTCTAGGGCGTTGAGGACATTTTTGAGACTGTTGACCACAGTATCATTGAGGTAATTCCAGTGGAGGTTGAAGTCACCCAGGAAAATTTGGGTCTTTTGTCGTCCGGTGTATGTTGTGACGATGTCCATGAGGTGTTCTGTGAAGATGAGGTGGTCACCAGGTGGATGATAGATGGTGTGTAACGTACAGACAGGTTTGCCATTACTGTTGATGTCAAGGCATATGTATTCACAAGAGGGGAGTGCAGGGGATATGGCTCTGTTTACGGTGATGTTGCTCCGGTGTATGCATGCAATTCCTCCTCCTGTCTTACCACTCCTGTCCAGCCTGATGATGTCATAGTTAGGAGGTACTAGGATGTCGATGAGAGGCGAGGAGGATTCTGTAAGCCATGTTTCAGTAAGAATTATCAGGTCCATTCACCCAAATGCGTTTTTATGTTTTCATTTGACTACTAGGGCATTGGAGGAATAAATAAATAAATAAATAAAAATCGAATCTCGCCAAATTGAAATTTTTTATGGGGAAAAAACAGTAGAGGAGTGTGCCAGTATCTTGCAAACGTGCGGCAATACCTACACCTTTTATGAATTCCGGAGAGAATCTCTAAGTGAAGAAATAGGCAACCCCCCCAAAAAAAATTCAATTGAAAGTTGTCCTGAAACGTAACTACATACGTGTGTGTATAGTGAAAGCGATATTGAGCAAATGGCAAACTAGGTTAATGAAGATGAAAGCAGATCAGAGCTACAGTTATCTTTCTTTCTATGTAAGTATGTATATGTGTATATGTGTATATATATATATATAATATATATATATATATATATATAGATCGATAGATAGAGAGAGAAAGAGAAACACATACACTCATATCTGCACCTCATACCCAACAATCATGTCAATTTTTGTTTAAAATGTGAATACTACGATAATTCCAGACATTCGATTAAAAAATACAAATAAAATGATAATGCTATTTACCCAAAACAAACTGCACTTTTCCCCAGCTATGATAAACTGTACAAATTATAAACTATGCCAAAGCCTCGAACTTCTCACGCTGCATTTTCTTCTTAAGAGTACAACAGGTTTTTTATAAAAGTAAATATGGAAGAATTGTTCTATTTATATCAAAATATGGAAGGCCAATTTTGCTAGCTTAAAGGGATTTGACAAAGATATCAGTTTCAATACTGCAATTTACAATCCCTATTGAAGGTGGTTTCTGTGGGCAAACTTTGTGTACGGGTTTGGTAGGAAACATATTAAAGATAATCCAGTGACGACAAAAAACTACTACCTTTACCCAGTTTTATATCATTACCAATCATCAACAGTAAGTATTCTAGAATGTTGCTTCATTTTGATACATTTTCTAGTTTTATAATATCAGCTGGTGTTCTGAGCCACTGAGATATCATTCACAGAACAGCCCCTTTCAAAAGTAGATTTAACTTTTCCTAGGTATTTAATATGCTTCACAACAGCAACCATTAAAACTAAGTATGTGCCACACAGAATATTGTTCAGCAACATGACATGGTTGGGGAGCAGCTAACACACCGTTATATTGATTTTGAGACATTGAATTTATAAGTTGTATTACCAGCAGTTAATAATTTCTCTTCAATATTTTTCTCTATTAACTTGAATACACAAAATTGCGAAAGCATTTCTTTCTACTGGTGAGTTTGGTCCCTTTTAACGCCTTAACCGCGGCAGTTTTTCCACCGCGGTGCGGGCGTTCTAAAGGGTGGGTGGGGCTCCTTCGGCACTGGGGAGGTAGTGCTCCCGTTGTCCGTACGGCCGACTGGAGCACGCAAGGGGTTAACCCTCCACTATTCCTTTTCAACCCAAATAAAAGGCTAACATGTCCACCACTTAAATTAGTAGCATATTTCCATATACTAATTCCCACTAATCCTGTTTGGGTTCTGGAGTAACGTGCTACTCACGGACAAGGGCTTCATCACCTCATTAGGGGTAGCACACGCTAAATAAATGCTAACCTTTTCCCTCCCTTCAGTATGCTTCTCAATCCAAATACCTGACGAACATATCTCCCACTCACATTACTTTCATATTTCCCTATACCAATTCACTACTAATCCTTTATGGGTTCCAGAGTAGCATGCTACTTGTTGAAAAAGCGCTTCAACACCTCATCAGGGGTAGCAAGTGCTATATAAATGCAGACTTTTTTCCCTCTTCTATCCCTCCACTATCCTTCTCAATCCAAATAACTGACTAACATATCCACCACTCAAATTACTCTCATATTTCACTTTGCTAATTCACCACTAATCCTTTATGGGTTTTGGAGTGGAGTGCTACTCGCCGAAAAAGCGCTTCAACACCTTGTATGGGGTAGTAAGCGTTATATGAATGCAATTACAATACAATAGTCTGTTCCCAATAGAAACAATAGCACCAAACATAACTCACTGCCTCATCTGAGGGACCGGTTTACAATTGTATCTCCCTTTCAGGAGTACACAGAAGTATTCTTCTTTACTCCAATGCCTCATAGGAAACAAAAGCAGAAAGCATATCCGCTGTTAAACCAATGATATTATTAAAACCACAAATAATGTTCAATTCCATTTGAAAGTAACTGCCATTTTATTATAAATTAGTTTTAGGATGAAATGCAACAGGGTATTAATGTTTTACGTGAGAAAAAACATACTCTTCATAACTACTGTGTTCCTAAGAGTGATTTTCGCTATTCCATAGACATCCAGCACAATACCGACATTGGTAATGTAAAAAAAGCATGGATATTAAGTTATTTGAACCTAAATAGTGTATTTAAATGGTGACTGAGAAAAACACTTTATAAAGATTCTACTGGGTTATTCATTACCAACCAATTAAATTTACACTATGTCTTTCACCAACAGCTTGGCCTACTAGTCGCCATTACGACACATGCCACAATTTGCCATTCAGTAAACCACTACCAGACTCTGAGAAAATAATGAGCAATGGTTAGTGTACCAACAACTAACAGTAAGCGAAGTGCATGAAGTCCTTAAAGGGGGTTGAGGTGGGGCGATGCGATATTCCAAAACACACAATGAATTTCCTCTAATTGTTCAATAGGTAGGGAAGCTGCGATTGTCAGCCACTGCCGCGCAATGCACAAAGGGCAAGAGTTCATGCACTACAGACATGAACGACTGTACAGGCCAGTTTTATTAAGGGTCAATCTAAATAAATCGATAAGCTCATGGGCTGACCGCCAACGCGCTCATGCTCGACACAATATATTCTCGGTCCAGAAGCCAGGAAGAGTAAACATTACACGTCCGTGTCCTGCGCATGACCTTTACTTCCTTTCCTGAATCTAAGCTTGTGAGACAACAGTGCTTTGCTAAATAAATGATCAGATGGCTGGCTATCTGCCCAGCAATCCTGAAGGGAGTCCCTCCCTCCCTTTGGAAGACAATCATGGGTTGTGGACAGAAACAAAGCTGTTTGTGGATTTCTCGCCATGTGCAAGGCAGCTGCTTCATTTCATGGCCATTGCACTGAAAATGGAGCTGCAAGCAGAGTCGGATGCAAGAACGGAGTTTGCGAGGCGGGTTCCACGGGATTACCGATTGGGAGCACAATGTCGGCATGGCCTCTGAAAAATGCAAACTGATTCCACACATCACACCTTCAAGCAACCTTCATCCCCAGGCATTCCCTTTGAATGGAACAAGCATCGCTCCTATTGCCATTCGCCAAGCATTGTGGTTTTATTCCTAAAATGGAGTCGTTTGAAGCCCGTGCTATAAGGTTCACTCGCCCTTGCCCTCTCGGTCCTGTCATGTCCAGCCCGCTCCCCTGACCGGAAGTGGTGTATGGTGTCCCCCCTCCCACACTCCTAACCCGGGGTACTGGTGCCCACTGCCTAAGGCACGACATCGCCCCTCTTGTTGCAAACAAACATTTTCTGTGGCACTGCCTGTTGTCACTGGGAGAGAGAGAGCGAGCGAGAGCGAGAGATGGAGAGAGAGAGAGAGGGAGAGAGAGAGAGAGAGATGGAGAGAGAGAGAGAGAGAGATGGAGAGAGAGAGAGAGAGAGAGAGAGAGAGAGAGAGAGAGAGAAAGAGAGAGAGAGAGAGAGAGATGGAGAGATGGAGAGAGAGAGAGAGAGAGAGATTCTCAAGGTGAGCCTCGTCACCTTACATCTCTTCGATCAGTCTCTGAGGTCTCTTGCATTCCCTTCTCTGCAGTGTCTCTCTGTTGTCCATTTGTGCACCTTCGTCCTGTCGGGTTTCCTGCTGATGCTGTTATCATGGGCCTTCTCACTTCCGTCACCGTCAGCGGATCCTTTGAGAATGGGCTGTCTGACTTCCTCAGTTGTGTTTGCCGCACTACCACTGTGTCTCCTTCTTTTAGTTGCGCCTGAATGGCATGCCTCCTTTTATCTGCGTATGCTTTCATTTTCGCTGTTGCTTCTTCGTCTTTGGCAGCTATGCAGCTTCGGTCCTCTCTTGGTGTCTCTTCCATCTGCGGTAGCCTTGTCCTGCTCGAGCGTTCTTGCACGAGGTCTGCGGGGCACCGCCCTGTGGAGCTGTGAGGAGTGTTCCTGTAGTCCCTTACTATCTGGCATAGTGCCTGCCCTATCGATATCTGCGTTATCTTGGCTCGTTGTACAGCCTTCTTGGTCGTTCTCATGAATCTTTTTGCCATCCCATTCGCATGTGGCCACAAATGTGTTATTTTCCGGTGGCGGATCCCTAGGTAGTCCTCTCCTGAGAATGGTGGGCCATTGTCAGTTTTTAGCGTTTGCGGAGAGCCCCATGCTGCAAAAACATCATCCATGACTGGCAGCGTTGCATTTGCTGACGTTGACGCTACTTGCCTTACAATGGGAAATCTGGAGAATTGGTCTATTATCACTAACAGGTAATTTCCTGTCTCCAGGGGCCCATAGAAATCGGCTGCCAATTCGGTCCACACTGCGGCCTCAACCATGCTGTCTAGACCCGGGAACCACACTTTTTCCAGTAGCATTTTCTTTGTTGCTACCATGCCTCTGTGTGATTCATGCGCCAGGACTACCGTCTGTCTTCTCAGTGCCCGGGGCATTACTAATCTTGTTCCTCTCATCATTATGCCATTTTTGGTCTCTGAGAGCTCTTCATGGATCTTCTTGAATGCCAACAGTTCCTCTTTTATTACTCCTTCTTCCAAGATGCTGTTGTTGTTGACATGCCTCCACCTCTGTTGCCTTGTCACCTTCTGGATTGCTTGCATTGTGGGATCTCGTTTCGTTTCTTGCTCCAGTTCTTCCATCGTTATTGATGCCGGAGTGTTTTGCTTCAGTATGAAGTTCAGGTATTCTACCGCCATTGAGGTTGCCTTAACTGCATGTGGCAGAGGATGTCTTGACATGTAGTCCGCCGGGTTGTGTTCCTTTCCTGGTTTATGTATGATCTTGAAGTTGTAGTCCATTAGTCGTATTCCCCACCTCTCTATTCGGGGTGGTATTTTTGCATTGAGATTTCCATAGATCGTTATCAGTGCCTGGTGACCTGTATTTATTGTGAACGGTTTCCCGTAAATATGAACATGTGATAGAGCTCACATGCCCATACTACTGCCAGACTCTCTATCTCCGGCTGAGATTATGACTTTTCAATGTCGGACAGGCTCTTGCTTCCATAGGCTACTACACACCTTGGTGATTCCTTGCCTGGTCTGTGTTGTGCTAGTATTGCACCCAACCCCACTGGGCTGGCGTCCACCGTCAATTTGGTACAAAGCACCGGATCAAAGTATGCAAGGTGATCTACTGCTGTCACTGCGTGCCTGATCGCTTCAAATGCTTTGCTGCATTCTTCCGTCCATAAAAAGGTCTGTTCTTGTTTAGTTAGTTCTCTCAGTGGCGTGCTCACTGTGGCAAAGTCTTTTATGTACCTTGCGCAGTAGCTAGCAAGGCCGAGAAATGACCTCACTTCTGCAATGTCGCTTGGGTGTTTTGCTTTCGCTAGCGCGTCCACTTTGCTGCGATCTGGTCGCATTCCTTTTTTGGAGAAGATGTGCCCAAAGAACACCAGTTCGTCTCGCCCCAGTTCGCACTTGTCCTCATTTAGCGTCAGCCCTGCCTGCTCCAGTTGGGAACACACATCTCGCAGTGCCTGGTCATGTTCATCTTCTGACTTGCCGAACACCAGAATGTCGTCACGGTAGTTCAGACTGTTTTTCACTGGCCTTATTACTTGCCATATTGTTTCTTGGAATATTTCAGCAGCCGATGATATTCCAAAGCTCAGACGTTTGTATCGGAAGAGACCCAGGTGCGTGGAAAACGTTGTGATATATCTGGACTGAGGGTCGAGTTCTAGCTGATTATATCCTTTGCAAAGTTCTAGTTTGGAGAAACGTCTTGTGCCTGTTAGGCAACTGATCATATTATCGAGGTGAGGTCCAGGGTGTCTTTGGCGTTCGATTGCTGTGTTCGGTATTCTCATGTCGACACAGATGCGAATCTTGGATGTGTTCTTCTTTGGCACTGCCACTATTGGTGACACCCATGGCATCGGTCCCTCGGCTGGCTCTACGATGTCCTACTTGAGCAGCGCTTCAATCTCTTTTTCAACCTGCGGTTGCAGTTGTATTGGCAAATGCTGGTGATGTTGAGCTACTGGTTTTACTGCTTCATTGATGTGCAGTGTTATTTGCGTTCTTTTAACTTCCCTAGTCCCTGGAGGAGTTTGGGATATTCTTTCAGGATGCTTTTCTTCTCTGACATGTTGTATGTCATTTTGAGGAGGCCCATTACCTGCGCTGTGACATTGCTCAATAGGCACGGTGCCGGAATGTCACCTTTCAACACGTGTATTTCTTCCTTTAGCGTTTGGCCTTTGTATGTCAGATTTTCTGTGAATTTTCCCATGTTCGTCACTGGTTTTCTTGACCCCCATGTGAATACCTCAACTTTTGACGGCCTCAACACTGGCTTTACTTCCATCTTCTCATATTCCGACACACACACATGATATTACATGTTGCTCCGCTGTCTAGCACGAAGCGTGCTTTGTGTGGTCCCACCTCTATGGTCACGGACTCCGTTTTCTTGATTGTGTTCTTGTTCACAAGGTGGATGCTTTCTCGATTTCTACCTTCATCGGTGGGCCTGGCAGCAGTGTCGGACATGAGGTATAGTCATTCTACCTTTTCGTCTTCCTCTTCTTCTCCTGACTCTATTGATGAGCTTCTGTTTGTTGTTTCTACATGTCTGACATGTCTGCTCGTCGTCACCCGCCGTCTTCCCGGTCTTCCTCTTTTCACTTCTGAACTACAGTCCCAGGCATGCACTGGCAAAATGGTTGCTCCTATTGCATTTCCTGCATGTTTGGCCCATTACCGGGCACGTGCCATTGTGTGCGAATTCAAGTCCACATCTGTCGCAGGTTGATTCAGGTTGCTTCTTTGTCTCCTGTTCGTTGTGCCCTTTTTTCCAACTGCTTGTGCGGTTGTTCTCTGCCATGCGGTGTGTGCCAGTTCGATTCGCCGTTCCTTTCCCCGCTCCATTTGCTTCGCTTGCACTGTTGCTCTTGCCTCGGCCCTTGCCAGTGACAGGATCTTCTCCAGTGAGGTTGGTTCCTTCAGGATTCTCGCACGGAAGTCCGTGTCACGACATCCTTCAATGATGCGCAGGCGAATCGCTTGTTCGTTGTCGTACTTGTCGAATTCGCAGTGAGTTACTACTTTTCGCAGTCGCGTTGCAAAATCATCCAGAGATTCATCCATGTGTTGAAATGCTATTGTGAAAGTATATCGCTCAAAATTAATGTTTCTCTGTGGATCAAATTTGCTTGTTAGGCATTTTATTAGCCCTTTGTACTTCGACGTCATCTTCTGGTAGTGTTACTAGTAGATCGTCTACTTCATCACCCAATAGATTTTAGGAACAGATCCAGTTCTTTGGCCTCTGTCACATCTGTGGCACGCATGTACCTCTCGAATTTCTTAATCCATCGCTCCCATCTGATCCCCACTTGTGGTTCTGATAGGTTGAATGGGAGAGGTCTGCAATATTGGGCGCCCTGCTTTTCGCTCTTTGATTCAGCCATCTTTGCTTGCGGCTCTACTTCGATGCGTCTTCAGATATTTCTTGCTTAATGCCCTTCTCTCTATTTGCGCTTAATGGCTCTTATGCTTTCTGATTTCCTTCCTTCCTTTTTCACTTTTATCTTCTATTTTCCTTCCTTTATTTTAGGGTTTTCTTTATTTGCATTGCTTTGTTTTCATCTATTTTCCTTCTTTTATTCTGTTAGTTTCTTTCTTTGCACTGCCTTGTGCTTGTTTTCCTTGTTTCAGAGCTCTTATCAGCACTTTCGTGGCTTTTCTTATTCCGCCTAACTTTAAAATGGCCGCCGGTCTTTTCAGCTCCCCAATTGGTTTGTTTTGCCTGACTTTAAGATGGCAGCGAGACTCCGGGGCCAATCCGAGCGTTGCCTGGTTTCAAAATGACCGCCAGATCTTCTCCAGCGTTGATTGGCTAGTCCGCCTGACTTCAAAATGGCCGTTCTTGCTCTCGCAAGAGTTTGCGCGCTATTTTCAGATGTTCGCGCTCGCTCGGCTATTTTTGTCGGTTCTTACCGGCGCTCCTGCAGACTCTTCTTGCCTCACGTCAGTTGCGGTCGGGTTGGGCTCCCGCACCGTGGCGTCTCTTGCTCACGCAAACCAGGGTGGGCTCCTGGTCTCGCTGCTTCAGTCGGTTTGGGCACTCGACCTGAACCAGGGTGGGCTCTTGGTCTCGCTCTTTCAATCAGCTGGGCACTCGGCACACGTGTGCTCGTTTTACCTTCGTCGCCAGTTGTCGTATCAGGTATGTTTATTTATATATCTCGGCCACAGCATTCGGATGCGCCCTGCCCCTTGCCCTCTCGGTCCTGTCATGTTCAGCCCCGCTGCCCTGACCGGAAGTGGCGTCGGTGTCCCCCCTCCCACACTCCTAACCCGGGGTCCTAGTGCCCACTGTCTAAGGCACGACACACACCGTCTGCAGAAAGGCTGGTTTCCCAGCCGTACATCCAGGAAAATTAAAGTAGGGATCCGGATGAAATGTATGTATCCTGGTGACTGTCAATTGCTTCGCAAATAATAACTTTGGGAGTCAGAATACTATGGTTATTATGACAGGAGTGTTTACATCATGAGTATTCTACTTTACATTATTGAAGGTAATTTTTTTTAATTAATATAGGTGAATATATAAATATATGTTTGTTTTAAAATTAATTTGGTAGTTATATTTTAAAATACATTGTTTTTTGTATACTGTTTAATTTGATTTCAATGTAAATTATATTATCTTTTAAAAATATTATCAGTTAATTTAATTAATATTGCATTTAAATAAAATGTAATAGTAACAATAAAAGTAATTATACACACACACCCACACACATTCACTGAAAAGGCAAAGGTTAACGCAACGTTAGTGTTAGGTGAATTTGCAAGTGTGAACATTAAAGTTTTAAACTAAAAAAACATCACAAAAATTCCCAGGCTATTGTTACCAGCGCTAACTATAACTTGCTCCTCAGTCATGCACCGCTTATGACTTCACATATGACATCACCCATGACATGTTCTATGACATTATTTATGACATCACTGATGACATCGTAAATGGCATAACTGATATCACAGATTACATCATCCAAGCATCATTATCACGCATATTTCTGTATTAATTGCTATGGCTTTACACATAGCACAGTTCACATTCCAATCAACCACAGACATATAAGAAACCCTCATTGAATACGGTGTTCAATCTGTATACAGCTGTTCAGAGAAATAAAAACAGTAAACGCCAATTCCAAAACAAATGCTCTACATTAGAAATGAAGTTGATCTCAGTAGAGTAACTGAGTACTGTAAAAACTGTCTAATCTATGGAGATAGTTCATTCTATACCACACTGCTTGCAAACAGGGAAACTCTCAGGAGAGGTACACTACAGAGTATTCAAAAGAATCTACTAGGAAAAGTGTACCTTCTCAGCAACACTTGTAAAAAAAAAAAAAAAAAAACCACTATTTGTTCAAAATAACCAAGATCTAAAGGTGCTAAAGCACATACTACCTGCATCCTTCATACTGTGGTGAATACTTTATAGATAGCCCTTTGTCTGAAGCAAAAAAGCCCACTTACATAGGTTAGTACCTGGGGCGTGCCGTGACGCCAGAAGAAGATAGCCGTGCTCCGCTGATGCTCTGCGGCAACTCGGGAGTGTTTTCGACCTCTGTTCCTGTTCTCTGCATGTTTGGCCGCTAACTTGACACCTTCCCGTCTGTGAAACTTGCCTGCCTGCAATAGTCTGAATTTCACCGACCAGTGAGCAGCCTTATGACTACTTTTTCTCTTAAATGTGCGGTGCATTTTGTTCACGGGACTCTGCTCTCACTGTAACGTTATTTCTACTGCATACTCCTTCATTGAAGTCACAGTCATTGCACCTCAACATGCTCCTGTAAAATCTTGAAGGTTGCAATCATCTAATATGTCAGTGTATCCTCATGAAGGTTTTAATCTCTGAAAGCAATATTTTGAGGAGGCCAAAGAAACACTCTAAATTGGCAATAGTCATGAATATTAATTAAACTATTGACCTTAAGGCGCATATCTTGATAGGATGCTCCACTGTTTCTATCAGGAATACCACTTGTAATTGCTCTTTACTTACACAGTGGTATGACAAAGTAACGTTTGACTATAATAATCTTTTATCGAAGCATGGCTTTGACTCTAAAAGATGTTATACAACGCGTTTCTCTTCATGGGTCTTGCGTCCAACATGTTGATTTTTTCTGACAGAATCTTTGCTCCCACTGCAGCGTTGCTATTTTTGTTGAACACTCCTCTCAAATAATTTCGACATTTTTTCTATCAATATATCTCCTTGACGGAATATCCATGACAGATTTTCAATTACTTTCACTGGTTCGCATTATGTGCAAGAGGTGTTTTTTCAAGTTTTCGTCTTTTTTGCTATAAAATATACCGTACAAAGTATTTTTCTCTCACAAGTCTACTAACCGTTTCCAATAATTCTAATCATCCTTGTTGTGCGTATGCGCTGTATGTTTTATCGGGAGAACAAGACCAGTGAGGCGTTCCACACAATTATCTGCTTAGTCATCTCCTCTTGAAGACTATAATCCTTTCAATATTCTTCAGTCCAGCATGGTAGAGAATTCTAGCAATAATGTATCACCCCCAGTGGGTACTTCATTGTCTTCTAATATTCCACTTCCAACGACGAAGCCCTTGCTAAAATCATCGGTTTCCCCCACTCTCTCTTCTAGCAAACATGTTAAAAAAGATCCTCCATCTCCTGCCACTTCTCCTCCTGCCACTTCTCTAGACTTACTTTTGGAAGAGATTCGTGCTCTTCGTCCTCACATGGAAGAAACTAAGATTCGTCTACATGCTTTGGAAGATAAAGTCACACATGGAAAACAAAGTTGTACAAGTGGAACAACGTGTTTAATCTCTTCAAGTTGTGGTAGACCGGATCCCCACAATGCAAACGGAAATGTAATCTCTTAAAAAACAAATTGAAAACTTCGAAAACCACAATAGAAGTAACAATCTGCAACTATATGGTCTGGTAGAGGGGCAAGAAAGTTCAGATCCTATAACAAATTTTCAAATCTTTTCTTCCAAAAATCCTGAGTGTTCCTAAGTCCCCAATTCTCAACATCCAAAGGGCGCACAGATTAGGACACAATACATGTTCTCCAACTCCTTCTACAAAGGCAAGAGGTGTTGTTATGTACTTTTTAGAGTATACTGACTTGTTGAAAGTACTGCAGACAGCAAAGGGCGAATATCCTGGCAGGGTTCCAACCTCTTCTTTTCCCAGGACTATGCGAAGGAAACAGCAGACAAAAGAAAGAAGTTTTTGGATATGCGACCTGCACTGTGAAGTCTTAATGCTAGTTTTGGCCTATTTCACCCATGTTTGTTCAAAGTAACTTACATAAACAAAACCACAAACTTTGAGGATCCAGTTTTGCTGCAATGCTTCATTGACAACTGTAGAGAGGAGGACATGGATGTTTCCAGAGTTTCCATATTTGATGCTATAATGTATAATTTTCTTTCTTTTGCAATGCTACCTATACTGCTTTTCCTCTGAAATTAGTGTTAATTGTTCGAGTTACAAATTGATTCTTATAGTTCCTTGTTCTCTTGTTTCTTCTATTAATATTAGTATCCTGTTTATTTGATCCTTGTGACTACCGATTTTGTTTGGATGGAGTGTCTTTCCCCTGACCTTGCTCTGAGATGTCTGGTCAGTTGTGTTATCTTCTTTATGTGGTTTCACTACACTCATCTTTGGTATGTATTTTTTGATGTTTTTGTTTTATGTATATTTAGTGTTTGTTTCCTCTCTCCTCCCTTTCTCTTTCTTTCTCTTTTCCTTGTACTCATTCTTCTCCCGACAATTCCTTTATCTTTCATATCATGGAGCCTAATTCTCCCTTTCTCCTTCACATCTCAGTTGACTAATGTTCAACTTTATAATCACATTGTATCCTGTATTTCATATATATTTCAGATTTCTGTTACCTATTTTAATCTTTGCATTATGTTTCTTCTCTTTTCTGTCTTATTATTACTCCATTCTTTTTCTATTTTTCAACTTAATTTGTTTAACATGTTTATTCTAATTTAGAGGACTTTGCGAATTGTATCATGGAATGTAAAAGGTTTAGGTTCCCCTATAAAACGTCAGAGAGTATTAACCTATCTTTCCAATTCAAAATGTGATATTGCTTTGCTTCAAGAAATTCATATTGTAGACAAAGTTGCCAAACTTAAACGACAATGGGTAAGCCATGTTTTTGCTTCCCGGGATAATGGATAAAGTAATGATGTAGCTATTTTTTGTCACAAGCGCTCAAGTTCTCGCGCAAGACTCTGATGATCTAGGTAGATAGGTGTCTGTTTCCCTTTTAGCCAACAAAATACCCATTACTCTTTTCAAACTTTATGCTCCTACATCTCCTGATAATGTTTTCTGGCCCACAATTTTATCCAAATGAATGACTTGTAAATATTATTATCTATTGGTGGGTGGTGATTGTAACATGGTTATTGATCCTATACTTGATGGTAATTCTAAAACTAAATGTATTCCCTCTCTTATGCACACTCAATTTACTTCTACTATTGCACAACGCTCTTTAGTGGATACATGGAGACTTTGCAACCCTATCCTTTTAGAATATACTTTCTTTTCCCCAGTGCACTGTACTAAATCTAGATTAGATTATGTATTCCTTTCTCACTCCCTTACACAGCACATCACTCAATCAGAGATTGGTCCTATACTTATTTCGCATCATGCTCCAGTATACTTAAATATAGACCTACTTCCTCTATCTCACAGTACTAGACGTTGGAGATTTAACAATTCTCTTTTATTAGATCATAATTTTTAGTCTTTTGCTAAGACCTTTTTTCTTGAAAATGAACTTTCTCATATTTCTCCACAAATCATGTGGGATGCGTTTAAAGCTGCTTGGAGAGATTTCATCATTTCATATGTATCCGGCATTAAGAAATCTTCCTTAAATACTTTGGAATCCCTCACTATACGTATTAAACAACTAGAGCATTCCTATTACCATACAAACTCTAATGGCCACATGCATCATTGTAGGATTTTGCAATTCCTAAATTGCGAAAATTAAGGAATCGCAATTTAGGAATTGCAAAATCCTATGCATCAAGAAATCTTAAAGGTTTTTAGGATTTCTTAATTTTCGGTATTTGCGATTCCTTAATTGCGAATCGCAATTAAGGAATGGCATTACATTGATTCCTATGGGCCTAGAGGCCCATAGGAATCAATGAAAAGGCATTAGCTTTTTGCGAATTTGATTTTGCGAATGACAATTTGTTGATGCATTGCAAAGGACCCCCCCCTGCACCCTTGAAATGTTTTTTTAGTGCAAGTTTCACACACACATGACCAAAGGACATGTGTGTGTGTAACATGTCATTTTCAAAAAATGCATTTTTGAGCTTTTTTGCAAAATTTCGCAAATTAACACGAGGGTCAACCTCGTGTTAATTTGCACTTCCTATTTCCTAATTCGCATATTTTTTTTTTATTCATGCATTGCATTTAAGGAATCGCACAAATGCGATTCCTTAAATGCAATCGCATTTTTAAGAATTGCAAAAAATAGCGAGTTTTCAAAAATGATTTCATGCATCCCAAAAAGTGATTTTGGAATCGCAAACGGCCGATTTTTCCGATTCGCACCCTTTGCGACTCCAAAACCACTTGATGCATGTGGGTGATAATCCTCTCTGGAAGATCTCATTAAACTAAAATTCACTTTTAATAAATTGTCCACAGATCATGCAAATTCATTTTTACTCAAAGCATCTGCAAAATATTATGGCGGTCAAAATAAATAGGGTAAACCCCTAGCTAATTATCTTAAAATAAAAAAAGAATGCTCCAAAATCAATTTGATTCTTACCTCATCTAATCGTATGCTTTATAAAAAGGACATTCTGGCTGATTTTACCAGTTTTTAATCAAGAAATGTATACACCCGATTCTCCTACGTCTCAAGACAGTATTCGTCAATATTTCTCATCTTAATGTAGACTTCTCATTAGATACAGAAATTCAATCACAGGATATTCTTAATGCAATCCGTACTATTAAACATGGTAAGGCACCGGGCCCTGATGGGTTTACCATTGAGTTTTACTCTCACTTTTCTCAGTTACTTCTTCCTAAACTACATCAACTTTTACTTTTCTTTATATCCTCTAAATCTTTAGATGGCTTTCCAGGACGCTCTAATTTGTCTCCTTCCCGAGGAAAATAAAGATCCCTTATTGTGTAAGAATTATGGACCCATTTCTTTGACCAATTTAGATTATAACATTTTCATAAAAATATTAGCCCTCAGCCTGGAATCTTTGTTACTTCAATTAATTGGTAGGGAACAATGTGGTTTCATCAAGGGTCGCCATATTGCCCATTAGATTATTTTTCAATGTTCTTAGTAAATACAAATCTTATAAGCATTCTTAGAGGCTATTTCCCTAGCTTCTGAAAAAGCATTCAATCAAGTGAGTTGGCCTTTTCTTTTTTCTAGTCTTTCCTGGTTTGGTTTTGGTAAGACTTTTATTGATTACATCTCTCTTTTCTAGTCATCTCCCCTGTCATCTATTTTAGTTACTGGCCTGCTTCATTTTCCTTATATTGGGGTGTTAGACCAGGGTGTCCCCTTTCTCCTCTCCTTTTCATTCTGGCTCTTGAGCCATTTCTGATAAAGATTCGTACGAATTCCCAAATCTAGTAAGTAGCATTTTCCGTTCGAGGCATGTGGGCTGCTGAATTCATATCTTAGCATAGAGTGTATAGCAGTTTCTCCTCTAGCGGTGGTCGCCTGTATCAGCTGCAGTGGTTTGAAATAGAGTTTTAAGGACAGCCTGGCCTACAGCAGCTTGTTGTTTGGCTTGCACGTCAACACAGTAGTGTTTTGTGAAAGTGTGTATGGTAGACCATGTAGCTGCTCTACATATGTCTTCTAAGGGAATATTTCCTAGGAAAGCCATGGATGCCCCCATTTTACGCGTTGAGTGTGCTTTAGGGGGAACTGTTAAAGTGTGCTTTGCTTTTTGATAGCATATTTGAATGCATTTAACTATCCATCTGGCTATGCCTGCTTTGGAAATGGGATTGCCCTTATGTTGTGGTGAAAAAGCGACAAATAGTTGCTTTGTCTTCCTGAATGATTTTGTTCTGTCAACGTAATATAAGAGAGCTCTTCTAACGTCTAGTGTGTGCATGGCTCTTTCAGCTACAGATTGTGGGTTTTGAAAGAAAACTGGCAATTCTATGGACTGATTGATGTGGAAAGTGGATATAACTTTTGGCATAAATTTCGGGTTTGTACGCAGCACTACTTTATTGTGGTGAATTTGCATGAATGGTTCCTGAATGGTTAGTGCCTGTAGCTCACTCACTCGCCTGAGGGAGGTAATAGCAATTAAAAAGGCCACCTTCCATGTTAAGAATTGTAGTTCACATGAATGAAGTGGTTTGAAGGGACGTCCCATGAGTCTGGTAAGTACTATGTTTAAGTTCCAGACTGGAGAAGGTGGATGCTTTGGAGGGATAATTCTTTTAAGTCCTTCCATAAAAGCTTTGATAGGTGGGATTCTGAATAGGGACACGTGCTGTATGTTTTGAAGATATGCTGCTATAGCAGCGAGGTGTAGTCTTATGGATGAGTATGCTAGGTTACATCTTTGAAGGTGTAGCAAGTAACAGATTAAATTTTGGATGGAGGCATCCAATGGATTGATTTGATTATTATTACAGTAAATAACAAACCTTTTCCATTTAGCTGCGTAACATCCTCTGGTAGTGGGACGCCTTGCTTCTTTGATAATGTTCATGCAATCTGGAGGCAAGGTAAGATATCCGAATTCTAAGATTTCAGGAGCCAGATCGCTAGGTTCATCTGATTGAGATCTGGGTGCCTGATTTCTCCATGGTTCTGTGTTAGCAGTTGTGGCGAGAGGCACAGTCTTTGGTGAGGAACTACTGAGAGTTGTAGGAGCGTTGTGTACCATGGCTGTCTTGCCCATGTAGGAGCAACCAGGATCATTGTGAGTGACTGTTGCCTTAGCTTGCGTGCCACTAATGGAATCATTGGGGTTGGTGGAAAAGAGTACGCAAATCTGCCTGACCAGTTCATCCATATCGCATTGCCTTGTGACAACGGGTGTGGGAACCTGGCGGTGAAGAACGGGCATTTTGAGTTTTCGTTTGTGGCAAACATATCTATGTCTGGATGTCCCCACTTTTGGAAGAATGGTCGGAGAACTTGAGGATGAATCTCCCATTCGTGTATTTGCTGACTGTGTCGGCTTAGTAGGTCTGCTATCTGGTTGTCTGTTCCCTGGAGGTGTTCTGCCAGGAGATAAATGTTTTGAGGAATCGGCCAATTCCATATGCTCTATGCTAGGTGAGATAGTTGCAAAGAGTGGGTGCCCCCCTGTTTCTGGATGTAGTACATGGCTGTCATGTTGTCCGTCCGGATCAACACAGTCTTATTGCACAAGTATTTCTGAAAAGCTCTCATTGCCAGGAATATTGCCAGTAACTCTAAGTGGTTTATATGTAGAGTCTTTTGCTTGACTGTCCAGAGACCTTGGACTGTATATTGAAGGAGATGGGCTCCCCAACCTGTCAGTGATGCGTCCGCTGTTAATACTACCTGTGGAACCGGCTCTTGGAACAGTTGCCCCTTGGAAAGGTTTTGTGGGTTCCACCACTGTAGAGAGCGGTAAGTGTGACTGTCTACCAATACTAGGTCTTTTAGTTGTCCTTGAGCTTGGTTCCACTGGCGTGCTAGGCATTCCTGTAAGGGGCTTATTTGAAGCCGAGTATGAGGGACGATGAATATGCAGGAGGCCATCATGCCTATAAGCTGCATGAACACTCTAGCTGGCAGGGAGTGTTGTGGCTGAAACTTTTGAATGAGAGATTGTATGTTGGCTATCCTGGCTGGATTTGGATATGCCTTTGGCTATTGTTGCTCCCAGATATTGCTGTATGTGGGAGGGTTGCAGATGTGATTTTGGGTAATTTATTGAAAATCGTAGATTGTGCAGTAGCTGTATCGTCTGTGAGGTATGGCTGGCACACTGTACGTACGAATTGGCTTTTATGAGCCAATCGTCGAGGTAGGGGGAACACATGGATGTGTTGCCATCTGAGGTGTGTTGCCACTACTGGTAGGCATTTTGTAAACACCCTTGGTGCTGTGGTTACCCCGAAGGGGAGGACTTTGAATTGATAGTGCTGACCTTCTATTGTGAACCTGAGGTATTTCCTGTGAGCTGGATGTATGGGTATGTGAAAGTATGCATCCTTGAGGTCTAGTGTTGCTAGGAAGTCGCTTTGCTGGAGTAGTGGAAGTACCTGTTGTAGAGTGATCATATGGAAATGATCTGAGTGGATGTATTGGTTCAAAGGTCTGAGGTCCAATATTGGTCTGAGCGAGCCGTCTTTTTTGGGAATGAGGAAGTATAGAGAGTATACCCCTGTCCCTTGATGTTGCAATGGGACTGGCTCTATGGCACCTTTTTCTAGCATGGATTTCACCTCCTGTTGTAACAGCGTGATGTGTTCTTAGGACATTGGACGGCGTTTGGGTGGCATGTTGGGTGGAGCAGATTTGAGTGCCAGGCAGTAACCATACTGGATAATTTGTCTCACCCACCTGCCTGTAGTAATGGTATTCCAGACTGGTAGGAATTGTGTTAATCTTCCTCCGACTGGTGTTAAGTGGTCTGGAGGGAGTGTGAAAAAGTCACTGTTTGGTGGCGGTGGAGGCTTGGGTGTTATTATTACCACGTCCTCTGCCCTTGTTATTGTTTCCTCTATAACTTCCTCTATTGGAGCCTTTATTAAAAGGTGCCTTGTGTATTACTTTTTTTTTGTTAACTTAAGATTTTATTAGTGAAAAATAAAGCAGAGTCGGAAAACCAGTCACGATCAATACAATACATGCAGATCAATACACAAATCAAGCAAATCATAAATTAGCGTACAATTCTTCCTATGGGTCCAACATGGGACATAGCCAGTTCGGTGGTAGGAGAGTCACATAGGTCACCACGATATGTATTCCAGTGTCCCCACTTCTTGTCCCACGTCTTAGGGCTACCTCGAATTTTGTATACTGTCTTTTCAGCAATCATGCAGCGGTCCATCTCGGCCATCCAGCCAACCACTAGCGGTCTGTTCGGGGAGCCCCAACTCATTGCAATGGAGCGTTTAGCTAATTGAAAACCCAACGCCGCCCACCGTAATTCCTGGTCATTCAAGTCATTGGCCCCCAGATGTTGAGGACACATTCCCTGGGCGATGGTAAGAGTGGCTTACCCAAGGAGCTGCTCATCTTTCGAATCGTTCCACTCCAGAACTGTTGCACCACCGGGCAGTACCATAAGATGTGATAGAAGGTGCCAGTGAAGCCACAACCTCGCAGGCTCAGTGTGTCAGGGCGTCTCCCAATTTTGGCCAGGGTAAGGGCGGACATGTAAGCCCTGTATAAAACCTTCAATTGGATTAATCTGAACTTATGGCAGATGGCCAATTCTCTAGGGGACATTAGGGCTGACCGCCAATCCTCCTCATCTAAGGGACCCAGATCCGCCTCCCATTTGGTCCGCAGTGACTGTATTACTTTTATAGGATGAAGATGTTTGTGATGTGTTGCCTCTGCCTGAACCTCGAAAGGAGGAGCGACGAAAAGACCTTTTAGACTGTTGAAATTGAAGTGCACCGATGGACTTAGCGGTGTCAGTGTCTTTTTTCATCTTTTCTAAGATGGTAGCCACCGCAGGTCCAAATAAGAAATCCTGGTTAATTGGTTGATTGAGTATGGTAGACTGCACTTCATTTTTAAAACCTGAAATGCGAAGCCAAGCATGCCTGCGTAGCAATACACTAGTGTTGACAGACCTAGCGGCTGTATCAGCTATATCAAGGGCGCATTTTATGGATGCGTTAGTAATGAATTTCCCTTCCTGTATTAGGTCATTAGCTTTTGCCTTATAGGGTTCTGGTAGGTTTTGTAGTAATCCCTCCAGTTCGTCATAGTGTGCTCTGTCATAGCGTGCTATGAGAGCTTGTGTATTGGCAATCCTCCAGGTATTTGCTGCCTGAGAGGCCACTCTCTTCCCTGAGGCTTCTAGAATTTTTGACTCCTTGTCAGGAGGGGGAGCATCATGCGTTGTTTGTGAGTTAGCTCTTTTCCTAGCGTTAGACACAACTAGGGAGTCTAGTGGTAGTTGAGACTTGATATAAGAGGGGTCTGTAGGGGCCGGTTTATATTTCTTTTCAATCCATGGATTGAGGACACGCGCCCTGGGTGGGTATTTAAAGATGTCTGGTGCGTGCTTTAGTACCCCTTTTAGCATATGGAGTACACATACACTCTTCTCTGATGTTGGGAAGGTGTTAAATAGGAAATCCTCCTCTATAGGGTGAGTGTGCATGTGTAGACCATGATACTGAGCTTCTCTGTCCACTAGTTGGTTAAAAGCGACAGTGTCGTCAGTAGGCGACGGCTTTGTGGGTTATGTAGTGGGATCGGGTATGGGCTGTGTGTAATCTGTGTCATCGGGGTCATTATGGTCACTCCATGTGTCATCTGGGTTCCCTGGATCGTTAGGTGGTATAAAATCATCCTGAGGATCATCCCCCATGTCTTCTTCCTGATGATAATCTACAAGTGAAGGAGAATATGGAACATAAGGCGTGTTGGGAGTGAAATGAGGAGGTGTGTAAGGTCCTGAAGGGGATGTGCCAAAGTCCTTTTTCTTTGGAGGAACAGGAGAAGGGGCTTCAGTGTCCAGTCGTCTTTTGTTTTTATTGTAGACTATACGTCCTGTTTCAGGGTCTATATACAGTGTTTGTTGGGGATCTGGGTGAAAGAGTTCTTCCTCCTCTGTCCGTGGCGCCGAAGATTTTGCTGTTTTCGACTGTACAGCTTATTTCGGGTCGAGTGTCTCTTCGGGCTTGACTTTTTTTTATCATGTGAAGCCTTCTTAGGGTCGACGGGCTTTATCGGGTCGACGCCTTTTTTCGGTTCGACGGCCTTTCCAGGTGTCGGCGACCTGTTTCGGCTCGATTACCTTTTTTGGCTCGACAGCTTTCTTTTGCTCGATGGCTTTTTTCGGCTCAACGGCCTTCTTCGGCTCGGCGACCTTTTTTGGTTCGACAGCCTTTTTCGGGTCGGTGACCTTCTTCGGTTCGACGACCTTCTTCGGTTCGACGACCTTCTTCGGTTCGACGACCTTCTTCGGTTCGACGACCTTCTTCGGTTCGACGACCTTCTTCGGTTCGACGGCTTTTTTCGGCTTGTAGGCCTTTTTCGGATCGACGACTTTACTGGGGTCGACAACCTTTAGGGGTGGAGTGGCTCTGCCCGGTCCCAGAAGGCTTGGGTGACGGCTTTTTTCGGCTCAACGGCCTTCTTCGGCTCGGCGACCTTTTTTGGTTCGACAGCCTTTTTCGGGTCGGTGACCTTCTTCGGTTCGACGACCTTCTTCGGTTCGACGACCTTCTTCGGTTCGACGACCTTCTTCGGTTCGACGACCTTCTTCGGTTCGACGACCTTCTTCGGTTCGACGACCTTCTTCGGTTCGACGACCTTCTTCGGTTCGACGACCTTCTTCGGTTCGACGACCTTCTTCGGTTCGACGGCTTTTTTCGTCTCGTAGGCCTTTTTCGGATCGACGACTTTACTGGGGTCGACAACCTTTAGGGGTGGAGTGGCTCTGCCCGGTCCCAGAAGGCTTGGGTGTGGTCTTCGGAGCCGAGACGGAAGGCGGGGCTTCTGAAGCTGTGTTTCGGTCGCGGCTAAGGCTTTTGTGCGATGCTTTGACCGGAGCCTTATGTGGAGGTGGAGGCAGGGTAGGGGCTTTGGTACTCACGGTTTGCCCCGCTGTGATCTGGTCCTCGGAGTCCGACTGGTCCTCTACGGTGACTATTTCGAGATCTTCCGTGCCCTCTGCCTCTGGGATTCATGTTCGTCGTCAAAACTGTTTTCCGGTTCTGGTGCCTGCCGTTGCATTTCTAGTGGAGCAGCTCTTCGGTTCCGGATAGTCTTTTTAGACCGGAACAGAGCACAAGCTGAACAGTTTCCTTCATGGTGCTCCGGAGATAGGCACCTGTTACATACCCTATGCTCGTCGCTGTGTGGAAATTTGGCTCCACACTCTGGGCATTTTTTAAACTGGGTCCTTTCCATCAGCAGAAGGTCCACGTGGCGTCGAAAAGGCCCAACGGCCCGTGTCGACGACCAGAGAGAAAAGGACGTTTTGTCGAGTCGAGGGATACCGAGCCAAAACAAGACCGTCGAAAGTTTAAAGTTTTAGCGGTGGAAAGTCGAAAAACTTCGGTCCCAAAGTTGGAGTTGTCGAAGTGCATCCAAACCCAATGGCGGAAAAAACCAATCTGAGGATGGAGAAGATGCCCATGCGCACTGTAGTCCAGGGGAGGAGTCACTTATATCGTGATACTTCGAAGACTCTTCCAAGACAACAAGGTGCAAACATCCAGACCCAACACTAGGCGGCGATCTATGCTAAGATATGAATTCAGCAGCCCACATGCCTCGAACATTATGTTTTCATGCCGATTATATCGCTTCGAATTTCAGTTGGAAACCAAATAAAATTAAATATCTTGGCTTTTCGTTCATGCCCGCTAATAAAGATACTGTATCCTTGAATCTAAAAGAATTGCAACTAACCTCGAAAAATCTTACTTCCCGATGGAATTCTTTGTTCTTGTCTTGGTGGGACCATTTGGATGTGATAAAAATGATGCTGGTTCCTATAATTCTCTTTTATATATCCATTCTTCCTATAAATATTCCCAACTCTCAATATAAATGTATTTATTCTACCGTATCAATCTTTTTATGGAACAATAAAAAACCACGTATGGCTCTTCAAAAACTTAAAAGATCAAGTTTATGTGTGGGGGGTGATAATTTTCCGGACTTTCACTCTTATAATACGGCATTTTTCCTCAAGCAACCTGCCTTCCTCTTACAGGAGGATGATGCTTCGGACTTACCTTTATGGGTCAATATTGAAAAGATCTTTTCACATCCGTTCTCCTTTAAAGAATTCTTATCCTTTACACGTAGGCCTTTATCTTTGTCCCTTCCTATCTTTAATAATATTTCAACAAAATGTCAACCTATTTTCATTTGTCACAAGCCCCCTAGGGATCAATTCTTACATTCTTCCATTTGGTACAACTGCCACATTCGAACCAATAATACAACTATCTTGTGGAAGGACTGGCATGCTAAGGGACTTCACTGGGTTTCTCAACTTTTTACGATAATCTTTGCATCTCGTTTAATAACGCCCAAGCAAAATTTTTATTGCCTGCATACTGGGAAACTAAATTTAACTCTTTAATCACAAAGATTCAAGATTCTTATAATACTTTCATGCCCTCCCACATATCTTCTACTCCCTCATCTAATTTAATTACACTTTAGGAATCTACTCCTTCTGCTTCTCAATTATATAAACATGTTCTTCCTCAGTCATCTACTAGAGAGAAAACAGAAGTAGAATTACTCTGGGAAACAGACCTCCAAGTCACTTTCCCTAGGTACATTTGGAAATAGATTTGGTTAAAAATAAGATGATCTTCCAGAGCAGCCAATACTAACCAAACTCTAATATATATATATATATATATATATATATATATATATATATATATATATATATATAATATATATATAATATATATAAAAAATAGACACATGTTCACTCCTGTTTCATTAAACGACATAAATAAATCTCCCCTTCCTGTTGGTCTTGTTCTTCTAACAAATCAGATTTAAAACATATGTTATTTGATTGCCAATAGGTTTATACTTTTGGGACACAGGTTTGGCAACAAATAAATATTATATTTCATACGCAAGTCCCCCTTACTTTTATTAACATTTTCTTTCTGGAGTGTTATTGAAGATTGCGATTCCCAGTTAAGCAATTTCTCCATAATAGACCTTCTTCTAGCAGTTGCTTTTCAGCAAATCACAAGGGAATGGAAGAATTATGCAAACATATCCTATTGAGCCTGGTGGTATGCGGTTTGTTACAACCACAGATTAGATAGGGCGTATCTCTCACCCATCTCACTTGCGACTTAACCTGACTCTCTCTGGCAACCTATAACTACTTTTTTAGATACTTCTGCCATGAATGCTTGCTCTCATAATTCTCGAATTGAAGAAGTTCCTAAACCTCCATGATTGTTTTTCATATATTATACTTGCAGTGATATATTAATTCGTTTTTCCTTGTTCTTTTACTCTCGACTTTGATGTTATTCTTTGGAATGGGATTAGGAGTATGTTTTTAGTAATTGATAATTGTCTTTCTCCCCCCTCCTTTCTCCCTTTTTCTCCTGCATATTTTCTTAATTTGATAACATGTACGGTTTTATCCTGTTCATATTACATTGTACTTTACTCATTTGGAAATAAAATCTCTTTAAACTAAACATAGGTTAGAATCTGGTGTACACACTTTTCCACGTTAAGTACACATTTCAGTGACATGATTCTCTCTAATAACTCAAGTCGGATTACAAAACTTAGTATCTACTACATAGAATCTTCCTCCTCTTGGAAACTTCTTATGCAGAACAAAAGAGTTGTGTGGAGCATAATGAATGCAACTCAACTCTCACTTGCACATAGAGTTACTCGCATGCAAACATTTATAACATGTTCAGTACCTCTATATAGCTATGGTGCATTAGGAGCACAAACAATTTTTCAACAATTCCTTCCATAAGCTGCACCCAAGCTGTGCAAAATTACATAGAATTAAAATAGTAGCTACTCGCCACTATGAAAACTATAAAACAAACTTGTGCACTCATTTGATGATGTCATCAATGATGTAATCAGTGATGTCATAAATGATGTCCTAGAACATGTCATGAGTGATGACATATGCGAGGTCATAAGCAGTGCATGGCGGGGCGCAAGTTATAGTTAGCGCTGATAACTGTAGTTAGCGCTGATAACTATAATTGGTGAATTTCTGTGATTTTTCTTTTTTAGTTCAAATCGTTAATGTTCACACTGACAAATTTACCTTACTTTAACTTTTGCTTTTTTCAGTGAAATTCTATTCTAGTTTTTTTGTTAAAGTAATAATTACTATACGGAAATTCAACTCCCCGCTGCGCACCGCCTTTCCTTTCACATCTCTCTCAGATGACAGGAGTGCGTAGTTGGGTGTGTGGAGGTACTGGCCTCTCTGTAGAGACCTCTCTCTGTAATGATGGTTGTGCGTAGTAGATTGTGGAGAGGGACTAGCCTCTCCTACATACCTTTCCCTCAGATGACAGATGTGTGTAGTCTGGTGTGGGGAGGGACTAGCCTCTTCTTTCAGACCTCTCTTTCAGAAGATGGGTGGGCGTAGTATGGTGTGGGGAGGGAAGGCCCTCTTCTTTTAGACTTCTCTTTCAGATGGCAGGTGTGGTTGTAGGGTGTGTGGAGGGACAGGCCTCTATAATGATGGATGTGTGTAGTAGGGTGTGGAGAGGGACTGGCCTCTCCTCTCAGATGACAGCTGTGTGTAGGAGGGTGTGGGGAGGGACTGCCTTCTCCTTTTAGACTTCTCTTTCAGATGACAGGTATGGGTCATAGGGTGTGTGGAGGGACTGGCCTCTCTGCTGAAACCTCTCTCTATAATAATGGGTGTACATAGTAGGGTGTCAGACCTCTTTCTCAGACGACAGATGTGTGTAGTAGGGTGTGGTGAGGGGCTGGCCTCCCCTTTCAGACTTCCCTCTCAAATGACAGGTGTGTGTAGTAGGGTGTGTGGAGGGACTGGCCTCTCTGCTGAAAACTCTCTCTGTAATGATAAGTGTACTTAGAAGGGTGTGTAGAGGGACTGGCCTCTCCTTTCAGACCTCTCTCTCAGATGACGGATGTGCATAGTAGGGTGTAGGGAGGGACTGCCCTCTCCTTTTAGATCTCTCTCTCAGATGACACATGTGGCAGTAAGGTGTGTGGAGGCATGGGTCTCTCTGGTGAGACCCCTCTTTGTAATGACAGGTGTCCACATTAGGGTGTGGGTAGGGACTGGCCTCTCCTTTCAGACCTCTTTCTCAGATGAATGGTGTGTGTGTAAGTAGGGTGTGGGGAGGGATTGGCCTCTCCTTTCAGACATCTCTCTAAGATGATGGGTGGACTTAGTAGGGTATGGGGAAGGACTGTCCTCTCCTTTTAGGCTTCTCTCCCAGATGACAGGTATGGTAGCAGGGTGTGCGGAGGGACGGGCCTCTCTGCTGAGATCCCCCTTTGCAATGATTGGTGTACACAGACCTCTCTCTAAGATGATGGGTGGACATAGTAGGGTATGGGGAGGGACTGCCTTCTCCTTTCAAACCTCCATCTCAGACGACAGGTGCGCTTGGTAGGGTGTGTGGAGGGACTGGCCTCTCTGCTGAAACCTCTCTCTATAATAATGGGTGTGCATAGTAGGGTGTGGAGAGGGTCTGCCCTCTCTTTTCAGACCTCTCTCTCAGATGACGGGTGGGTGTAGTAGGGTGTGTGGAGGGACTGGCCTCTCTGCTGAAACCTCTCTCTGTAATGATAAGTATGTGTAGTAGGGTGTGGTGAGGGACTGGCCTCCCCTTTAAGACTGCTCTCTCAGATGACGGGTGGGCGTAGTAGGGTGTGTGGAGGGTCTGGCCTCTCTGCTGAAACCTCTCTCTGAAATGATAAGTGTGCGTAGTAGGGTGTGCAGAGGGGCTGGCCTCTCCTTTCAGACCTCTCTCTCAGATAACGGGTGTGTGTAGTAGGGTGTTGTGAGGGACTGGCCTCCCTTTTCAGACCTCTCTCTCAGATGATGGGTGGACGTAGCAGGGTGTGGGGAGGAACTGCCCTCTTCTTTTAGACTTCTCTCTCAGATGACAGGTGTGCGTAGTAGGGTGTGTGGAAGGACTGGCCTCAGGGACTGGTCTCTCCTTTCAGGCCTTTCTCCCAAATGACGGGAGTGCATAGTAGGGTGTAGTGAAGGACTGCCCTCTCCTTTCAGACATCTCTCACAGATAACGGGTGTGCGTAGTAGGGTGTATGGAGGGACCAGCCTCTCTGCTGAGAATGCTCTCTGTAATGATGGATGTGTGTAGTAGGGTGTGGAGAGGGACTGGCCTCTCCTTTCAGACTTCTCTCTCAGATGAAGGGTGTGTCTAGTAGGGTAGGAATACCCTCTCCTTCCAGACAACTCTCCTAGATGACAGGTAGGCGAGTGTAGTGGCGTGAGGGAAGGGACTAGGTTCTCTTTTCAGATCTCTATCTCATACGATGGGTGTGCATAGTAGGGTGCACTCTACTCACAACTCTTCTCAAACCAACTAGCATAAATAGTCTGATAAACACCATCTCCACTAAGACTACTCCACACAGTAACAAGTGTGCATAGCAAAGTGAATTCAAACATCCCCCACTTCTTCCTACTTGTTACGATCCCTCAAACATTTCATGAGATCGTAACTTTTTATGAAAAAAGATTTAACCTAATCATTGCAGTACTTATCTTACACACATCCTCTCAAAAACAAGAAAGAGAACATGCATTCCTACTAATAGAATGTACTCCTTTTCACTATTCATAATCCCACAAGACCATATAGATAAAAATGATATACATTTATTAGCTTCATAGTAGTTTTGTTTTAGACACCTCCTCTCTACGTCCAAGAGGAAAACATGACTTTCTGGTGCTACCTTATATAGCTTTTTTAATTCATTTCCACAACACATCCTATTTTTCACAGTAAACAGTGATGGCGGGCATTTGCTCCCCACTGCCAGCCAATCAGAGTGCTCGCTCTTGTGAGACTCGAGGGCACCTCTTGCTCCTGCGAAAGTGTGACGGCTCACACTAAATACAGTCATCTTGACCAATCACAGGGCTGTATTTTTGGTCTCGACTTTCGTGAGCCTAACTGCCAAAATATACAAATATTTCTTACCCTTAATATCTAAAAGACTACTGAACAGATTTACACCAAATCACAACATGCACTTACAATGCAATAGGTCTCGCATTAATTAAGTTTGAGCTATTGGTGGCCGCTCTCCTTAATGAACACAGATGTAAAAATATTGGCCAAAGTGCTTGCGACGCGGTTGCGCCTGCTTCTTCCGGTCATGGTTTTACCGGACCAATCGGGATTTATTCCTTCCCGGTCTACCGCTCATAACTTACGGGCTATGTTTGCTGTCCTCCATTTGATAAAACCGGAACTGCCAGCCGCTGCTGTATTTTTAGACGCAGCAAAAGCGTTTGATTCTATTGCGTGGCATTTTCTGTTCTCAGTGTTGCACCGCATGGGAGTCCCCCTTGTCTTTGTTTACTGGGTGAAGCTGTTGTATACGGACCCAGTAGCCCGGGTTAGGATCAACGGGCATGTCTTGGACGTCTTTCACATTAAACGTGGAACCAGGCAGGGATGCCCGCTCTCGCCTCTGTTGTTTGCGCTAATAATGGAGCCATTAGCATGTGTCTTGCGCCAACGGCATTCGCAATCTGCTCTGTGTTTCGACCAGAGACCGCTGGCTGTGTCCATGTACGCAGACGACATGGTGTTGTATGTCAGAGAACCAGAGAGCTATTTGGAGGGATTGATACGGGAATATATCCGTTTTGAGTGGTTTGCGGGCCTGTCCATTAACTGGACGAAATCGATTATTATGCCACTTACTGACAGCACAGTGCGCTTCCCGCTAAACTTCCCCTTAGAATGGGCTACTGACCCGGTCCGCTATCTTGGAGTCTGGATACACCGGGATCCGGACAAAATGCTCCGGGTGAACTATGGCACGGCGGTTTCTAGGCTCGAGGACCAGATGGACAGATGGAAAAGGCTACCACTATCTCCGAAATTTTTGTATCTATTCGTGAATGCCCCGTTGGCGCTCAAGAGTCATTTTTTTACTGCACTTCGATCTTTGCTGATCACCTTGGTCTGGGGAGGCAAGAAGCCCCGCCTGAGCTGGGATATTTTGACGAAACCATATGAGCTCGGAGGCTTCTCGGTCCCGGATATGCACCTCTATTATCTGTGTGCCCAAGCACATTTCGCCACATACTGGTTGTCGGCTCCACCCTACACGCCTCATGTTGCGGTGGAGGCCGGGGCGACCAGTCCGCTGCCACTGCAAGCCATGATAGTGAGCTCTCGGACGGCGTATGAAAAAAGAAAAAAACAATGTGGACACGGTTCGAAGTACGAATACGGCCTGGAATCTGCTTGGACGGCGCGCGGGCAAACTTCCCCTGTACGCGCCGGCGATGCCTCTTTTGCATCATGAACATATATCGGTCCTGGGAGAAACTGGGGCACTTCGCCTCCTGAGGTCCGCCGGACTGCATGTCATGGGGGATATCTTCCCGGGTGGCACCTTTATCACATTGCCAGCTTTTCTGGCAATGGGCGGCAATGCAAGCATGGCCACGTTTATCTATATTAGACTCAGAGCTGCGCTCCGGAGCCTATATCCGTCTTTTCCAGTAGAGCCTCAGACACTGGAGGGGTTGCAACTTCTCTATACGTCAAAAGACAAAACGAAACTGGTGTCCCGGTTATATAGAGCTGCGCAGCGTGATGAGGGTGTGACGGATGGTCGCTCGAAATGCAACTGGGATGCTGTGCTTCAGCAACGATTGGCGGACGAAGAATGGGAGGTGTGCTGCTACATGACCGGAAACTATGCTGCGAATGGCAACTTTAGACTTATACATTATAAGTATTTGCATCAACTCTATTATACTCCGGTGCAACTGCGCAGGTATGGGCTGAGGGACACTGATAACTGCACGCGCTGTGGGGTCGGGGCTGCAGACTTTATGCACCTGGCTTGGGGATGCAACAAGGTTGGTGAGTTCTGGACTGCTGTGGTGGCGACATTATCTGCTATGGCTGAGGTTGAGATGGACTGTACTCCTCGAGTGTGTCTCCTGGGCTTGGTCTCCGGGGTTCCGAAGGGAGTGCGTAAGCTTGTATCTTTGTCACTCCAAATGGCCAAGCGCAGGGTTGCAGTGTGCTGGGGAGGGAGGAGGGCACCTGCCCTGAAGGATTGGCTGAGGGACCTGGCGTACTGTTGGGATCAACTTGTTTGCTACCACGAAGAATTGCCGGCTGGCTCTAGGCCTACTGACATTTGGGGGCCATACACTGCTTATATGCTTGCTAGAGCGGAGACTGACTCGGGGGCTGACTGAATCAGGCTGCGTGTGACCTTAACACGGACAAATTCTATACTTTTAGGGACGAGGGGACTACTGAGGCATGCTTGTTGACTGCATTGGATTGCTATGTGGCATTACACCAACAGGTCCCACATCCTTACAGGTTTTTTATTGACTAACTAGGCTTAAGTCTTGGATAAAGAAGGGGGCTGCGCTGTCACTTGCTGTCTGGACTGCTTTCTTCACACTGGCTGTGTTGTGCTCTGTATATAGTTAGCTAGGGGGCCTTTCGGGATGAGCTGGGCTTACGACCCATACTACGAATTTGCTGATAACGTCCATATGGTCTTAAATACCTTTGACGGATGGTTCTTCCAACAGCGTTACAGCAATGATTAACCTATCATGCAGTATCCACTCCTGTCATATGCGCTTTTTTGATATGATGGACATGAGGTTTAAACTGCGGCCGGCCCTGCGGGGTTGTTGGCCGAACGCTGTGTTAACTGAAGTATGCATATGGAGCGGCCGGCCAATTGATGGTTGTAGGCTACCAGCTGTGTTCACTGTATTACTGGATAATAAAGGTTTTTGAAAATTTAAAAAAAAAAAAAAAAAAAAAAAAAAGGTTTGATCTATTGGCATTGCTAAATATTGCAACACCAATTGCAACAAAAGTCTATAAATTGTAGGCCAAAAAAATTTGTATTTATTTTTGTAGCAATGGTGGCATGCTGCGCTTTAAATGAATATGTTTAAAAGTCAAGTGCGCCATACTGCTATTGTTACAATAGTTAATTGTGGATGCGTTAACAATTGATGTGTGCACTGATGGCTGGTGGTGTGTGTGTCTGTAGAAATTGTGCACTGATGGCTGGTAGTGTGTGTGCCTGGTGGAAGTGTGCACTGCCGGCTGGTGGTATGTGTGCCTGGTGGAAGCGTGCACGGGCGGCTGATGGTGTGTGTGCCTGGTGAAAGCGTGCACTGTCGGCTGGTGGTGTGTGTCTGATGTATGCGTGCACTAACGGCTGGTGGCGTTTGTGTCCGGTGAAAGCGTGCACTGATGGCTGGTGGTGTTTGTGCCCGGTGAAAGCGTGCACTGATAACTGATGGTGTATGTGCTGGGTGAAAATGTGCTCTGACGGTTGGTTGTGTGTGTGGTTGTGTGTGTGTATGGTTGTATGTATGGTTGTATGAGTGGTTGTGTGTGTGGTTGTGTGTGTGGTTGTGTGTGTGGTTGTGTGTGTGGTTGTGTGTGTGGTTGTGTGTGTGGTTGTGTGTGTGTGGTTGTGTGTGTGGTTGTGTGTGTGTGGCTGTGTGTGTGTGTGGCTGTGTGTGTGTGTGGCTGTGTGTGTGTGGGGCAGGTGAGGGGGCAGATAAGCGTAATGTTGTCAGCTCTGAGGAGCACAAAGTTTATGCTCATATTCTGAAGCATGTACTTCCAGACTCCCTGCTCTCCCTTGACGGTCGGTCCGAGTTATACCTTGCACTGCTGTTAAGCCTCAATAAATCCCAGACACACTTCCGCTTTGCATCTATCGCCACTGGGAAAAACGCAGTGTACCAGTACATTGATTAAATGGCCAGCTGATGGAGACCCTCCTGTGAAATCTAAAGCATTTAATAAAGTAACCCTCATGTTAGCTCTTAAAGTGACCCTCACAATATATCCTCAAATGACCTTCACGTGAGATAATAAAGTGACCCTCCGGTGAGACCAGAGAGTTAGCCTCTTGAGATCCAATGGTGATGTTACCTGAGACGCCAAAAGAAGCTGCTGTGTCATGTCCAGGAGCCACCTAAATACCCATCTGTATTTACAAAAACTACAGAAATGTGTGAAAATAGATGTTAAATAGGTTGTGTGCGAGACCCGGACACGCCGCCCCTACGCTAGACGATTACAAAAGTATGTACATGTCTATTTCTGTGCTTTTAAACTCTCCTGACATAGAAATAGTGGTCTAACTAGAACTTAATATCTAGGACCACTGGGATTATGTGGCAGTGAGGGACCAAAGTATGCCGCTAAATTATACGGCAAGAAAAGGCAAATTATGCGGCATAATGCAACACATTTTGTTACATTACTTAACTATTTTGTCTTTTGTACTCATGGTAACACCATCTGATGCCTGGCTCTGGCTCAGCCCGAGGTCCTGTTGGTACCTCAAGCCCATGACGAGCTGAGCCTCCATGTGGCATTGCCTGCCCCTCTCCCTTTACCCCAGGATGCGGTGTAATGGCCAGACCTGCTGACTTTAGAACTGGGAATCGGGTTTGAGTCACGGAGTCGCTCGACATCCTATAGTTCTGGACGAATAAGCAAATATTCCCGGGACAATAAAAATGAATGTGACCTTGTGTAGGTAGCTGGAATGAATGACGCCCCTTAACAGGAGACATGCCCATCCAATACCTGCCCTCTCTGAAGAGAGCACGCAGCGACGGTCAGCTATGTGCGAGTGTGTGAAGGGGTGCACAGCGCTGAAGGAGGTTACAATGGGTTGAGAGGGGGTGAAGGGTGAAATAACTTGCAATACCACCTACCATCGTCCTGCCCTAACAGCCCCACATAACTCCTTAATTTGCTAAAATGTGAGGGACAGTACAGCAGCAAAAAGTGGATTGAAAGGTTAACGCCAGCAGCGTGGGTAATGTAATAAAGGGAGTGGCTTAAATAACGTGCAAAAAAATAATAATAATAAATCGTGCTTAGCTTTGTGTGCTGCCCCATTTTTATTTTGGCTGTTTCTGTCATTGCATCCAGATATATGATACAACGAGTAGCAGCATACTGACAATAAGTCGGGTCCATTGGCTTTGTCAATTGTTGTTAGTTGCATAAAATAAATAAGCAGCAACGATGGCTTGGGCTATAGTATGCGGCAGGGTTGAGTATTTAAAAAAAAAAAGATGTCAAATTATGCGGTGTAATGCAGCACATTTGGGTGCATGGGGGACTAAACAGGCGCAAGCTGCAGAAAGATAGTGGGAACACAAGTCACTTGGGGGACATTACCTGGCCTGTAGTCACATCACACGGCTGATGTACGCCCATCCAATACCTGGCCTCTGTGAAGAGAGCACGCAGCGATGGTCAGCTATGTGCGAGTGTGTGAAGGGGTGCACAGCGCTGAAGGAGGTTACAATGGGTTGAGAGGGGGTGAAGGGTAAAATAACTTGCAGTACCACCTACCATCGTCCTGCCCTAACAGCCCCACATAACGCCTTAATTTGCTAAAATGTGAGGGACAGTACAGCAGCAAAAAGTGGATTGAAAGGATAACGTCAGCAGTGTGGGTAATGTAATAAAGGGAGTGGCTTGAATAACGTGCAAAAAAAAAGCAATTAGTGAAGTCCAGCACAGGAAAGTTATTGATATAAGTAGCAGCACAGAAATTTAGAAACCGGGGAAAACTTCGAGCATTTAAGCACACCGTAGACTGACCAGGGGTCTGGGTTCAAGCAGAGTATTATAGAATTTGAGCGCTGGACACTCACCGAAAAGAACATGTATTAGAGAAAAGCGGTGAGGGGTGACCACCTGAGCGAACGAAAGGCAATAACAGGGGCTGTGTAGAAGCAGGCAGGGTGAAAACAACAAGCAATGCGCGCTCTGTGCTGGGGGACGGGAGGGCCATTAAAGGAAGGGGACTGAGAGGAGCCTGTGAGAACTTGCGCTGAAAGTTAAAAGAAAAGCGGAGATCAAAGGAAGGGTGGGAGGGACATTGGCGAGCGAGCATATGGGGGGTGAGGGGGTGTGCAGCCTGGTGAGCTGAATGCGTGTGGCAGCAGAGGCAGAGCGCGGCGCGCACGCACGAAGTGTCTGGTGGCAAATGGAAGCTGTGCACAACACGCGTGGTTGTGCTCACATGCACTGTACCCAATCCGCATTTTCAAAGCCCTTACTTTATATCTTACAAGCATTGCTAATGCAATGGCTCAGCGAGACCTAAAAAGCACAATATGCAGGCCAAGATCTAGCTTCCTCCTGAATCAGGTGTAATTCCATTGAGCCATTTTCGTTGTAGCTTTATCTAAAAAAGTTAATGGAAAATGCACTGGGATTTTCTGTTTTGGGACCCCTTATTTTCTCGGCTCCCGCTAGATGGATCACCCCGACACTTTGTATCCCGGTCACACCAGTCCGACTCAGGCAGACTGTAGGAGCGATCGCGCTAATTTCCAGGCATTTTCCTGGTTTGCCACTCCACCCGTGCCCATCTCAGCACCACTAGTGGCAAATAGTCTCAACCATCCTGGCAATACCCATCCCGGTATCCTGCCATCGAGCGGATATCCACGCCCTCGACCCCACCACTCACAGTGTACCCGGCTGGGTCCACTGTAAGTAATTCCATCTTCCTTATCTCACGCATGGTTGGCATTTTTAATCAATGAGCTATTGAGCCCGTTTCTTCCAGATGTCCCACACCGCCCCAGTCCTGACGAGACCCTCTATCCTATGACGGGTCGAAACACCGTCGACGCTATTTGGGAATGAACCTTACAACCAGTGTCTATGATTTAAAATAGTCATTGTGAACATTATTGATTATTGCCTGATTGGTCATTTCCCTTTCCCTTGTAAAATATCCCCTGCAGAAACCATATATATAACTGTCACCTGTTGTCACTTACCTGTTTGTTCAACCACTTCTTTGGTTTACACTATACACTTGGGACACTTTTTGCACTCTTCAAAAGACTATGTGTAAAATGTAAAATGTAAATAATGAAGCAATTTCTCTTGCAAAATACAAATATCAAGGATGATATAAATTTGGTGTTTTGAGCTACGTTTTTTCCCTCCTACATCCCCAGTAACCTTCATATTGTTATTAGACATTATGCTAAGTATTGATTATTGATCTTACATTCATTGCGCCACTGGAACCACTGTTTTCCTATATAAAATACGCACCCTGGTTCCTCAGTGAGTAGGGTTCCCTTGTTATCCTTGTGACTTTAAAAAATGGAGCTGAGGCGGATAAACTGTTCTGGGGGAGAGTTTTGTGAAAATTTGTCAAACAAAGCCAAAGTTATTAGCAAACCAAAAAACGCCCAGTCTATGGAAAATCAGACCTAACGATAGATAGATAGATAGATAGATAGATAGATAGATAGGGTTTGTGTTTGTTGCCACTTGGGGCTGTGAACACCCCTTTTAAAAAATTAATAAAAATCTGTACATTTTCTAAAGAACTACAGACACAGTTACACCCTAAACCGCTGATCGGCTTTAGACCAGATTTGGCAGAAAGCTAGATGTAGGTCCAGAAAGAGTGCTTTTTGTTTTTTTGGTGTAAATGTGCTCAGTAGTTTGAGTAATTAATGGTCAAATACCTTAGAGATATTTCTGTTTTAGGGAAGGGGGCGCCTGTGGCCCCCCTCCCAAGGCTGATTTGGGCCCCATGGACACCCTTGCCCAAGGCCTGGAACATTTTGAAAAGGCAGGAGGCTGTGAAACCCCTATTGCTGAGCCTGTAAAGGCCGCAGCACCCTCATCCCCTGAGGTAGCGAAACCTAAAGAAAATGGGAGGTGGGCTGCCTGCTTGGCGGGGGCATTTTTAAATCTTCTGCCAAGCAGGAGAAAACACCAAGTCAGCTCCCACCAGGCGGGAGCTTCAAAAATGCACCCACCTGCTGGGAGCTGAGTTTAGGTTTGTTTCCCTGCCCGCAGTGATGTGGGCACGGATACAGATCTAAATATTGCTCCCGTCTACAGGGAGTAGTATTATTAGCTGCTCAATTTGGGCGTGACAATGCTGGCTCCTGTCAGATGCGGGGAGCAGGCTGGGGCTGCGGGGGCCTTAGGGCATGCCTGCAGCCTCCGAGTCTATGGTGGGTGCCCTGGAGAGGCACCTACCTTTTAAAGAGATGGGCCCTGTGGGATGGGCTCCTTGGGGTCAAAAGCGGTCCGAGGAGGCAGGCCACGTTTCCCCCTCTTCCTTAATAAAAAAATAAGTCTCAGGGAGATGGGGTCCCTGCAGTAAAATGTGGCCCAGGGAGGGGGCAACATGCCCCCTTCCCCCTATTAAAATGCACTAAGCTCAGTGGGATGGGGTCTCCGGGGCCAGAAGGGACCTGGTGAGGGTTGCTGCATGCCCCTCCCCCTAAAAAATGCTTCTGGCCGGGAGAGATTGGGTGCCTGGGGCCGAAATCAGCCTTGGAAAAGGGGTCACATGACCCTCTTCGCTTAATTTTGATTAGTGGCCCTGGGGGATGGAATCCCAAGGGCCTATTAAGGCACGGGGAGGGGTCCACGTGGCCTCTCTCCCCTTTATGAGGTCGAGCCTAACGCAGCGCGCATGCGCTGCTCTAGGAGAGGTCACTCCAGACTTTCCCTAAACTCGTGCGTGTGGCTTTTTATTAATGAAAGCACGCAATTGGCCAAAGGTGGGTGCATGTCCCACCTTTTCTGTAAATGTTCACTCCCACGGCCTCCAGCTGTCGGGAGCGAGTAGGGGTGCACAGGGTGCCATCTGTTATGGATCATGTTACTTTCGCTCGGACATGTTGCTTTTACTTTCGCTGTAGTGCATATCTTCCCTCAAGCAAAAAGCACAAGGTTGTATGTAAGCGGAGGTCTCTGTAACAAAACAGATATTGAAGGCAAGCTTTAGTCACACTGTTTATTTATAAAATGATGAGTTCTTAAGCGCCACACGCCAATGACACTCCATTTTAGAGTTATGTAAAAACCGTAAGACATGTCTTGCTACTTTCTTGTCACAGTGGGATGCGGCTCCTGAAGTGTAGTGATGCGTTAACGGGGGTGCACCATCAGCTGGCCCTCGCCTACATCTGAAGTAACAGAACGGGGGCGTTTATCGTCACAAGAAAGAAATAGCTCCCCAGTGATGGAAGGGAACCATGCTAACGATGCATCAACGCACTTCCTGCGCGAGCCTTAAGACGTCTGCTGTGGCGCAAAAGACCGAAGCCTGGTCCTTCGTTCATGCCCTGCTTCCCTACTGAGATGATTGTGAAGCATTAACAAAATGTGACATGTGAAAGGTCTGCCGTAGTTGGGTGTGAAGGGGAATTTACACTTCTTGGGGTGGGGAGCGGTCACAATGAAAGATCATTCAAGCCACTGGGACAGGTGTTAGCAACACTCCATAGTTGCAAAGGGCTGGAAGAGACCTGGAAAAGAGAAAGCGAACAGGACTGCGGTCTTAGGGCGCTATAGCACTGTGTTTATTAAAAACACGTCACAATATCTAAGAATTTAGCATAGTGCTGTTTTCGTGCCACAGCATCACAGAAGGAGGGTGTAAAAGGTCTGCTTTGCTGGCATGAACCCGGCACCAACATGTAATGGGTGTTGCAGTGTTTTTCACAAAAAGTGGGCACAGAAGTTGTAAAGGCAATGACTGTAGCCTCATAAATCACTACTTTCCACCTTCAGAACAAGAATGTTGGTACTGTCCGCACTGAAATGCCGGACGTCTCAACACATGCAGTTATCTCCTTTACGTAAATGCACTGACACTAGCGCTGCTAGGGCGGCAGCGAAATAATATATTGTCATCGTTGAGTATAATTACTGCCCATGTGTAGCATTTTCTGCCGGTGAAATCACACTTAAAATGTGTGCATCTACCAGATGGTGGTTGACTTTCTTTCCGGTCTGCTCTAAGGATATCCATGACCGGACATCTGAGAGCCCAGCACATTGCTTGCAATGGCCATTAAAGTCTTGCCTAGTCTCAATATGTTTAGTCTCGAAAAGCTCAGTGGTACCTCTGAGCCAACTTCTCAATGTAGAGCTTGTTTCTCATTTTATTTTCTTCAAGTTGGTCTCTTGACTTTTAAAAGAATTCTTTTACTATTTTATTTTTTAGAAGTTTAATAACAGATGCAAATTTTGCTAAAAGAAATGTGTTTCTTTTAGAAAAATTTGTCAGTTCCTTAGAAAAGCAATTGTTTCTGGTTCAACTGACTGCTGTATGCCTGTGTTTAACTGGAACTGATAAGGTGAACATGTTCAAACTGTAACAGTGTGTTCAAATGTCAAAATGGCTAAATAATGTTTCGTGGAACGCACTGCATAGTTTGGTCCTCTTTTCCTGCCTAATTCCAGTGGCTCTGATAACCCATTGCTTTCCAGCTCTAAAGTGAGATTCACTACGTCCACTATTGAAGCACTTTAAAAATGTGTTGGCTGAGTGCAAAGCTTGAGAGTTGCAAAGGTTGATTATGTAAAGGAACTGGTGCTCAGCAGATGTTGTACCATCCAGGATAATGTGTTGCATGACTAAATACTCATAAGGTCCCAAAAGCGGGACCGATTGGCTATGCCAATGCTTGTTTTTATAATTGACTACGGGGAAGGGTCCCCAGGACCATAATAGGTTCAGGGAGGGGAAACTCATGCAGCCTCCCTCTTGAAAAAATAAAAGGCCCTGGGGTTGCCAGGGCAAGGCCCGTGACCAAACCCCCGCTGCACATGGCTGAAGGCTGTGTACGGTGGGCTGCCTTTGATGGGTAGGTCACCGGGCACGGCCACCAGTCAGGCCTTTTGGCCAAACCCACAGATCGCACAGCTAAAGTTGTGCGCAGCGTGGGGTAGGCTGTATGTAGGAGATTGGCAGGAGTTAAGGTAAATGTTCAGTAACAACATAACGTGTTGAACTTTATCTTATCTCAAGGAACTGTAGAACTCATGCCCTTAAGTAACCCCAAGGAGGCTAGAGGAGGGCAGGCAGATACTCCCCTCCCCTTCAAGCTCGCCCCATAGGGTGCTGTGCCTAGGGCCTGGAAAATGGTCCAGGGAGCGGAGCCACAGGCCCCCTTCCATTATTGAAAGAATTTTCCTATAGGGATGGGGTCTCAAGGGCCCCAAAAAGGCTTAAAGAGGGGGCCCTTCCCCTTCCCCTCCCCTTTTGAAACACTATGCTTCGCCCCCTGGGCCCTAGTCTACCCAATTGGGGGAGGGGGCAGTTTTGATAAGTGCAGGGACATTTTTTTTCTATCTTACCATAGATTTGCAGATCCCCAGTGAATTTGCGGGAATTTGTTTTCTAAAAAATAATTTTTTGTCCCATCTGGGACCCCCCCACCTGCCCCCGTTATATTTTTTTATAGGTTTTTTGTAGTACAGGGGAGAGTCCCTGAGTTCTAAAATAACTGCCATCATATCTGTGTCTATGTAGTAGTAGCCAAATAGATCTTTTCAGTAGATCTGTCAGCTCTGCGGATACTCCACAGCATGAAATAAACCTACTAAATGGAAGTACACTAAATCACAAAATTTGAAGTACGACTGAAAGACTGTTGGGGACAAGGGGAGATCCAGTTAGGAAGGCTAACATTGAAAAGGGGAGTCTCAATTTAAAGTAAGAAAAAAAAGTGAATATCCTGCTGCAGAAGTGGAGCAATTCGGCATCCAGCTAGAGGAGGAGCACTGGGGGCAGAACAAAGTATGGGAAAGGCTTTCAGTGTGAGCAATGTGGGTGGTAGGACGAACTCTGAAAGTTCTTAGCACAATAGGGGCAGTGCTGAGGATGTCTGCAAATCATCCTTAGCACTGCAGAATTTAAGCTCACATTAGGTGGACTTCAGCTAACAGCAGCTTCGTGAAAGCCACCCTGCACGATGCAGATGAGTTTCTGCATGTCATGGAAGATAACAATTTGTGTTTTTCTGTTACTTAAGGACCTCTTTGTCACATTTGAGAAGGTAAACAATTAGGTTGCTTGCTCCATCTTGGCGATGGAGATGGGCATCAATAACAGGCTATGGGGTTTCCTATTAGGTAGACATCAATCTGTTATGCATCATGGAGTTTATTGAGTCAATAAGTTCCTTTAGAGTGCTCGAAAGTTGCAGCTTATCCCAAACCTTTTCAATACCTACATGGAACAGTTGAAGTCCCTGGTGTTAACTGATTGTGTCTCGAGACATTAATATGCACTTGAGAAGGAGTAAACGATTGAAGGGCGAAGTGGAGGTGGTTGCGGGGGGGAGGGGAGGGATCAGGGGCAATGCATTATGCGGTGTACCACTACCATATATAACTGATTTTGCAGTTATTTTGAAATTTCAAATAAAAAGACATCGAAAAAAAAATATGCAGTTCAGACACAGGCTTTCCTTGAAGATGACAACTAGAGAAACTGGACACTTGATTCTGCCTTAAGTATGATCGCAGTCGAACAGAATTACTTATGCTTATCTACCATTTGAACAGCATCTATGAACTAGGGGTTTGCCCAAATAACCCTCCACTTTCGGGGCTAAAAATCATTTAAAAAAGATGTGGAGGAACCAATATTATAACATTATTGCGGAGGAGTACCTTTAATTACTCCAGTGTATGAGGTCTGTATCCCAATGAATTAGGGTTAGAATTAAACTATAATAAATCACATTAAAAATCATTCTATGTCGCAACCATATTTAATTTCTTATATTATTTCTGGTTGGGACTTTTCATTTTCTTTACACATATTCAACAAAACAATTTACATAAACATACAACATGTATACACAACATATATACAAAATATATGACATTTCCTAGGCCCCAATTCTTTGTAACGATCAGTGTCCGTACACACAATTCTGTTGCGGTCCACTGTGAGGTAACCCTACTGTACAAAAGAGAGAAAGACACAGTTCCATCTCACATTATTCTTTATGCAGCATAAATATACGGCATAAAGGGCTATCATTTGTACCCAGAGTCCGACAGAGTCCAGTTGAGACAAAGACAGAGGTGCTACAATTCTTACGTAAAGTGAGATTGAAAGTGTTCTTCTGTACAGCCGACGAGAACCCGGAAAATAGCCAGACTGGCTTTACAAATTTAAAAAACCGCAACGTACGACAATGTGGGATCTTAACGAGTCTCTCGCCTTTCTTGTATCTCCTCATAGCATATACTGACTTACTAGAGGCAAGTTGTATCCTAGATTTTCTTCACGTTCATCAAAGGAGATTTTAAGGTATTGTTGTAACCTGCTCTTGCCACAGGGTGCAGTTGAGGTGCTTGGGCATGTTGTCACAATTATTATTATTTATTATTTTTTGTTATTTGCATTATTAAGTTATAAAGAACGTCCGTTTTGGTCTGCCCGCAGCTTATAATTGTGAGTGTTACTACCCTATGTGAACGGCGGAGTGCAGTTTGGGACATGCTCTATGCGTGTGTTATCTATACCCTGGGAATGCACTTGCTAGATGTGACTTTTTTTGCATATGTAGCCGTTAGATTACATTCTTTAGTATGGCACTTTTATTACACACTTTTACTTTCAAGACACATGGGTCCATTGGTTTATTCTTCTCTATATTTTTTTTATTTTGTCAACGTAGATCACTTTATTTAATTTGCTTGTAATTTTTTCTTTGATACTCACAAATCGGTGTTGGTACATGGTTACAGTCTTTGGTAGTAGTCTCTATTATAGTTGTAACATTGTTCCGTAGGTAATGGATGTATAAACAACTGATATATATGTAGATATTGTATATTGTGTTTTATGTATTATAGTATTTCCTTACACCCCGGTACTGATGAGACCCAAATAAAGGGGTCGAAACGTGTAGACCACCAGATAAGGATGGACCCACTGATCACTAAAGTGGCGGATAGCTTATTTCTGTACAGATATAAAGAATATGTAGAGGTGGAACTGTATTTTTCTCTCTTTTGTACAGTAGGGTTACCTCACAGTGGACAGCAATTGTGTGTACGGGCACTGGTTGTTACAAAGAATTGGGAATAGGGATGTTGACTGGACACAAAGCAAGGGATGCCTTGATTTTTGCTGCTGCAAAAGGGCCAAAGGTAGTGCAGACAGAGCAGCTTTGCAACATTAGTGATCAGGACCAATACATTCAAAAATGAAGGTGGAACCACCAGTCTCCGGTAGGACTCTGGTGGACAATGAATACAGGAAACCCAAGTGCCTAAAGTAGAAGAAGTTGCTGTGCACAACCTATGACCACCCAAACGGTTTTTGACTCTCCTACTCACCTGGTATATAAATTGTACAAGGTCAATCTCTCCGGAGAATTTGGAAATATATGGGGGAGATTTCAGGATGGATAGCAGCAGCAGTTCCTGTGCAAATGTGACCCAGAGGTCCCCAGGGAAATGAAGTACTTACAGCAGCTGGGACAGGAGTACTTGAAACAAGGCAGGTTTTCGAAATACCAGGAAGCTTTCCTCCTCTTTCAGGTTGCAGCAGCAACATATATTTTTTCTCACTCATTATTATTAATAATACTTATAGAGCGCGCAATTACCCTAGGGTGTCCTGGTGCTAAGTACTGATTACCTGGCCAGCGTAGGCCTAGCAGTAAGAGAAAAGCCATGTCTTCAAGCACTTGCAAAAGGAGATGAGGTCTGGAGCGTTTCTAAGTTGGAACGGAAGTTAGTTCCAAGCTTTAGCTGCACAGTGAACAAAACTTCTACCTCCCCAGTTGGTCTTCCTGAAAAGGGGGACCTGAACGAGTTTGGCTCCAGTAGACCTTAATAATCTCCCTGGAATGTACCAGGAGAATTTCTTCCTAATAAATTCCGAACCAATGCCATTGACCGCCTTAAAGCCAATAGATAGTGCCTTAAAGCGTGATCTTAGCGGTATTGGGAGCCAATGTAATTTCCTTAAGTCTTCTTTGACAGAGGTAAACCTCGATGTTCCGGTCAGCACTCTAGCTGCTGCGTTCTGGACCAATTGCAACCTGTTCATATGTTGTTTTTGAACATCAAGATAAAGACTGTTGCAATAGTCCAGCCGTGACATTATGAGTGCTGTCACCACCGTCCTAAGATTGTCTTTAGTCAGGAAGACCTTTATTTTCTTGATGATTCTGAGGACCATAAAACATGCTGAGGTCACTATGTTCACCTGGTCCCCCATGGTGAGTTTATTGTCCACCAAGATCCCCAGATTCTTGGCTTTCCTTGATGGTTCAGGACACACACCCAAATCCTCCGGCAACCACTCTGGTGTCCAGACCAAAGGATTGTTGCCAAATTTCAAGACCTCGTTCTTACTAGAGTTCAATTTTAAGCAATTGGAGGACATCCAGGTTGAAATAGAGCCCATGCACTCATGGAAGAGATTAACCGTCTTCCTTTCCGCTCCCTTCGTCAGTGACAACACAATTTGTGTGTCGTCAGCATAGGAGGTGAGCTGAAAACCAAAAGACCTGATGATGCCGGCCAGAGGTGCCATGTAGATAGTAAAAAGTGTAGGGCTAAGTGCGAGCCCTGTGGCACCCCACATGGAAGTGTGAATGGTTCTGACATGTTCCCATCCAGGTCAACTGTTTGAGACCTGTCCGATAGGAATGATCGCAACAATTCCCAAGCTGAGCCATTGACCCCTATGTCCAAAAGCCGGTTCAGCAGTACCTTGTGGTGGACGGTGTCAAAGGCCGCGGATAGGTCCAATAGGATTAGTATGGCATTTCCTCCCTTATTCACGGCCTCTCTGAGTTCCTCCGTATATTTTAATAAGGCCAGCTCAGTGCTATGAAAGGCTCTAAACCCATATTTCGATGGGTCGAAGATGTTATTGAATGACAGAAAATCACTAAGTTGTCTATTCATTTCCTTTTCTAGCACTTTCGCTGGCAACGGGACCCTAACAATCTATAATTGTTAGGGTCCTTAGAGACTAGTGACTGTTTCTTCAGAAGATGCAACACTGAAGCTTTTTTCCATGATTTGGGAAAGACTCCAGAAGATAGAACTGTATTAGGCAAAGGGGTAAGTGCAGATCCAATCAAGTCAGGGATCTGCTTAATGATCCACACTGGACAAGGATCACTAGGTGCACCCGATTTAATGAGGTCCAGCAGTTTAAGTGTATCCGGTCTTTCCAAAAGGGTAAATGAGTCCAAAGATCTCACTGGGACAGCCCACACAGGCCCATCGTTTTTGTTGGAGTTGGTCTGATTGTTATTAATCAAATCCACCAGAGAAGAAAATATAGTTTCTACTTTTACTTTGAAGAATTCTACAATCTATATAGTTTAATAATGGTCTTGAAAAGTTCTTTTGAATTGGATTCAGCCTTAGATAGTTGCAGCGAGAAATACTCTTTTTTTGCTTCTAAAAGCATTTGTTTATATCCAGAGACACAGATTTTATATTTTACCTTATCGGATTCTGCGTAATGTTTACGCCATATCCTTTCAGCATGTTTACAGGCCAGTTTCTTGGCCCTGAGCTCTTCTGAGTACCAAGGAGCCGTAGGGGAGGCTCGTTTAGGTGTCCATTTTGTGCGAGGAACTAACTGATCAGAGGCGTTAAGAAACCAGTTGTCGTAAATGAGCGTTGCCTCCTCAACATCCGACGGCGGTTGATACATGGAGTTTTTCAGACCCAATTCAAGACTTTCAACGTCCAATTTTCCCCAGGCTCTGGTGATGATCCTCTTGGCCTATGTCAGATCCACAAGGCGGACCGAGGAGTTACTCAGTTCAAATTTTATCGCACAATGATCCGACCATAAAATCGGAGACACTGAAACACCGGCCAGCTCTTTATTGTTAGAGTAGATACCATCCAGGATGTGACCTTTTACGTGTGTAGGGGGTGTCACCATTTGTTTGAGACCTCCTAAACCCATAGTTTGTTCCAGCCTGGACGTGTCAGGATCATCAGCAATTTCAAGGTGGAAATTAAAATCTCCCAACACCTAGACGCTTCTAGACACAGCCCATCCTCTAATAGCGAGCCCAACAAGTTTAAAAACCCACTTTTGGGACCTGGAAGCCGGTATAGGAGTATGCCTTTGAAAGGCTTGTGAGTAGTAAAATAAATGTTAAAAGCTAAAGCCTCACACCCCGCATTAGAGACCGTAACAAAATTGGGGGTGAGAGACTTGTGATAAATAATAGCAAGTCCACCTCCTTTCCTTACTGATCGGTCGAACGTGTGACAGTAAAAACCCGGTGGTGTGGCCTTTACCAAGTCCGGACCTGACGCACTGTCAGTCCAAGTCTCGGTGATAAATGCTATTTTTACATTATTATTTTCCAACAGGAGGGCACAATCCTCACTATGTTTCACCAACAGTCTTGCGTTAAATAGGAAACATTTCAGTAGCCCTTCACTAGCCTGAGTCTTCTTGTTATTCCATATAACCTTCTTCCGGCTATTAATTGGCAAATTCAAAATAGTCGGAAGCAGCATCCGACTGCAGGTGCACACAAAGCTCTTTTTTGAATCAGTAATATTGCTCATAGACAGCCTAGGACAAGGAGGAAGCATTTCTCCTGCATTCAGATCATGTAGTTCCTTACTTGTGTATTGTAAGTTGGTCGGAGTGAAACCGCCAGGGGGACAGGACCTGCGCCCGGCCGGAGCGCAGACGGGCGCAAATGTGCTCGCCTTTGGCGCACCTGTGGCACACGCCCGCTGCGCGCACGCGTCATTGTGTGTGCTAAATAGGCCTGATGAACCGCTAGACCGCTAACCGATCCGGAAGTCCCCACCCCCAGCTGAGCCCGTGATCGGAGCTCTAAGCGCAATGTATGACCAGCAAGTAACAAGGTAAAACATCCCCGAGTGATGCAAGTCCCCAAGATTAAAAGTAATCCCCCTTGCCTAAATTGCCCGACTTCCAGAGTTCCGGCAGGAAGGGAAGTAAAAATACAATGTAGTCTCTCCAGCGAGCATTGAACACAGTTTCGCCAGGAGATCAAAAATGGAATACATGCTATGCTCCATTTTAACCTGGCCATGTGAGCAACATTTCATCATTTTTTACTTGAAGAAGTTATGTGACAAAACCAAAAACAGGAAACTATGTTTCCTGTTTTTGGTTTAGTCACATAACTTCTTCAAGTAAAAAATTATGCAATGTAGCTCACATGGCCAGATTAAAATGAAAAAACAGTGGCAGCTGGGTTCAAGCCAACTGGTGATACATACTGAAAAATATCTCCATACATTTGATTGGCGGGAAGTAATCGTGCTCATTGGAAACAGCTACCTGTAAGGTGAACTAATACTGGTTTGCCTGGGAATCGCAGGAACCACAGAATGTCTACTACAGTATGGATTAGATCTTTCTTCTTGAGCTTACATGACGTAGGATTAGGGAGAAGAAGAGGCACAGCGCAACATCTTATTGTAAGTGGGTTTGATGTGCATGGCCGGAACCACACTCCTTTAATCAGGGGTTTCATTTCTCAGGCCACAGGATAACGGTTTATAAAAAAAGTTGAACACAAAAGGCTTTGTGGTACATTAAAGGAGTATGTGAATTCAAACCAGATACACACATTTGGAGGACAGTGGCTGCAGCATACATAGGGTAAAAGGAGAGCAGCGCTGGGGTACACAAAAGACTTCTGGTTAGCACTATGCTGATAAAGAACCCCACAATCTTTAGGGTTATTTACATATAGGTGGCCCAAATATATCTCCATCCCCTCCTCTCTCCCACCCCTCCCCCGCATGCCAAGGGAATATTGAAGAGACAGATTGAATTTGTGGATCTTCTGCTGCGAGGCGGAGGCCGATAGTTTGTCTCTTGCCATGGTGCACGCAGAGAGGACAACTATATCTGTTGTATAGATTTACCAGGAAAAGCCAGTACACTGACTCCACACTCCAGGGAGCAATAAAAAAGGAGATCTGTACCCTACGAATATTGATAGGTTGACACCAATGCTTAACTTATAAAAAAAATAAGTGAGAGGGCTAATCATCTGATAAACAAATACGAACCAACCCGCAATCTCCGCTCTGCCCACCTGTCTCTTCTTACCTTGCCTCTTTACAAAAAGAAACGACTAGGCGGATGCCAATTCGCTTATTTAGCACCTAAGATCTGGAACTCTTTCCCCCTGTCACTCCGGAGCTGCACTAAGCTGGCGGAATTCAGGGGTGCACTGAAGACCTGGTTATTCAAGCAAGCGCACGGTTAGGGTACTGTTTACCATCTTTCTCACCTGTAGCGCCATGAAACCCCTGGGTGCCCGTGCGCTTGATAAATTTTGAATAACATAACATAACATCAGGAGGTCACTGCATATTGTACCACCCACTGCCCCTGCCAACGATGCCAATGACAGTACCCAGACAACTACCACCCATCACACTCCTACAAATGTGAAAGTTCAGACTATTCGAGGCCCCTCAAGCAATAAGAAAGTTAACCATTTTAAATATATACTGAACTAATAAAACACTGTTACTTTGCTTATCTCTAAATTAAACTGAGTGCTCAACCATTTGGCAGACTGACATAAGTGCCGGTGTTGACAATTAAGTGCTGGTGCCAAGCACCAGAAACCACAGTCTCAAATTAAGCACTGGTTGACACCAACGTAAGTCGTGTCATGACCTGGTGATGCATTAAATCCCGCAGGATCAAGTCTGTTACAGAGTAACAATCCAAAACATGAAAAACACCTTCCAAATAACTGACATAAGTTTCCTGTGGAAAAAACAACGCAGTTTGACCAGAATTGTAGAAAACGGATCAGGATGGTACCTGGCGATTGCACCATAAACGTATAATCTTGCTTATGTGGAACTTCAATTTACTAGTCTTTTAAAAGCAATTCTAGACTAATCTTTTCTTCTCCTACCACAAAACCTATCTATTTTTGTGTTGGCACCTTACACTTTTGACTCCTCTCCCCATGAATCTACTGTTGTGATCTTCAAATCATATTATACAGTGCCCCACATGAGTAAAGAAAAATATCCGATCGTCCACAGCTGATATAACATGACCCTCCCATGTAGTGAAAAGATGTAGCATGGACAAGAGCAGTGCATGCTCCACTTACATACAAATAAGGGGTACAAGTAGAGGGGGTAGGAGTGCAAGCTTCCCTCACACACATAGCACTGCCATAATTGAACTACTGGCACCTATCTACAATTTGCAATTGTTTTTCATCATTGGCATATTTTTATCCTGTTTTTAAATTGTAATGGTTTTTAGGTCGAAGAATACCAGACATCTGGTTTGCTAAAGACATCTTGGGGACATTCAGCATGCTTCCCTAGGAATGCATTACGCCTGTTGCTTACCATTGGCTTTGTGATTTGAAACACACATTTTTTGGCTTTCTGTTTGCTGGCTTTATTTGTTTTAGGCTGTTCAGGTTCAATTCAGCCCTCCCAAGCAGTAAAGCCTCTCCATATTATCACTCCTAGTATTCCTCCATGAAGGCTCCTTTCTGTTAACAGGCCAATAAAACTTGTTCTTATCTTGTCACATTTGCTGTGCATTTAAAGACAGAGGTCAAATGTCGGGCTCTGTTGGGAGCTTGGTGCTTGCTTTTCTTTCTAGGAATTCAAAGTAAGAGGATTTATGTGACAATCTTGCTGGATACTGGGTTAGAGGAAAGTGTTTTTATCTACCACACTGCAACAGTTAAATGAACTGTGCAAGTATTTCAGAATATATCAGAATTAGCAAAGCACAAATGATGCACATTTTTTGTTAATTCCGAAGTGTGTTGGAACTAAATACTTCGATATGATCAAAACAAATCAATACACTAGGTGATGCCATTTTCACACATTGTTTGTGTGCAGTATAGTTTTATTAGTAAAACTGCATGTCTGTGCAAATGTAATTGTCATTTGAATTGAAAATGTGTTGTCTGTAAGGGCAGTGTGCTACCACACCAGGCATACTCCACTCTACGAAAAAACAGTAGAGGAGTAACCCCTCGTGGGTAGAGAGAAATAACTCTCTAACAATGAGCACAAATGCTCTGGTCAGCACATTTTGCCCCAACCTGTTGCTGGATAATACATATCTTTATAGAAGACCCCTCACTCACCAACCTGGTTGGTGACATGCTTCATCATCGGGGTCCCACCCCATAGGCCGAGTGCCTACAGGGTGTGCTGCGACACCTGATTACAGTGGAGCTGGTTTTGTTTTTTATGTGTTCAAGACTATCAAAATTGTGTTTAAAAAGGGCCAACACTACTCACTTCAAGTATTTTATTCTTGAGTGCTTGAACCCTTGGTAAAATTAAAGTGTGGCACCGTTGCCTAATTAGGAAGGCTTTTGTGTCAAAAGTAGTATTTAAAATATATAAAAATAGCAAAAGTGTGCTATGTGAATGTGAATATACAAAACTATTGTTTAAAAAGGTCTACATGTTTCAACCCATACATGGATTCAAGGGTTTTCGTCAGGACCGTGGTGATTTGAACTGGGTGGTCCGCCCACGCTAAGGAGCGTCCTGCCCTAGTTCAAGATAGAGACCATAAATAGTGGTCTCGTGAAAAAAAGTGCGTTTTTCTTTTTTGAAAAAACCTGTGAAAAGACAGGGAAACAAAGAACAGGAAGGGGTCACACACTGGGGTAGACAAATTGGATTATACCACATATAACACATACGTTCATGATCAGTGGCACAATCGTAACATCCACGTGTGGAGTCATGCCAGCATATCAATATCGTGTGTAGAGCATATCTATTGCGTGGATTGCAACAGTACTACAGTGATAAGTTGCCGGGTAGTGCCTTTCAGTCGAAGGGCAGGCGCCAAAATGAGGGGTGTCGAGATGGTTTTGGCGTCTGGAATATGTGAAAACCAGGGGTCGGTAAATGGGAGGGTGACCTATTAGCGTGCTGCGATGTGAACGGCTGCCAGACATTTGTGAGCAGTCGTGCAAAAAAACCGTCTCAATTGCATGGAGGCGGCTAGTTATTTAGTGCTTACGCTTAGAAGCGGAACTATCGCTTCATGGGCACCAGCTTTACCAAGTTGACAGGATTCCGTCTCCTGTAGGTAGAAAAACATGTATCTAGTGTCAGCTATGTAGTCACTGAGTGCTGACAATCGAATATTGCCTCAAGAAAAAATGCGGTCAATCATTACCGCATTTCGATCCATCAAGTGTACTTACTTGTCGCTTCTGTTCATCAGACCGAAAAACCTACTTGGTTCTTGCTCGGCGTGCCCCGTAGAGTGTCTCGGGTACCTGAATGCTGCCGGTAATGTGAGCACTTCCTAGTTGGGCGTGGCCGGGTCACGTGTGTTAAGCACGTGGTCTAATGGTAGCCACTCACGATGTTTTGGTTAACATAGTGAAAGGACTACACTTGCACAAATGAGTCATTGTTTACATCGCTATGGTAACGATGTGTTTTGATCTCGGGCAAGCAGCGTTTTGTGAGCGCAGAGACAATTTAAACTGAGGCATAATTCTAGTTTTTTTTTTGCGTTTGTGAGGGCACAAACACCAATTCAGATTGGGACATAATTACAGGGTAATATTTCACAGAGAATTTCTTCAACTGGATAAACACCCGTGACAATCATTTGAAGTTCACATATGAAAAAAACAGTGACACTCTGGTCTTCCTAGACGTAAAAATTACAAAAAAAGATGGGAAACTCACTACTATTACCCATTACAAACCAACTGCGAAAAACAACCTCCTCCGCTTTGAAAGCTTCCACCCCAGACCCCTACGCGAAAATTTACCATACGGGCAATACCTTAGAATCCGTAGGAACTGTAGTGAACTAGAAGACTACAAGAGACAAGCCAATGATCTCTCCCAAAAACTTCAAAACCGAGGTTACCCAAACAGAATCCTCCAGAAAAGCCAGAAGCGAGCGCGTAATCAACCTCGCGCAGCTTTATTGGAACCAAAAGAAAGGGTCCCGGAAGAGATTCCCTTGACGTGTGTTACAACATATAACACAATATCCAATGATGTATCAAGGATAATAAAAAAGCACTGGAACATTCTGAACACAGGCAACCTCAGATGGAACAAACCCCTATTTTCATTCAAAAGGGCACGAAGCATAAAGGATGCAGTGGTCAATACAAGACCCCTAACGGTATACCCGAGAAAAGAAACACAAACAAACCTATGGGGTCTACCGAAGGTAACTGGCCACTACAAATGCGGAAGTTGCAGTGTTTGCCCCTTTACCACAAATACAAAAACATTACTTTTGGAACCAAATAAAGTGTGGACAATCAGAGGGCAGACCAATTGCAATAGCGAGAACGTCATCTATAGATTGACATGCCCTTGTGACCTACATTATGTAGGAATGACCAGTAGAAAGATAAAACTACGCATCGGAGAGCACAGGAGCACCATCAGGTGCAGGAAGACAAATACAAAGCTCACTGAACATTTTTTGTCCATAGGTCACACTGCCGATGACATTAAATGGACAATCATTGAACAAGTCCAACCAGGTACAAACTTGATCAAACGTCTATTTGAAAAGGAACAGAGGTGGGTCTACAGACTTTCCACGCATAAAACCGGTTTAAACGACAATATACCGTGGAATAATGTATTGACATAAGAGGGTTCATCAAAATCCAGACTGCGCCCACCGCACTGAATCACTATGTGCCCGTTTCTGTTCTGTTTTATTTAATTCATATTCAAAAAAGGCGGTAATCCTGCCCCCTTTCTTTGTCCTGAAGTATTCTCTGTGAAATATTACCCTGTAATTATGTCCCAATCTGAATTGGTGTTTGTGCCCTCACAAACGCAAAAAAAAAACCTAGAATTATGCCTCAGGTTAAATTGTCTCTGCGCTCACAAAACGCTGCTTGCCCGAGATCAAAACACATCGTTACCATAGCGATGTAAACAATGACTCATTTGTGCAAGTGTAGTCCTTTCACTATGTTAACCAAAACATCGTGAGTGGCTACCATTAGACCACGTGCTTAACACACGTGACCCGGCCACGCCCAACTAGGAAGTGCTCACATTACCGGCAGCATTCAGGTACCCGAGACACTCTACGGGGCACGCCGAGCAAGAACCAAGTAGGTTTTTCGGTCTGAACAGAAGCGACAAGTAAGTACACTTGATGGATCGAAATGCGGTAATGATTGACCGCATTTTTTCTTGAGGCAATATTCGATTGTCAGCACTCAGTGACTACATAGCTGACACTAGATACATGTTTTTCTACCTACAGGAGACGGAATCCTGTCAACTTGGTAACGCTGGTGCCCATGAAGCGATAGTTCCGCTTCTAAGCGTAAGCACTAAATAACTAGCCGCCTCCATGCAATTGAGACGGTTTTTTTGCACGACTGCTCACAAATGTCTGGCAGCCGTTCACATCGCAGCACGCTAATAGGTCACCCTCCCATTTACCGACCCCTGGTTTTCACATATTCCAGACGCCAAAACCATCTCGACACCCCTCATTTTGGCGCCTGCCCTTCGACTGAAAGGCACTACCCGGCAACTTATCACTGTAGTACTGTTGCAATCCACGCAATAGATATGCTCTACACACGATATTGATATGCTGGCATGACTCCGCACGTGGATGTTACGATTGTGCCACTGATCATGAACGTATGTGTTATATGTGGTATAATCCAATTTGTCTACCCCAGTGTGTGACCCCTTCCTGTTCTTTGTTTCCCTGTCTTTTCACAGGTTTTTTCAAAAAAGAAAAACGCACTTTTTTTCACGAGACCACTATTTATGGTCTCTATCTTGAACTAGGGCAGGACGCTCCTTAGCGTGGGCGGACCACCCAGTTCAAATCACCACGGTCCTGACGAAAACCCTTGAATCCATGTATGGGTTGAAACATGTAGACCTTTTTAAACAATAGTTTTGTATATTCACATAGCACACTTTTGCTATTTTTATATATTTTAAATACTACTTTTGACACAAAAGCCTTCCTAATTAGGCAAAGGTGCCACACTTTAATTTTACCAAGGGTTCAAGCACTCAAGAATAAAATACTTGAAGTGAGTAGTGTTGGCCCTTTTTAAACACAATTTTGATAGTCTTGAACACATAAAAAACAAAACCAGCTCCACTGTAATCAGGTGTCGCAGCACACCCTGTAGGCACTCGGCCTATGGGGTGGGACCCCGATGATGAAGCATGTCAACAACCAGGTTGGTGAGTGAGGGGTCTTCTATAAAGATATGTATTATCCAGCAACAGGTTGGGGCAAAATGTGCTGACCAGAGCATTTGTGCTCATGGTTAGAGAGTTATTTCTCTCTACCCACGAGGGGTTACTCCTCTACTGTTTTTTCATATTAATTGGGGGACCAGGAGTTCCCACCTCACATAGTGCCCGTCATTATTATTATCCCTCTCTCTCTCCATTGTTGTAAATAAATACTCCACTCTACGCCACTCCGCTCTACTGAGCGCCACTTCACTTCACACTATGCCACTGCACTCTTCGCCACTTCATTCTACGCCTCTCTCCATTCTGCACCACTCTATGTCAATACACTCTATGCCACTCTACTCTACACCACTCCAGTCTAGGTCACTCTGCACTCTATGCCAATACACTTTACTCTGTACCACTCTACACCCCTGCACTTTGCTAATCCACTGTATGCCACTCTAATCTACTCTCCACCACTGTACGCCATTACTCTACGCCACTCTATGTCATTGTACTATACCCAGTGCCACTCCACGCCACTTCGCTCTACTCTGCACCACTCCACTTACTCTGAAACAATCTACTCTACACCACTGAACTCCACGCCACTCTACTCTAAACTACTGCTCTCTATGCTACTGCACTGTACTCTGCAACACTGCACTCTCCATCACTCTGCTCTTCACTACTGCACTCTGCAGCACTCCATGCCACTATGCACCACTGAAATTTATGCTTTTGCAGTCTACAATACTTCATTTTACACCACTGAATTCTATGCTGCTGGACTCTGGCACTATACTCTGCAACACACTACACAAATGCACTCTACACCAGTCCATTCAACTCCACGGCACTCTACTCTGCACCACTGTACTCAATGCCACTTCACTATGTCACTCTACACCACTGCAATCTATGACACTCTACTTTGCAACAAACAAAAGAATTTTGAAACCCCTGCTTCCCCCAGTTAAATTTCCCCAGGTCCTCCAAGCCGTGCAGCTAGCTTGTGGATCCACCAAGCAGGAAAACAGCCTAGGTTCTATATAACTCTTTCGTGAGCATAATTCACAAGAACTGACCAGTATGACGACAACTTTAGGCCTACCACAGATCTTCATTGTAAATGTAGATACATTTTGTCCAGAGAAGCCACAGACAATCATAATTACATATTTTACTTACTCCATTTAACAGTAACATAAAAGATGCAAGGCTATTATGTTAAATTGAAGTAAAAACAACTTGAGCGAGTATTAGAAATGTTAAAAAATAAACACAGAACAGTTTAGAGCTACGAAAAGGCTGCATTTAATTATCTGCAAATCTGATAGAAATAATGATTGTCTAATCCACTCATACCTCTCCTTAGCTCAACCATGGTGAGAGTACCTTTTGTGTAGCTGAAGTTCAGAGTTCATGGGCAGGCAACTCAGCTGCCTAGCATAGTGTCCCCTGGAATCAAAATATTTCTCCCTGAAAAACTAAAATCTGGGATTTTTGTACATTTTTTTTCTGGAAATATTAGAAATTTCCATGTTACTTCCCTCACCGGACATCAGGCCACAGCTATAGAGAAATTATTACTTTTCCATTAGGTAATGAGTAATTCGCTGCCCGGACTTTGCCTGTGATTGGACTCCGTAACAAGCAACAGCCTTCCACATAGTACTGTTGAACATCAGTAATGGAAAATATGACTAAGATTAATTTTATTTTTACATACCATATATGCAACTAACTTAAAAACGATCATAAACCAACAGAAAACTTTCATGATGTAAATGAATACATAACCACTACGTGGCACCCCACCAGGAATCACGTACCATAAATATTTATTATGCAAAAAGAATAGTTGATGGACAGAATGCTGAAAAATGTCAAACATTCACCCAGTTCAGAGATCTGGGCCTACATCCATCGTTTTTTTTTGCTCCATTACACAATACTATATTTGTTTTACTATGCCAGTGAGAAGTTTAAAATGGACTGACTCTTAAGTGAATTAATCTTTACTCCTTTTGGGGTACGAATATAACTCAGTAACTCTTCATTATTGACACTGAATACACATTTTGACAGTCTGGCATTTAAGGGATTTTCCTGCGCAGGCTAGAGGAGAATTTCAACAGAAATCATCTGTGGCCCAATCATAAGTGCAACTATGTCTAAGTGGTGTAGGTAAATATGTAAAATGACCCATCTTTCAGATTTATCCTGTTTGCTTCATTCTTTCCTGTAAAGAGAACTCAAAGGATAAACACATATGTTATTGTAACAAGCAACAACATATATTATCTTAGTTCTACTGAACAAAAGGCATAAAAATGGTGTGGTGCCTATTGCTAATACCATCCATTGTTTCACACCACCACAAGTATGTTAAACCATAGAATCTAACGAGGTGGGCCGAACAACGTGCTCAGTACATGGTGTTCACCTAAACAAGGGTGTTCTGTAGGCGCCTAGAGGTTGGAGTGAGCTGCCTACTCCATGTCTCACTGTATACCTAAAGTGGAAGGTGACTTCCTGCTTATGGAACAATCAATAATCCCATATTTATTTTGCCTAACATAAACACATGAGAACAGGACACCCCCCAGGAGACCAATAGTATCCAGTAACAGGTCTTCTTTAGAAAAACTGGCTCAGTTTGTACATTTTTACCATGAGCATTAGTTAAAAGCATGCCATGCTTTTTAAAGGACACTAAATACACTTAGAACGTCATTAAAGAATTTAACTACAATCACGAAAATCAGTTGGTTGTATCCCTTGACACAGAGGCATTATACATCAGCCCCCCCCCCAAAAAAAGAGGCTACACTGCATACAATAAACGATTTGCTATGTGCAAGAGAAAAGATTTGCCACTGCAAACTCCTATTGAATTTGTTTTCGTATGTGCAATATTGATTCTTATGAAGATTTTTTATATATTGTTTCAATTTGAAGATTACTTTTTCCTACAGATAGGCTGGGACCAATATGGGCTTTTCATGCCCAGTTCCCACCCCCAAGTCTAGCTAACAACGTTTTGAACACAACATAAATCCTCATCCCTCATCCTTTTGGCAGCAACATCAAAGAATGGGGACGATATATTGATGACATTGTTATAATTTGGAGAGAGATGGAAGCAGTGCAGAGCTTTTCCAAACTTGGTTGAATACTAAGGATCCTCTCTTAAAATTGATCATAACCATGAGCAGAAGGGAATTAACTTTTCTTGATCTCAGAATCATAGCAAAAAAGAGTACATTACATACCATGGTCTTTACAAAACCAACAGATCAGAACTCCATCCTCAGCTTTTAAAGTCATCATCCCGTCCATTATGCAAAAACCCTCCTGTGGGCCAATTCTTAAGGATATGTAAGAATTGCTGGGATCTGCCTAGTGTTGATGAATGTGCAAAAGGTTTGAGCAAAAGATAGGAAGAACTGAGTTATCCAATGAAAACAGCAAACAAAGCCTTAAAGATATTCCTGGAGGCTTATGAAAAACCAAACCACAATAGCATGACTTGTATTACCACCATTTCAAAATGATGTAATAAATCAAAATAGTCTACCATAAAAATTGGTGTATTCTCACAAGTACAGATCAACACCTACAACATCCACTTTTTGCTTTTAAGGGATGCCCAAGTACACAAGGCCAGCTAGTATATACCCACCCCCAAAAAACTAATTCTAGTAGTCAACTCAATCTCCCAAAACCTATTGGACAACCATCTATGCAGACACTAGCAATTTCACCGAAACCACCACCTCCAAGACTTTGGATCTTGGTTTACAAAAACTATTGGAAAATCATTGTTTCACCAATTTTAATAATAGGATTTACCACATCCCGTGTGCTTGTGGACTTAAAGGCAAGTGGTTATCTACAAGGAAACTTATGATCAATATATTGGAACATAGAGTATAACATGTGCTAACCTAACTACAAAATTGGTTGCAGACTTCACTGAACACCACCACACAGCTAAATGGATGATCATAGATAACAATCATTGAAAATGCAATAGGTCTTGGCTTTGATTAAGTTAAAGCCATTTGCTTTGCTAATTGTATTGTATAGCAAAGCAAATGGCTTTAACTTAATCAAAGGCGAGACCTATTGCATTTTCAATGCTTGTTGATTGCTCAGTGGACACCTCGGCTCCTTGGTCGCTCCCCCCTGCCCAGCGAGAGCTTGGTGAGTTTCCCAGGGATCCAAAGAGATGAAAGGCTGATAATGGGGCAAAAGAGGGAAGCAGTGGGGGTGTTAGAAAGAGGAGTGGCACGGGGCGAGCTAAAAAGGACACATAATTACTGAAAGGCTGGAGGGCGAGAGACAGATACAGATCTGCTGAGAAGGGTGGCATTAAGGCGAAGACCAGGGAGTGGGAGAAGGAGCCAGGTATCCGGAGACAGAGAAACCGAGAACGGGTTTTATCTGAGGTCTGTGCCGACATGTCCCAGAAACCGAGGCAGCTTCTGCACCCAGCCCATGTGTCACAGCCCCAGCCTTCACTCAGAGGAGCTGTGGGAGAGCTCAGGAAGGCTGCGAGAGTGCACAGCGCGCAGGTGCCTGGGCCGTGCAACACGAGAGTGTGCATTCACCTCCACAGAGGCAGCCTGGCGCCATCTTGTTCCCTGGCTCTGTGTGAAATAGCACGACTGGGCTATCTGTGACATTCCATTCCAACATACTAATTATATGTACATGAAATACAGAGATGTAGCATATAACACACTATAAAATGGCACACAAGGATATGTATACATAGTGTATACATCTTTGCCATGTTGCCCGCTTTGCCACTTTGAGTGATTCTGGGCACATATATCACTAGTGTTGCAGCATGAAGGTATGGAACGTGCAAATATATTTAAAAATGTTTGTGCAGATGGGAGTCCTATGCTAATTGACGCAAAAAGGAAGGGGGGAGCAGGGATGGAATAATTTGAAGAATAAAAGATTGGAGGGTGGATGAAGAGGAGAAAGGAGAAGAGGATGGGAGATGGGAAAGATGAAATAATGAAGGGAAAGCGAGGAAAGATAGCGGTGAAAGAGTAAGAAAGAAAAATAGGAGACAAGATTAGATGAACCAGAAAGTAGGGGGTGAATGTGGGTGGAAGGAACTGAGAGGAGGAAGGAAGGAATAAACAAGTGCAACCGAAGTGGACTGCGCTTGTGCAATTAATTAAATAAATAAACAAGTGCGGCCGAAGCGGACCGGACCGCACTTGTGCAATTAAGTAAATGACCGTCCTACATCACGGGAACAAAGATGGCGTCGGCCTGTTCACATGGGCTGTCCAAAAAGTGGACAAGGAGGTAACCAAGAAGCCAGATTTCCAATCACGCGCCACCGTTTACCATAAACCATGACACGAGCCAATGGGAAACAGGGGCGGAGCTTGAAGTCACTACGGAATCTGTATCGGTTCCAAAAGGCCCTCGCATGCCGAGTGCGGTTCATGCGCGCTGCTAACGCCAGGCGGGACCTAAAAATGGATGACTAGTCATAACATGAAATGCAGGTTACTGTTTACGGCACAGAAGTGAATACACAGATCAACACCAGATAAGGACAGTTTGAATGAGGAATCGCAGTAGCATTGTTTCACACAGTAACACATTACTACTAAAAGCACAAATGTTCCTTCTTCATTTCAATCCCACAGGTTCATATTTCTGCAACATAGAAAGCATTGACAAATCTATCTGATAGGAGTATGTTCAGAAGATGACTGCACATACAAAGGAGATAACCTGCTGCATTATTTTACCAGGTAGTTCTAGAGTCCTCCCCAGCCTGGGTACCCACCAATTACTACTGGAGCTTAGTATAACACGTGTTTATTCCTCTATGTGTAACTGCAAACTTAACATTCTCAAACAATGTTCATTGCATTACACTCTAACACCTGCATAATAGTTCTACAGAGTTCAACAGGAGCCAAAAGGGTTCCATATTTCTAACTCGCAAGACACTACATCTCCCCCTCTGTTCAGTACAAAATATATAGATAGGTATACATATATACAATTACATTTCTTCAATGAATCTTTTTGGCACTTTAATTGTTCGCCCTGATCTTGTTTTCAGAAACTGGAATCACCAGTGTGCAGGATCTTTGTCAGCAGTACAGAGGTAACAACAGGCAATGATGTTTCAGACTCAGTCCCTCCTTCAACAATCTGATGAATGGTTAGTTAAGTGCCTAAAGTGAGAAAAATCTCTGGTAATAGACTTCCCAGGGCGCTGGGCAGTCAACATGTGTCCCTTGGTAGACACAACTTTAGAAAGTTATGCACTGAATGGAACATCAGATTTTCTTCTTCACATCTGTTGTGCGAGCACTCTATCTCCTTTCTTAAAGACAATGTTCTGAGCACGTCGTCTATGGTCAGCATGTTTTCATCTTTTGTTTGTTCACCAAGTCTTTCTCATGAGTTGCTTTCTCATCTTTATTTCTCAGATTGGTCCATTGAGGTAACTTGGTGTTCATTGCTCTCCCAAACATCAGTGTCACAGGACTTTCACCTCTGGTCGAGTGCAGTTTTGAATGGTAAGCTCTAAAGGTAAAATTCAACAGTTTTCCAATCGAACTTTTCAAGAGTAGCACACTGCACTACTTTCTTGAATGCATGCAACCTGGGAATCATCCTGGACCCCGTACTCAAAATGGACCGCCAGTTCAACTCCGTCTCGTCTGCCTGCTTCCACATCCTCCGTCTCCTACGTAAGACCTTCAAATGGATCCCCTCGAACACAGAAAGACCGCCACTCACGCCCTGGTCACCAGCAGACTCAACTACAGCAATGCACTCTACGCCGGAATAAACAAAAACCTCAGCCGCAAGCTACAGAACATCTAGAACGCCGCCACAAGACTGGTCCTCAACCTGCCAAGACACTGCCACATCTCCCAGCACCTGCCCACATTCCACTGGCTCCCCATTGAGGCCAGAGTCACCTTCAAGATGCTCATCCACGCACACAAGGCCCTCCACAACACCGGACCAGCATACCTGAACAGCGGACTCAATTTCCACGAGACCCAAAGGACCCTACGATCAGCCCAGCTCTCCTATGCCATGGTCCCCCACACCAGAAAGACCATATTGGGAGGCCACTCCTTCTTCCTCGCGGCCAGAGCCTGGAACTCCCTTCCGCTCCACCTCCGACAGACAACATCGCTTCCCATCTTCGCAAGAAACCTCAAGACCTGGCTCTTCGACTGATCCCCTTCCTTGATAGACTGGAAACTTCAACCCCAGCGCCCTGAGACCCTTACTGGTGAGTAGTCGTGCTTAACAAATCGCCTGATTGATTGAGTGGTTGAGTGTGTTGGTTGCATCACTGATGCGTAATTATATCCTTCAACTTTAGTATGTCACTATCATGGCTTGTGGCAGTAATAATCTGGGCTAAAGAAATGGCAGCTGGTGTTTTGATTTTGATGCACAATGGTATAATTGTATACTTGTAGGCATAGTCTCCAATGTGCAATGCAAGGAGGCATTTTGGCCTTTGGTTTGCCAAATATAGTCAGTAAAGCTTGATCAATTACCAATGTAAAAGTTTTTCCGTGCAGGAATCCATAGAAATGTTCACAAGCCCATACCACAGCTAAGCTTTCTTTTTTAGGTTGTGAGTAAGCATGTTCTGTTTGGGACAGACTTTTACTTGCATATGCCACAATATGCCATCGAGCAAGCATATCCGCTGTGCTATGCAAGGATAGCACCTAACTTGACTGGGCTAGTGTTAGCAACAACCTCTGTATAAAACTCCGGATAAAGTATGCCATGTTAGTAGCATTCTCAATTACTTATTCAACTCTTGCAAATCTTTTCTCACATTCAGGTGACCAAAAAAATGAAACATTCTTTTTTGTAAATTCTCTTAATAGAGGACTTACAGTGGCAAAGTCTTGTATGTATCTGGAACAGTAACTTGCCATGCTGAGAAATGTATCCACCACAGAAACATCTTGTGGGGGAGTCAGTATCTGAAAGTGCTTGTACTTTAGCTGGGTCTGGTGTCATACACGACATCAGAAAAGATATGGCCAAAGCATTTTAGCTTTGTCTTATGGAATTCACACTTGTCTGCATTCAAAGTCAAACCTGCATCAGGGAGTATACAACATACTTGTTTAAGAGCTTAATCATGTTTTTTTTGTGTAGCTCTGAAAACCAATATGTCATCACTGCAGTCTAACGCATTTATGGCAAGCTGTATGGTATGGGGAATGACGTCCTGAAACAGTTCGGTAGCAGATGACACACCAAAAATTAATCTTTTGTATTGAAATAGACCAACAAGGGTAGAAAAGGTAGTAATGTACCTCCAATCTTCAAGTTCTAACTGATGACAACCTTTTTTTAAATCAAAGCGAGACAGGACTTTTGCACCATTCAATTGTGTTGTGAGAGCAATGTGTGGACCTGGATGTCATTCTTGTTCAATTGTCTTTTTTGACTGACTCATTTAAACACATATACGTACAGCTCGTTCACTGTCCTTTTTAAGCTCAACAACTATGGGAGAAACCCATTGCGTTAGACCAGTTGAACGCTCGTTCTCTTGCATTTCATTGTTGCTACACACAAACCTTGACTTTTTGAGGTTGTTGATATAGCCAAAGTATATACTTTGGTTTTCGATGGAAGTTGCGGTAATGGAAATAGTTCATTCTATTTCTTCTCTGGCATAATGTTTATCAAAGCACCTCTGTCGATAATGAAAAGTATAGAACAACCACTTACTTTCAGTGTAATCTTCGGACAATGTTTGAAAGACTTTGGTGCTTTGGCATGTTGATTTTTCTTTGACTGAGATTTTCCTTCACAAGTGGCCAAACCAATATGCGCATGCTTTTCTGAGGTAAACATTGACATGGCACAATCATCTTCATCACTTTCACTTGATACTGAGAGAAGAACTGTGACAATGATTTAGAAGTAAATCTACATTGTTCAGTATCGATTTGTCTCAACCCATGTCGCCGCTTGGCCTTGTGGATGCAAGTTGAAAATTGATACTGGAGTTATTTTGTCTTCATGCCGTGACACACTAACCTTTTCCTTCGCTTTGCAAACTGTCACAAAATGGTTCTCCTTCCCACAGCCTTAACATATCTGTCCAAAAGCGGGACATTTACCTTCATGTGGAAACAAAAATCCATATCTAAAACACAACTTCTTTTTTCATGTACACATCACTTTGTGTCCTTCAGTCTTTTGTTTTGGCATACTTTTCGCAGTCATGACTGATTTGTTCTGGGCACCTCTGGTCTCCATCTTAGTAGCTTGTCTATCAGCATGCTCTTCAGCTCTGTCAGCCAATAACACTTGCTCCAGACTAAGAGTTTCTCTCAGCATTCCCCGTCTGAATGAATCTGACAAGCATCCGTCAATAACTCTTAAAAGCATAGTTTCTTCATTATTAAAGTCAGTGAACTTACAATTTCTGATGAGTGTTGAGTCTCTCCACAAATTCATCAATGGTTTCACCAACTTTCTTGCGTTCTTGGTTGAAAATGTATTGTTCGTAATCAACATTTGGCATTGGATTAAACTGGAGATTTAACACTTCTTTAACCTCACGATATGTAACTTCTTCATCAGTTTGTGGCACTTTTACACCATCACCAGCAAGATTTTTGAGATACTTGATCATCTAATTATCAGACTCTTCAAGTGCATCAATGAAATCATCAAATGTCTCTATCCAAGCAGCTCATCTATTGCAAATATTCAGCTTTTTAGCGGTATCAAACGGTGGTGGTGGTTTCAGGTAATCTGCAGCATTGTAGCCATTTCCAGGGCTGATCCTTTGACGAATGTGTGACTATAGGGAGTCCCACCCTCGCTCCTCAGGTGCTTCAACACTCAATAAATTTGGGTGATTCGCCGCAACAACTACTGACAGGCAAGAAAGAACACTGGCTCTTTACAAGTGCGTGGCATTATTCTGCCAGCTGTTAATTTGACCGATTTACCAGGGAGGTATTGTTCTGATACCCTGATGAAATCTCCGGACCTTGTTAGGCCTTAAAGTAGGGCTGAAACATGTTGGTCTAAAATATAGTGTCATAGGACCATAATAGTCCACTTTACCCAAGAGTTACTATTGTAGTCTCCCCACCAGCTCCACTAATTAAGGGATACCTAGGTGGAAGTGAGGAATTTTAATTCCTAGTTAGGCCTCCTGGTCACCCATCTATTAAGTGAAACCTGAAATACGGTTGAGCCCACCCTGACCTTTAGGAGTCAGGGTAAACCCGATGATGAAGCATGACACGACTAGAGTGTGCGAGGGTTGTATATAAAAAAGGAATTATTCCTTCCCCTCACAAGTCATGTGGAGCTAGCATACCCACAAAGGGTGACCAATCCCCCTGCACCGTGTCCGATGCCTTATAGGCAATAATCCCCATGACCTCCAGTGGGCTATCCACAAGAGGACATTGTATTACAGGTATGATAAAGGGACATAATACCTGGCATATTTTTATTGCCATAACTAATGAACACCAAGCAGCCCAGAGACTAACAACAGGTGTTAATTATTATGATGGCCTATGAATAGTTGATTCCTCTACTTCAATACCAGGCAGCCTCCGACTCTAATACATATCAATATTACCTGTGACCTATTAACTACAGCTGCTTTTGACCAGCTTTTCCGCCAGACTCTTATTACTCATGCATACATAGAATAAATAGTATGGATTATTTAAACTCTCTAGAAGAGTGTGACCCAGACTTTAAATACCTTAATATCATGCTATCCGCAGTAGCCTCTGAAGAACTTCTAACTCATTCTATCTTTTTACAGACACAGCATGTCACAGACTCTGAAATTAAATGTGATGTATATAATATGGCTTTAATTTTGTCATCAATAGACAGTGAATCCACTTTACAGATGTCGCTCTACACTTCAAGTTTATACTCCTACTCATCTTGTAAAGCCTATACCCTGGGACACAGGGTAGGCACGTGGCTCCAGTCTCCAGTCGCCTAAAGACCATATTTTTACCTGTTTACGTGGACCCTAAAATAATAACACATTGCTTGCCTCGCCTTGTTTAGTGTGTTTTAACACGTGTGTGATGTGGTGAAATGGTAGATAGTATTACCAAGGAACACCAGGTGATTTTCTCCTTTTTAACCAGAATTAAGATAACATGTAAAGTTGCTTATTCGTATAATACACATGAGTTTATTCTTTGATTAACCTTTAGATGACAAGCTAGCAAACGGGGTTCCTTTGACAGATAAGTCTATTTAAATATTCACATATACCAGATAGGACAAATGGGGTAACCCACACCTTGCAGAAAGGTGACATAGGCCCTGGTAAAAATCCAGTGGAGTTGTCACACGTTGGGGAGTCCATTAACATGTTAACCTTTTATGAAGTTGATGACGTTTCTTAATAACTACAGCTCACTCCAATCTCTCTATCAGTTTTTAATCTAACATAAGATATGATCCAGTCATAATAAAATGTCACTGTTTATCCTATTCTTAAATACAATTCTATATTCACTCATGATTGTTTACATTTCCATAAATACTTACTTTAAACAAAGAGCTCTGGATGGGCCCACCTACGACCAGTTGGTGCAGATGAAGGAGCAGCAGTAACATGAATCATGCCACCTATTGTGGGTGAGGGGTTAAAATTCTTTTTTTAAATCCCCTCCTCCAAAAAAAAACTTTAGGATTTACTAAGTCAGAGGTACATAAGCAACTCCGTTGGGTAAAGAAATATTCTTTCTTCACCCAAAAAGAGCCCGTAGGCTTTTAAATACAGAAATGTTACAATAGGACGCTTCAATTGTATAATAATGTGTTTAAATACATAAATTGTATTATTGCAATAATTTAGAAAAAAAGGCACATTAATACAGTAATTATAAAAAGGTGGTTATCATATGAAGAAAAAAACAGCATGGATTAAATTAACCAATGTCTTAAAATTATAATATCCTAGTAGCGAACGATGATAAAATAAATGATAAAGAATTTTCATAAGTTTACTAATGAAATAATTAAAATGTAAATAAAAACATAATAGAACTGTATACTAATATCAATGTTTGACTACGGTTACCTTTGTCTATGGTAAAATATGGAAAAAATCTGTCTATAATATCATTAAGACTATGACAGAGGATCCAGCATGTGTGCATCAAAACTTAGTCTGAGAAATAAAAGAGTCTATGAATGCCAATGCTATGGGATTCGGAAAAGTCCGCAATAACCTACTTAGGATCTATTTTAAAAGTGTGCTTATTTTTGTATATAATAACCCTCTTACATGCTAGTCGGTCTAATTAGTATATTTTTTTATTTGAAAGTTATTAAACAAATACAGTAAAGGATATGTTTTCAGAGGTAAGCATTAATCCTGCTAGTACAGAAATAGGCCAGACTGGCCAACATTCTGTGACAGTTAATATTGAAAAATGTCAATGTTAAGAATGATACGTTCATTTGTAAGAACAAAATTGCAACTCTATTATCTAATTCCCCCGTCATGAACTCTCCATCAACCCTGACTCAGAAATACGTGGTCAGTCAGGGTCTGAGACCTAGGCCTGAGGTTACTGATTGACAGGTCACAGGTGGGGTGGCACGTGGCTAGCAGACAAACGCATGAACAGGAAACTAAGATTAGTCCCACGGATAGGTGCAGCGACACCACATTGGTCAAGGGTAATTGGCCCCAATAAAGCACACAGGGCTGGAGGGTTGTGTGCATTCCCAAAAACACCATAAAGTCAGGAACACACAGCCAATCAGGACAAGGCACACATAGTACATGCAAGTGATCACACGCCCCTCACGCGGGACATCTGGACACGTTACCCACTGGCCCCATTGTGCTCACGCAAGGTCAAGGCCCATCTGCATTTGTTATTAGGGACCTCATCTAGGACTCCAAAGCCAAGGCCTGCAATCTTCACTAAAGAAATGATCAACAGAAACACTTAATGACATCCAAAAAAATGTATAAAACCTTGCTTGGATCAATTGTACTTTGAGACAGTCCTCAGACTCGCTTCTGTAACTGTACTCCCAGCTGAAGCATTTAATTAAACCAACTGTTCTTATTTTGCCAAATGCCTCGTCTTTACATTAAATTAAATATGACATTTATATTCGAGCAACATTTTGGCAAGCTAGATATGTGTGATTGGTACCTCGGAGTCGACTGTAGCCAAAGGAAGAGGACCCCACCCGGATGGATTCACATTTGCACAGCAAGAAAGGTCAGCAGACAGCGCGATTGATTGGATGTTTTGCTGAATCCACGGGTCGGAGGTCTGTTTTGATGCCGCTGTCATAGTGGGTAAGAGACTACATCATACCCTCAGTTCCAGCATTTGGCGTATGCCACACTAGGAAGATGCGCAACATTTTTACCTTAATGCCCTGCCACTGACAGAAATCTGGTACAAAAGGGGGTGGTGATGGACGGAGAATCTGAACCACTCAAACACTCACACCCAGTCAACAGATCTGGGTTTAATCCATCACCGTTCTTTAGCCCACTCTGCCACCCCAGTTCAGACATGGCCATATGCAAATCAGTCTGACCCTGTGCCTCATGGGAACAGTCCAGCCCAAACTGCCAAGCCATGCCTTCCCTGGACCGGAAACAAGCTTCCGAGGACCAGTTTCTGGCATTTCAGCCGTCTTCAGCCCGGCTTGCTTGAATCCAGTGGCAAAGTGAGCAAGGGACTCACGTCTGAGCATACCCTGCCAACTTATGGCGAACAAAGTGGTACAAAAGGGGGTGGTGATGGACGGAACATCTGAACCAATCAAACACTCACACCCAGACAACAGATCTGGGTTTAATCCATCACCGTTCTTTAGCCCACTCTGCCACCCCAGTTCAGACATGGCCATGGCATGGCTTGGCAGTTCGGGCTGGACTGTTCCCATGAGGCACAGGGTCAGACTGATTTGCATATGCAGAAATCTGGCATGTTACATATTTTGTGTGTCCTATCTGAGTGGTCGCAAGGAGGCCTCAGAGGCGTTCCAGCTGAGGTCACCTTTTTTCAATAGTCAGCACGCTAGGAAAGGTGAATACTGTTTGTCTGAAAAAGAAGGAACTGGGATTATGGAGAATACTTGCCAGTCCTAGAGGGTGGAGAGGTCCTTTCTAATATAAGAAAGGAGAGAGGAGATACGTCCTCCTGAAGTTACACAAACAATAGTTATAGAGTATCTCTCCTGACTTTACCGCACTGGGCGCTATGGGAGGAGGTGCTCACCACACTTAAATTCCATTCCACTTGGAGAGGGGAAGGAAAAATAATTCCTTTTTAGGTCTCGCCAACGCAACGCTGCTTAGGAGGGGGACCTTTTGGAATCGCTCAGGACTTTTGTTTAAACTCATGCATGTTTTGCACTGTTGTCTATTGGCACTCGTGCACGTTTGGCATTTCCCTTGCGGGAGCGAGCAGTGGCACCATCTGTTAGCAATTATCGCGGCCACTGCTGCTCGCTCCCGCAAGGAAAACGCTCTGCATGCACAAGTACTCTAACTTTCGCGGCCGCGCTTGTCTTTCAGCACTTGTTACTTTGGGGGTTGTGAATTACTTTAACAGAAGTTCTTTGTTTTTGTTCTTGGAGGATTGTTACTTTTGCCTGTTTGTGAAAGACATGCTACCGCTACCCGCACAACACCCTCACCCTCCACATTCAATCGGCTGATGCACACCTTCAAAAATTACCACCTACATCACATGTTCTACTGAACTTCATCCCCTTCACCCGGCCGAAAACCACTGCTGGAACTGCACTGCCAACCCCAGGGCCACCTTGACGGCACCCGTCATGGTTTAACCGCCTCAACGCTGTAGGCCGTTCACCGCACGACCACTGGTTCCACAACATTATTACATTATGTTGTGTTATTTCGTTAGTAGAATTAGGGACGTGAAATCCAATTAATTCATGTTGGCGCTGCGCTAAACCATAACAAAATGTACTGTGGATCGACATGTTTCATTTTTAGCGAATGATGCAAAAGTGGAGCAAAATGTACTTGAGGCAACTACTTCTGTGTGGATCTCTTTATGCCACATGTGATGTATCTGAATCTTCTGTTTTTGCAAGGAGTTTAAGCCATTAAAAACTACTCCAGACACCTGTTTGTTTCTGTGGATGAGTGCAATGATAAAATGTGGAGGCGCCGATCTGGATACAAAACACCGTTCCAGGACAGGCTCATTGAAGCGCTACAAGGAGGAAGGGCCTCAGAGATGTTAAAATGCAGAATGGTCGACTGGCGCATTGGTGATTTTGTGCAACTGAAGCTATATGTGTAAAGCATTTACTGCACTGCACTGGCTGCTGCTTCGTAGCACTGTGTAACATAACCCGGTTCTTTCTAGATTCAACATGGTTAAACATTGCTGAGGGGATTATGGGGAAGCAGACCCTTAACCTGGGGGTGACCTGTAAATTATCACTCCCACCCCCATTCTCAGGCCTCTTGAGCCTAACATCATCTCCAGGCTTCAGAGACCCCCAAGAGAGATCCTTCTGGGACATTTGCAAGTGAAGCCTCCGCGGGATGCCGGGCTAGGCGAGACCCCGAGGGCTTGTGATAAGCCCTGATGGCCAGTGACAGAAGGCGAGAATGTGTGGCTTCTGTGGGACCCCTTGCTGGGGGCAGGGCACTCGGCCTCATTCATATGCCGGAATGTGAGCCTGATTCCTGAGATTGATTAACTCGCATCTGTCCTGAGTGCTTTGTGGGCTTAGAGTTTGTCTCATTGAAATGCACATACCTTCCCCCCACCCGCACCCCTTCTACAATCTCCTCTTAATCTCTGAACACAAAGGGATGATTAGAAACAAGAGCTGTTGCGTGGTAGGGGGTAGAACCCACCCAAATAACTCAGGTAGCCTCCACTGTACACAGAAACTCCTGGAACTGGCCTTGTCGACAACTCTTGCCACCTTCGGAACAGACGGGCTCCCATGGACAGTAACAAATGTAAAATCCTTGGGTCTACTTGAACAAGAAGTTGAAGAGTAAATATATTGTATAGTGAAGAACTCCAGAAAAGCCACACATTATAACACACAGACCTAGCTGTGGGAGATTCCCTTTTTAGGACGAAAACCGTCAATCACCAAAGGTGACATGCTTCATCATATGAGATTCTCCTCTCAAAGGAAAAACCTAGTTCCTTTTAGGGCTACAACCCCCTCTCTGAGAGGGAGGAGCTAAGGGATGTTTTAGTATCTACTCTGTCAGGATATTCTAAATCCACATGTGATGAACAAAATAGTGTGAGCGAGGGCGCAGCGCAAAGAAAAAATACTGTGAGGAATGAGAAAATAAAACTAGCTAGCGAGCGCAGAATGTAAGTTTTATTCGGGTGCACCCACGGCCAGGATTAAAAAACAGTGCACCTGCGGTATGGATTTCAACCGCATTTGTGTGGTGGAAGATGGTTTGACCACCATTTACACACGTGAGTCTCACCAGATGGCAGCAATCGGAGGGGGGCATCAAGATCAGCGAAGTTTCTCCCCCATGGGAAAGAGGTGCACCACGAGGCGGCGGGCCCATTCGGGGAAGATTGTAACAGTAGCAGAACCGACGGATACAGGATTTGGGGTGGGCTGCGGGTAGAGGCTCCTGTGCTCTCTGCAGTTGACCACGGGCGCTTCAAGAACAGGGGGGACACCCAGCTTGCATCAATGCCACCTATGAAGGGGACAAACAAAGTCTCCAATTTCTTTACTCCCTCAGAAAATTACAGCCCCAGACAACTAGGAGAAACCTCCACTGCAAAGGCCCTCCCGAAGGACGACTTGCTGGCCTCTAAGAGGGAGTTTCAAAACGGAACTACACTCTGAGATAACCCAGGACATCAGAGCATCCATTGACCAACTCAAAATGGATCTGAACGAGCGCATGTCCTCCCTCCAACACGATGTTGACTCGGTGGGTACCAGAGTTTTGGAGGTGGAAGCACAGACCCAGGATCTGGATAAGAGGGCCACAGCAGCACAGGAAAGAATACAGGACCTCCAAAATCAACTGCACCTGACTCTGTTGAAGATGGAGGATTTAGAAAATAGGTTTCGCAGAGACAATATCCGAATTAAGGTTCTGGAGGAAGAGGCGGAGGGACCAGACTTGGAGGCCTTCCTGGAGGGTCTCTTTGCGGAGATTTGAAGACTGCGCCAACTAAAAATTAAGATTGAAAAAGCACATCACGTCAGAAATCAAGGAACCAGAGAGCGACTTTGGAAACGGGATGCCCTTGCCAAGCTCCAATCCTTCAAGGTCAAGACAAGAACACCATCCGTCTCACGACCAGCACCGACAACTCCCTGACCACTGCGGAACACCTGCATTTCCAGATCCACACCGACCCAAACACCACCCTCAGAGGCACCCTGATCTACCGACCCCCGGGACCACGCACACAATTCAGCGAGGACATCGCCGACTTCGTCAGCCCGCATGCCCTACCCTCCGCTGACTACATCCTCCTGGGGGACCTCAACTTCCACCTGGAGAACAACAACGACCGCAACACCAGCACCCTGCTCGACAACCTCGCCAATCTTGGACTCAAGCAGCTGGTGTCCACCCCCACCCACCTCGCCGGACACACACTCGACGCAGTCTTCTCTTCCAGCACAGACATCGACTTCAGCCACGCCACAGAGCTTCAATGGACGGACCACAGCTGCGTCCACTTCACCTTCAAGAGAACGAAGACCCACCACCACCAGCAACAGGCCGCCCGCAGAAGCTGGAACAAGATCACAGCAGACCAGCTCGCCACCTCCCTGAGCCAGCACCCTCCTGCCAGCTCAGCGAACCCCAGCCAGGCCGCCGATAACCTCACGAAGTGGATCAGCATCTGCGCGGACGAGCTCGCCCCGCTGAGGACCCCGCCCAACAGACCCGGCAGCAAGATAGCCCCGTGGTTCACCGACGAACTCAAGAGCTACAAGAAGAACTGCCGAGCCCTCGAAAAAGTCTGGAGAAGGGAACCCACACCGGACAACAGGACCACCTTCAAGCTGGCCACCCGGAAGCACCACCAGCTGATCCGCGCCGCCAAGAAAACTGCATTCAAGGACCGGCTGGACAACAACGCACACAACTGCAAAGAACTCTTCAACATCGTGAAAGAGCTATCCAACCCCAGCGCAGGAAACAACGACATCACCCCATCGCAAGACCTCTGCAACTCCCTCGCCTCATACTTCCACAACAAGATCGCGGACATACACAACAGCTTCAACAACCAACCAACGCACACCAAGACCGAACAACCACCCCCCACCACCACCCTCCACGCCTGGACCCCGATCAGCACCGAAGACACCATCCGCACGATGAACTCCATCCACTCCGGATCACCGACCGACCCCTGCCCTCACCACGTCTTCAACAAGGCCGACGCTATCATCGCACCCCACCTGCGAGACATCATCGACACATCCTTCGACACCGCCACCTTCCCTGAGAGCTGGAAGCACGCCGAACTCAGCGCTCTACTCAAGAAACCCTCAGAGGACACCACCGAACTCAAGAATTACCGCCCCATCTCGCTCCTACCGTTTCCAGCCAAAGTCATCGAGAAGACCGTCAACAAGCAGATGGCCGCCTTCCTCGAGACGAATGGATCCCTCGACCCTTCACAGTCCGGCTTCCGAGCCAATCACAGCACCGAGACCGCCCTCATAGCCGCCACCGATGACATCCGAGCCATGATGGACAACGGAGAAACAGTGGCCCTCATCCTCCTAGACCTCTCCGCGGCATTCGACACTGTCTGCCACCGCACCCTAGTGCAGCGCCTCAGCAACGTCGGAATCCAGGACAAGGCGCTGGAATGGATCATCTCCTTCCTCGACGAAAGAACACAGAGAGTCCGCCTACCACCGTACAAGTCAGAGGCCACCGAAGTCATCTGCGGCGTCCCCCAAGGATCCTCACTGAGCCCCACCCTCTTCAACGTCTACATGAGCCCCCTCGCGGCCATCGCACGCCAACACAACCTCAGCATAATCTCCTACGCCGACGACACCCAGCTGATCCTCTCCCTGACCAACGACCCCGCCGCCGCCAGAGCCAACCTGCACGAAGGGATGAAAGAGGTAGCCGAGTGGATGACGACCAGCCGCCTGAAACTGAACTCGGACAAGACGGAGGTCCTCATCCTGGGCTCTACACCCTCCGCCTGGGACGACTCCTGGTGGCCCCCCGCCCTGGGCACCGCACCCAAACCGACAGACCATGCACGCAACCTGGGCTTCATCCTGGACTCCTCCCTCTCCATGACCAGGCAAGTCAACAACGTCTCCTCGGCGTGCTTCAACATCCTACGCATGCTACGGAAGATCTTCTGGTGGATCCCCACCGAGACCAGGAAGACCGTCACCCAGGCCCTCGTCACTAGCCGACTGGACTACGGCAACGCCCTCTACGCCGGTACCACCGCCAAGCTCCAGAAGAGACTCCAGCGGATCCAGAACGCCTCAGCCAGACTCATCCTCGACATCCCACGAACCAGCCACATCTCCGGACATCTGAGAGACCTTCACTGGCTCCCCGTCAACAAAAGAATCACCTTCCGCCTCCTCACCCACGCACACAAAGCCCTACACGACCAAGGCCCAAGCTACCTCAACAGCCGAATCAACTTCTACGCTCCCAAACGCCACCTCCGATCAGCCAACCACGCCCTCGCCGCCGTCCCCCGCATCCGAAGAGCGACTACAGGAGGAAGGTCCTTCTCCTACCTGGCCGCCAAGACCTGGAACTCCCTCCCGACCGACCTGCGCCTGACCCAAGACCATCTCTCCTTCAGGAAGAAGCTGAAGACCTGGCTGTTCGAGCAGTAGCGGCACCCCCCTTCCCCCAGCGCCTTGAGACCCTACGGGTATGTAGTGCGCTCTATAAATGTCATTGATTGATTGATTGATTGAAGGGGAAGGAAGACATAGCCTTTCAGGGCTTCCGATGTAGCCTTTATCAGGACCTAGCTCCCACTACCCTGGCTCGACATCAGCAACTTCAGCCCATAACCACAAAACTCAGATCGGACAAAGTTAAATACAGGTGGACATTCCCTTTTGGTTTGAGCTTTGAATATAACAAAATGCGTCATATCACAGAACTTGAAGAAGGACTGCGAATACTGGTCTCCCCTCTGCAGATACCGAGAATGCGCATGACACATTGAGGGATAGGGACCGAGACCAAACTAAAGGAACTCAATGGAGCACAATTGCGAAGGGAGGACGCACAAGACCGTAAAAGCATTTGGTGCCCATGATCTGAGATGATGACGGTCCCAGGAGTGTTAGATGGGGTCATCCGGAAAGGGGAGCTGCAGCAGTCTTTGGTGAACATTGGCACGCTAAGAGGATGCAGGATGCTACTCATTCAGAGGGCACGAGGAGCTATGACACCAGCCGGCAACAATGGATGCGGAAGGGACAGTCGTGGATGTGGGCTCTGGACGAGTCGCCAGCCAACACGATCCAGTATGTTGTGAACTTCAGAACCGGAGGTCCTCGGGCCATCTGGTACAAGTTGATGTTGGTAAAGTTGTTTGTACTGCTGGGGGTGGGGGTTTAGGGAGCGTATGGTTGTCAGCGGGGCTTCACTAGATATGCAATCATACTGGCACATGAGGCTTTGAGGATAGGCCGGAGACGGGGAGAGATTCTGACATGGGAACATAGGGCCAAGTCCTGGAGAGGTAATTCGGATGGCATATATCTGAGGGGGGAAATCAACACAGAGATATGGTAATCTCCATGAGTGCGGATAACGGGCGCACAGTAAGATTGTTAAAGCCAGCGCAGGTGTTTTATTGTTGGCGGGCGTACCACATTGTGTTACGCTATTGGGGCATGAATAGCAGCCCTCAGGATCGCTATAAGGGGGAATGGGTGATTGTGAGTAATTGACTGCATTTGAACATGCATTCTCTAAACAGTGATGCAGCATACGGCGTAAGACGCGATGGATAGAACAGTTGATTGGATGGTACTGATACTCTATTACCGCGTCCTCTATTGACAATGCTTCACAAATGGCAAGTGATTCTTGTATGTCTATGTTGGCTTAAGGTTCTCTGGTTGCAAGAAAATAAAGAAGGGCAGTTTAAACATGTCACAATATGTACTTAAGACCGGCCAAAATGTAGGTCAATTACAGATGCCTTGACTTGCGAGCTCTTTACAGTGATATTGACAGGAATTGTTGCGCAGCCCTTAATGATAGTTGTTGTATGTGTATATAATCCTTTGGGCGGCATTGTACGCCTTCACTCATGCGCAACTGCGCGGAAAGGGGCCATGTAAATTTAAGGACCTATGGATAATAACATGTGCATTACAACGACGAATATATGGATATATAGTGAAAGGTGAGCATTTTTTGCTTTGTTCACTGTTTTCCCCCACCCAATATCATGTTACTTAAGGGTACATTAATAATGTTTACTTATTCTGTCAGCAGTGTGAGGAAAATTTGGTAAGAGAACATAAAGTGAATAGACGGTCAAGCTGTTTTTTATTTATGAGGAAACCAGTGTGAACATGTGAGGTAAGAATGCTTGTGGTGGTGGTGAGCACTTGATGGTTTGTGTTATGTTCACTAGTTTTTAGGTCTCGCCTGTCGATGCGCATGCGCATCGAGCAAGCGAGACTATAGGGGCTCATCTACTCTTTATCTAACTTGCAAGGAATCGTGGCGATTCCTTGCAGTGCCCGTGACTTTTAAGCTCAATGCGCATGTGCATTGAGCTTAAAAGCGCGTGCACAGCCGCCCGCATTCCTCCGACACCTTTGAAGTGAAGCTTAGCTTCACTTCAAAGGCCCGGCTTCTTCACACCCACATGCCGCTCTGCCCCGCTCCGCCCCCTCCCCTGAGTCATCCTGCCTCCCCCCTCCCCTCTCTTCCCTCCGTCTTGTTCCTGCCTGCCCCTGTCTCTTATGTAGGGCGAGCAAGCACGACTTTCCGTAATGGGAAAGCCTACACTATCTTTGGCTTCCGAAAATAAAACGGCAACCAGTGCACATCTTAAAGGATGCTCGAGCCAGCTCTGCATCCCCTTAAACATACATTAGTTGATATTTTTTGTTAAAGGAGTAGCTCCTGTTACCTCAAATATACATCATTATTGTGAATCGCCATTAACACTGCTGTGCTTATTACTCGCCCTGTGGTTTGTAAATACGTAACTTTTCTTACCCGCTCCGCCCCCTCCCCTTCCCGCCGTCTCGCATTTCCCCTGTCGCACTTCTCCTCCCCCCTCCCCTCTCTTCCCTCCGTCTTGTTTATTGTACCCGCTCCGCCCCCTCCCCTTCCCGCCGTGTCGCATTTCTCCTCCCCCCTCCCCTCTCTTCCCTCCGTCTTGTTCCTGCCTGCCCCTGTCTCTTATGTAGGGCGAGCAAGCACGACTTTCCGTAATGGGAAAGCCTACACTATCTTTGGCTTCCGAAAATAAAACGGCAACCAGTGCACATCTTAAAGGATGCTCGAGCCAGCTCTGCATCCCCTTAAACATACATTAGTTGATATTTTTTGTTAAAGGAGTAGCTCCTGTTACCTCAAATATACATCATTATTGTGAATCGCCATTAACACTGCTGTGCTTATTACTCGCCCTGTGGTTTGTAAATACGTAACTTTTCTGAGAAACGGATTGGGTGAGTTGGTGCCCCTAAATAGTTGTGCCCTCGCATTTTTAAACGTCCTGCTCTGCTTGCAGTCCATTGAAAGCGTTGCATTTCAGTTCATTGTTTGGCATTAAATGGGGACCTCCAACAATCTGAAACGAGTTAACATCCGCCTATTGTGTTTCTAAGTGCTCTCAAGCTGCAAGGCCGAAACCACCGTGTGTGGGCTTCCCTGCACCAGCCACGGCCCATGCACAATAATCATTTCAAGTCCCGGACAAGTAATTGGATCTCGCCCTTCATTTAACAGCCAATCAAACTCAGTTAGCATTCTCTTTTTTCGAGAAATTAAATCTTTACTGGCCTCAGCCTCCGAGTATCAGAACTCTGCCTTTTTTGCAATATAATGTCATGGTACTTTTACTGTCTATGCCCTGTCCGACAACACAACGAGCGAGACTCACTTCATGCGAATGTCTGGCGTTATAAGATCAGAAAATGTCTTCTAGAATTAGTTATATGGCTAAAAGTGTCATTTCCTACCCAGAGTGGCCTGGCAGAGGGCATGTTCAATAGAGGGTTAGGTGAAAACCTATTCAAAGCGGGTTTCTTCAGCGAACTAGTACCGCAGAGCCAGTCAACCTCATTTTGTTTAAAGGCATATCCAGGTCCTCCAAAATTAAAAGCTAAAAAAATGGGGGCTCTTGTATTTTTATCACGACTGTAGTGCCTGGGATTATCCCCCCCCCCCCTTCCCCCCATTCTTCTACCACAATGTTTACACATTTCAAGGCTGTCTGAACACGAGCTCCCTTCCAATCTGCAAACTCCGTGCAAGTGTTTCATTTGCGGCTTTACATAACAGTTTGCACCACTGCAATTTCTGGCATTCCATGCCCCGGCGGCAAAGTGTTACAAAATAAAACTTATGTCTTCACACTAAATTACTGTCTCGGGATACGTTTTACATAACTCTATCAGCTAAGTGTGTTTTCACGGACCAGGAATGCGACCCGTGTTGACCGCGGCCTTCTGGGGTCTAAGCAGTTATTTAAATTGTTGCATTTCGGGGGGCTATGCCGTGAAAGGCGCTCCCCATTCAGCGCCCCACAATAAAACCCGCGTTAACATTCCTCGCGGGGACGCAGTGTCGCGCCTTTGAGGGGAGGGCTGCCCCCCTCATTCGGCAAAAATAAATCCATTCATTTGATCGTGTAGCCATTGAGAGGCGACACAAAACAAGCCAAGTGTGAGAAATGCTATGAGATGAAGTAAACAAAAACATTTCCATGACAAAAAGGAGTCTCTGGCCCTTAATCCACCCACCATATGCAAGCGTTTTCATCAGCATAGCGCCTGATTTGATCTCGCATGACAAGACTGCACGAATGACTGCTGACATCAAATAATTGTTTGCGGGTTTTTGTGATTGCGTGTGTATTTATACATGTATACACACACACACAAAATGTAAACACGTGTAAATACACATTACGTCCATAAGAATAATATATTGCCGTCACAGACATATGATATTCAATATCATATAATGTATTGGAGAACTGCATGCATGCTACTGTACCGGCATGTATGTGTGAACAAACACGTGAAAGTTCAAAGAAAAGTCTACATGCCAAGTTATGTACAATTTACAGCATTTGTATCTACTAGTGCAAAAACTGCTGGATTAAACAGTGCATTTATGTAAATAGAGCGCTGAGACATTTATGTGGAAAGGGAAGATTTGAAAGCAAACTTATAACCTGATTTAATTATGGTCCTAAAGTTTTTTTCATCCAACAAAACTCACCCTCAACACCTCACTCACACTCAACTCCTCACTCACCCCCACCCTCACTCACCCTCAACACCTCACCCTCACACAGTGCAATAGGTCTCACAGGATTTTTAGTTAAAGCTTTTACAAATGTTTATTGCTTTTTTGATTTGTAATTCTTTAGCATTGGCTACAAAAAATAAAAATGCAAAAGATTTACAACAAAAAACCCATAAACAATTCTAAATGCACTAACTCTAATGCTGCGAGACCTATTGCATTTCCAATGCTTGTTGAAATAGTATTTAAGACTGCTCTCCTTCCTTTTGTCATTTCCATTGTATAGTAGACCCTTTTGAGAATGAAGCTAGTCTCATCTGATCTTTGAAATTCGGACTAACTTAATTTGCAATGTTAGTAAGTCCTTCTGTAGGAGCTTGGTGCAGCAATGTTGAAATAATATGTAATAGTTGGGTAAACCTCTCTTTATGAATATGTAAGATATGTTTAGGACCATATGCTCATAGGTCAATATATATATATTTTTTAACAGATTTGATTTGTCATAGATCACATATATTACATAGCTACGGGATCCGAAGACTACTGCACACATTAATGGAACGACAATAGCATCTTAGACTTTTATAGAAAAAACAAACCCCATCCCCCCCAACCCCCTCTCCCCGTTTCTGCTGATGCTGCCACGGAAATGTAATATCATAACTTAAAGAGGCACGCCAAGTCCATCAAAACACTCTATTCTCTTCACCAAAGATCCATCGGTCAAATCGTCGGGAGGGCGGTTCTCTCGGGCGGCGGATCTAAGTCCAGCCCGCTGTAGTCGGCCCACCTCTTCCAGATCTTAAAATGCTTATGGGGGGCATCCCTTAGCCAGGAATATAGGTTGCTCAAGTCCCATACAAAAGTCCATGCCATTCTTCCAGGCAGCCAACGGCAGAGCTTGAGGCGCCTTCCAAACTTTGGCAATGTCTCTTTTGGCCAGTGTAAGGCCCAACAATAACAGGTGTCACTTGTACCTATTGCCCCCTATCCCGTCCATCACATGCAACAAAGCCAATTTCGGAGCGCTGGGGAGCTCCCATGCCAACACTTCAGACAAGCAAATAAAAACCCCGTTCCAGAATCTATGCAGCACCGAACACCCCAAAACAGTGTACCCTCCTCTGTGCCGCAGCGAAGACAGTCGGGGGAGCTAATCATGCCCGCCCTCCATAAGCGTACTCGGGTAAAATATGTGCGATGTAAATATTTAAACTGTATCAATCGCAGGCGAGTGGAAATTGCAGCCCCCCTCGGGCTTGCCAAGGCCTCTGCCCAATCCTCGTCTTCTAGGTCCCCCACATCCCCTCCCCCATGCAGTCCTGAATCTGTAAGTCAGTGGAACAGTGGTGGACCAACGTCTGGTAGATACGTGAGATTTTTTTGTCGGGTAACTCACCCATAAACAATTTGCCCTCAAGTGGACTAAACTCGGGAAGGGATCCCAGGTCCGTCAAGTATGGGGTCAGTGCGTGCCTAAGCTGAAGGTATTTAAAGAACTGGGAGCGAGGCATTCCGTATTTGTCTTGCAGATTTTGGAAGGCCTTCAGGGAACAGCCCAACATCACGTCCCCAAGGGAGGAGATACCGATCGCGTCCCACCCCCGGAAACCCTGCAGAGCATCCACACGGGGCAGGCGACCATTCCGCCAGAGAGGAGTCTCTTGGGTGAGCACATTCCACCACCCCATTCTGCCCAGCGCTTGCCTCCAGACATATAACACCACCTGTGTGGCGGAGGGAAGGCACCTCCGAAGTGAGGCAGAATACAAAAGCGTATGCACAGATGCTGAGCCCATTAGGTGCCGCTCGACTGCGTAGGGCGGGTCACCCCTATCGCCAAACCACCACTCGTTGAGAACCAGCAATTGTGCCGCCTGGTAGTAAGAGAGAACATCTGATGTGGCTAGCTCCCCAGTATAAGAGGATAGAAAGCACGTGCGCAACGCCACCCGCACGGTCCTCCCCTCCCATTAAAAACCCACACAACGCCGAGTTGACCTGCTGAAACCAACGGGGCGGGGTTCGGTGTGAATTATTCTGTAGTTGATCAAGTAGGCGAGGAAGCACCACCATTTTAAAGATGGCCGACCTGCCATATATCGTTAGCGGCATACGGGGCCAAACCTTCAAATCCTCTCATGTGCTGTCCCACACCGGTGTAAGGTTGCTGTCTCTGGAGGCAGCCGCTTCCTCCGACAGATACACACTCAGGTATTTTATCCCTCCAGAAGCCAGTTGAAGGCCCGAAGCCCGTGCTCCCACCCGCCGCTGCCCACCCAGTACCCACAACGTCGATTTGACCGGATTCATATAAAGGCCATAGGTTTCACCAAAAATCTGCAGGATACGCAGCAGCCATGGCCCCGACCAGTCCAGATCAGTGAGGAAGAACAAGACGACGTCGGCGTAAAGTGATATTTTATCAGCAAGGCCCGGCGCCCACCGAAAGCCCCTGAGCTGGGCATCGATACGCACCCACGCCGCCAGGGCCTCCATGGCGAGCGCAAATAGGTAGGGGGAGAGGGGGAACCCCTGTCGCGTACCCCGCTGGACCCGAAAGGATCGCGAGACTGCGCCCCCCACCCGTACGGACGCCGTGAGCTGCAGATAGGCCATGAAGCGCGGGCCAAAATTGAGGCATCGCAGCAGGGCGAACAGATATACCCAGCTAAAGGTATCAAAGGCCCTGTCCATATCCGCCAAAAACAGCGCAGCTTGTTCCCCCAGACTCCTCCAAGCCGATATCGCGACGTGAGCGCGCCTAATATTGTGTCGAGTCGCCCTCCGAGGCATAAACCCGCCGGATCGGGGTGGACCAAGTCTGTTATATGAGGCTTGAGTCTATTGGCCAAGGCCTTAGCTAGGAATTTGGCCTCAGAATTGAGTAGGGAGATAGGGCGGTAGGACGCGTGGCTCTCTGGGGGTCGTCCGGCTTAAAAAAGACCAGAACTTCCGCTTGTCGCCAATCTGGGGTAAGCAGGCCGTCTCCACACGCGTCTTCCACGACCGGACGGAGGGGCGGACCCAGTTGTACATAGAAGCGCCTGAAAAATTCTCACGGAAAACCGTTGGGGCCCGGAGCCTTGCCGGGATTCAGCTCACCAAGGGCGGCGCCCAATTCGTCATCGGACAGAGGCCTATCCAATTGTTCTCGCACCTCGTCAGGGACCGACCGTGGGGGAAGATCATCAATGAACCGCTGGATGACCTCCTCTGCCAGGCATTCCTGGGGTGCGTATAGCTCCTCATAGTAGGCCGCGAAGCTCTCCGCGATGGCCGGGGGCTCAAGTAAAGGCACCCCTACTGGATCCAATAAGCGGGGCAACGGCTGGGCATGGAGTGTGCCTTGACACAAGTGGTGTAACATCTTGCTGGATTTGTCCCCCCACTGATACACCCGACTGCGAGTGGCTAACCAGGCCTGCCGTGCTTCCTCCATCAATACCGCAGTGTACTGTTGCTGAGCCAGCACGAGCTGTCGTCTGGGAAGGTCCACCGCCCGCTTCATGACCCCTTCGCTTCAGCGCCTCAAGATCCGCCTCGCGCTGCACCAAGTCTCTCTGCCGCTCCCTACAAGCTGCCACACACGAAGAAATATCGACGCCCCTCAATGTGGGTTTTAAGGCCTCCCAGAGGGTAATTGGGGATTCTAGGGAGCCCACGTTAGAGGCCAGATAACGGTCTATTTCTAGGGACATGTGTTCCCTGTATTCGTCTTTCAGCAGGTGCCAACCCGACATACGCAACCGAAATGGCTGCCTGTCCGGGCCTACTCTGAACGCGAGGGCCACTGGTGAGTGATCGGACAAGGCTCTCGGAAAAATAGCCGCCGACAATATCCTATGTGTCAGCCCCCTGGGAACAAAGATATAGTCCAATCTGGAGAATGAGTCGTGTACCGTGGAAAAGTAGGTGTACTCCCTATGTGGGCCATGCATGTATCTCCAGACATCAGTCCAGTCACGTCCCGTAGCTAGGGCATGCAAATTGGTGGGTGGGCCCCCCGCTCCGTCCATCGCCCCACCCCTCCATCTATCGTTACTCAATTCCATCACGTCATTCCAGTCCCCCCCAACCACAGAGAGGGTATCTGGCATATCGCTCCAAAGGGACATTAGCTTCTCCACCAAATTCCACTGTAGCGGTGGCGGAGCGTAAACGCTACCCAGGGTCACCCTGTCCCCCCCCCACCCTGCCCTGAACAATAACATATCTGCCTGTGTATCTGTCCACTGTCCAGAGTGTATAAGGTGTATAAGGATCGCCACGCCCTAGAGCCCCTTGTAAGTCCCGAGTGGAATATCTGATGGAACCCAAACCGTTGCAGGCATAGCGCCTTTGTGCAGAGCGAGTGAGTCTCCTGGAGCAAGAGTACGTCCGCCCGGCCCTTTTGGCAAACTGGAGAAACGCCCCCCGTTTCACCTTATCCAGAATCCCACGCACGTTCCAACTTAGTACCCGCCCTCCCCCCTCAACAATAGACATGATGGACTAATTCTATGTAAGCTGTAGGTGTCTCTGTGGCACATCATGTAGACAAAGTGGCAGACAGAGCATCAAAACATGTGCAAACAATCCCCACAACCCCCGACCCACACACCAACCCCCCCCACCACCACCAACCCCGTACCTCGCTAACATGGAAGCACCTGTCGCGGTCGGATCGTAGCCTAGTCCCCAACGTGGGAACAAGATCCACCCCCTCCAAAGGATCCCCAATTGACAACCCACAACTATAGGACGTCACTCCCATCCACCCACTCCTGCTAGGCCAGGCTCCCAGCCCTAAAGAAACTGGCCCACCTAGACATCCATAATTACCATACAGTTAGATTAGATCGGAAGTCCCACACATCATTTCACCACTGATTGCTGCTCCGGTGTCGGGTCACGCTGTCGGAGCTTGGAGCCAGAGCGCGAGCTGCGGCTAGATCTCAATCTCCTGTTACGTCGCCGCTGACTCCTAAGGCCCTCGCGAGCCATTCCACTCGAGGAAGAATCTGATTCTCTACCCGGGGGCGTGTTGACGCGAAGTTACACAGTTTCATCCGTCCATTTGAACACCTCCCCTGGGGAATCAAAAAACAGCGTGCGGGACTGAAAGATGACTCTCAGCCGCGACGGATAGAGCAGGGCATATTTAAGCTTGAGGCCCCGAAGACGGGCTTTAGCCGCAAGAAAGGATTGTCGCTGCTGCACCAAGCGTGTATAGTCCGGGAAGATAAGAATGGTCGCGTTGTCACACGTGAGGGAGGTCTTTATCCTCGCCTGCCGCAGAATGGTGTCGCGATCCGAGTAGTTTAGAAATTTGGCGATGATCGGCCGTGGGCACGTCCCTGGAGGGGGCTTTTAAATCAGGGCGCTGTGGGCCCGCTCCACCACAAAGCAGCGAGATAGGACGTCCGGGGGAAGCCAGCCCTCAAGCCACTGGATTAGAAATCGCTCCAGATTGTCCCCCTCGCAGCCCTCCGGAAATCCCACGAAGCGTAGGTTGTTCCGACGAGCCTGCCCTTCGGCGTCCTCGACTCGCATAGCTAGACCCTTCTGTATTTTCTCCATATCCACGACTTTCTTTTTAAGGATGGACACGTCGTCTTCCACCTCTGAAATGCGGATCTCCGTGCCGGTGATGCGCTCCACCGCATTCCGCAGGTCTTGGCGGAGCAACATGACGTCTGATCCCACCACCCCGATCTTGGCGTCCAACATGTCTCTGGACTGGGTTATTGCCGCCAGCAGCGCCGCGTTGTCAGGGGCCTGGTTCTGCGTCCCCACTGCCCCGGCCGCGTGGCTCGCCTCCGTGAATTTATCAATGGTCCCCTGGTTGGTGTGGCCGCCACCTGCACGATCCCGCGTCATCGTGGCGCGGTCTGGTCTCCCAGGCAATAGTACTCCCTCTCCCAGGGATCGACACTATCAGTAACTCAACAGTCAGGCAGAACGATAGTTACACTAGCTGGCTCTCCCCAACAGACTCCAGGCGGACCGTGCTCAGCGCGGCGGGTCGCATGGGCAGACTCCCGGTCTCCACTATGTCGGGGCCGTGCGCACAAGCCGCGCTCCGTCGATGACAACCAGAGGAGGATGTGAACCCAGCCGCAGGCCCCAGGGGTCCCCCACCAGACGAACGCGGTCAGCAGGCCCAAGGCGTAGCTCCAATGTACCTCCACTCGGCCACCTCTCCGCCAGTCCGCAGAGCTCCTCCGTCCTCAGCCACCACCACCGAGGCCCGATCCGGACTCCGAGCCTCCCCACAGCAGCAGCCAGCGGCCACCCAGAAAGCTCAATGCAGGGGGGGAGGGAGGGTCCAAGCGCCTCACCGCCCTACACAGGCCTCATCAGCTCACCACACAGCTTCCGGGCCACGCGTGTCCGCCCCACGGGGCCTCCCTCCAGCAAGCCACCGCCGCTCCAGTCGCCGCCGACCGCTGTGCCATCACCGAGAAACCACAGGGAGGCCGTCAGCACCGCGCCACCATTAAGGGGCACACTCCTCTGGGCAAGGGAATAGCAGGCACCCTGCTTGAACACCCCTCAGGATAAGCTGTGAGATGGCGGCCGCTCCCACCGGGCCGCCTCAGGGTATAAAACTGCCCGGCACTCCCAGGCGCCGCTGTACCAGCTCACCCACCACTCCAGCAGCGTCACTTCGCGGTCCGCGGGGGGACCACTCAGCCCAGGGGCAATGAATCGAGCCGTGCACCCCTCCGTGCCGGCCTCACCTCCCCACTGGAGCCAATGTCCGAGCGCACCTCGCCGGATTGGCGAAGAAATCAAGGTCCCGGCGTGCACTCCGTCGACTTCCAGCAGGCCGCTTCACCCTGCCAGGTCGCAGCGCTCCCTTCCGAAGCCGGTGTCTCGCCTCCGCTACCACCGGAGGATCCCTCTGGGACAGGCGATCCCTAGAGGAGCAGAAGCGTCACCTTGGATGCCTAGGGCCAGGATAAATGTAGAGGATAGTGGACGGCTGGTCAGAGCTCTCGCTCTACGCGACCACCATCGTTGCCAGCTAAGCCACGCCCAGTAGGTCAATATTTGAGTGGATACAGCACAACATTGAATGGGGGGGGGGACAGGAATGAATCTACACTTCAATAATTATTTAGAACAATATACTGTATATCGTTTAAGGAACAATCTTGAGTACCCTATTTGTAAACAATGTTATGCAAAGGTTTTGAAACCCTGAGTAACTAGGTGTTTATACAAATGATTCGTTGAAATAACGTATGACATGAATTATTTGTTTTGTGCTTTTGCATATGGTTATCTATATAATGTTTGTATGTACTTAAAGTTTGTTATTGTTTGTATGTGTTTCACTCCTGTCCATTTAGATTTTAAGGTGATCGGTGAACAATTGGTTGTGAAGCAATTTACTATATGTTGATTCTGTAAAAAATATAAACTGTTCAATGAATATGTACTCTTGCATGTTAATTGTAGTTTGTCTCGATGTTCTAAAGCCTTGTTCAATGTAGGTTTCTCAACAGCCCTGAAGAAGTCCCATACGAATAGGGACGAAACGCGTAGGCTGTTCTCTTTAGATGCGTCGTCTTATTCTGTCTAATCAAGATGTTTGAATAAAGAAAAAAAAAAACAAGGACGTGAACGTTTTCAATTTGAATAGAAAATATTGATCTTGCTGTCTCACGTGCAAAACAAGTGTTTACAAGAGTTTTATGTAATATACTGGAGTATTATTTAATTCCAAATTGGTTGGATGATTTATATTTCAAAGTATTGTGCTCCACAACTTGTGTAGCTGCACAAGTTGACGTTGGTAACGTTGTTTGTCCCGGGGGGGTGGAGGGGGGGAATGGGTTAATGAACGTATGGTGGTCAGGGGGGCTCAATTGATATGGAATCGTACTGGCACATGAGGCTTTGAGGAAAGGCCGGAGACGGGGAGAGATGCTGACATAGGAACAGAGGGCCAAGACCTGGAGACGTAATTCACATATATGAGAGGGGGGAAAACAACACAGAGACATGGTAATCTCAATAGTGTTCTGGAACGTAAAGGGGTTGAATTCGCCTCTCAAGAGGCATAAAGTCTGGAAATACCTAACGGACCATCACTTCGAGGTCGTGGCTCTCCAGGAGACACACCTAAAACGTACTGAGGAATCTAGATTTCGCCATAAACAGTATTCTCTTATAAATCATCAGCTAACACTAAACAGCGGGGTGGCACTTCTCTTTCATAACTCCATTCCAGCAGGAGGCCATTAAGTCAGAGAAAGAAGGCCAGATAGTCATGGTGAAGGGGACACTGAGAGGGTGTACATTTATCAAAGCATATGTGCCCAAAGTGGGCCAACCCGTTTTCCTCACCACGCTCTTAGACCAGTTAGGGGAGATTGCGGAGGGCCAGATGATCCTAATGGGGATTTTAATCTCACTTGGCAGGCAGAGTCGGATAGTACACACTCACATAGATCTCCTACATGCACATTTCCGAAGGAATCTAAACTAACGTTACACAACCTAGGACTGAGAGATGCATAGCGTACCCATTATCCTTCGAACAAAGATTACACCTTTTTCTTTCATGTACACCAAACATATTCTCGACTCGATTAGGTTTTTGTTAGCCAAAGTCTATTGGGTGCACTCCGGGAGGCAAAAAACCTGCCTGTAACGATTTCGGATCACTGCCCGGCTCGATCTGCTTCAATTGGAGTCCAGCCGCACCCAGGATACCAAGGTGGTACTTCCCGGTCTCCCTCATGAGGGATAGACTGTTAAAGGATAAACTGAGGGGGGCTAGGTCAGAATTGTTTTAATTCAATTCTCTGCATGATACCTCAGCCTTTAACTGGGACACCTATAAGGCTGTACTGAGGGTTAAATGCCTGGAACTCAATGCTACACTGAATATACAGAACGCCAAAGAGAGGGTGGATTTGGAGACAGAATTGGAACGTGTCGAAAAGGAACATAAACAAACGCCTTCCAGGATTCTATAATGTAAACTCACAGCTCTCAGGGGGAAAATTGAGGCAATTTACACTAACAGGTCTGAATACATCCTGCTTCATCTATGTCAGCTCTCTTACACACAGGGGAACAAAGTGGGTGCGCACTTGGCTCGACAGCTCAGAGAGAATAAAGAGAGGAAATATATTGGGGGTATACAAGATGAAGGATGTGATATAGTGACTTCGGATGCAAAGAAGGCTAATATATTTGGGGCATTCTACAAGGGACTATATACAGAAGAAATGGGCAAGGGAGAAGCGCAGCGTCAGTATCTTCAGACGCTAAAGCTTCCGCAGGTCTCTCAGTCCTGGAATTATATTCTTTTTTTTTTTTTTTAAATATCTTTATTCAGACAAAATTTCCCCCCCCACACATTTTTCTTTTACATCCGGTGTGTTTACAACATTTACCTAGTCATTTGCAACAAATACAGATTTGTATTAACAAACAAATAAACAAAACAAAAGATAAACAAAATAAAGAAAAAAGAAATTAAACAAAACAAAAGAGAAGAGAACCAAAATGCATATACAAGACAGCCATGAATATAGGCAGCCGAGACCACCAAGCTTCAAAATAATACTACGTCCTACGTTCTCTCCATAAACCTTATAGGGTTAACAAATTTCTCCACTACTATCAGAGACAGAGTTCCTACATTTCCATTTCTCAATAGGTAGCCATATCTTATCCCCCAGAACTTTTGCCTTCCTTCCTCTTCTATCGTATATGGCCCTCTCCAGGTTGTATGTAGATAGTAGTCTTGCTACCCACGTCTGAAATGACGGTGCAGATTTCTCCTTCCATGCTTTAGCTACAATTATCCTAAATACTGCAGTGACCATGAATAAAAATTCTGGATAGGTTATATTTACCTCTAGGCTTACCCCCAAGATTATCAGCTCCTCAGTTAATTTTGTTTGTATTCCCAGTGATTTATCCAGAAACTCTTCTATCGCCAGTTTTAGAGTATACAATTGTGGACAGTTTGCAAACATATGTGTTATATTAGCCTCTGTAGAGTTACACCTTGGACACGTTATTCCAGAGGAGCCGCCCCAACTGGCTATTCTGGCTGGTGTGAAATATAATGAGTAAACTGTTTTATAATGTTGAGTTTGAAGTGTCGCTGAGCATAAAATAGTTCGACCATAATCCAATGAAGTTTGTAGATCTTCCGGTCGGGCTTTTACCTGTTCTCTCCATTTATTACTATATTTTTCTCTATCGTCTATCTTATAGACTTGGAGCTCTGCATACAGCTGTCTTATTGAGCATGCAAGGCTGCTTCCCAGATATTCCATTATCCTACAGCTCTTCATCCCTCCTACACCCCCTGTTTTTGTGTGAAAGTAACTCCTCACTTGAAGGTATTTAAAGAAGTTATTCCCAGGTATGTTGTATCTTTGCTGTATATCTTGGAATGTTAAAATTACCCCCTCTACATCCATTAGGTCCCCCAGTTTCTTAATCCCTTTTACATCCCATTCCCTCATAACTGTGTCACGGAAAATTTCCATTGGAAGATCGTTGTTCCTATAAAGCCTTAAATACCTGTTATACCTTCCCAGTCCCAGTCTTTTCCTTATTGCTTTCCAGACTTTATAGATCGCACTCAGGGTCTTAAATTTTGTATGCTTAAAATATGCGAAGTCCACTGTTGTCACTAAGGCGTTTTCTGCCGCATTGCCTAAGAGGGCTTCATATACATTAGCCGGACCCTTTCTTCCCTCCTCCTCCTCCTGAGCACTTCCACCTAGTAGTCCTTTGGAGTATTGTAGAGCTGTTGCCCAGTAATAAAATCTAAAGTCAGGTGCTCCCCATCCTCCCCTCTCCCGTGACAGAGTTAAAAAACGGTATGCCCTACGTGTCTTCCCCTGTGCCCAGATTAGTTTATTAACTACTGATTCTATTTTATTAAACCATATCCCTTCAATAAAAAGTGGAATTGCCCTAAACAAATATAAAAATTTCGGAAAAGTAACCATTTTAACAAAATTAATTCTACCCATGAGAGTCAAGTGTAAATTATTGACCCTTTCCAAATTGGTTTTGACTTTGTCTAATAATGGTTCCATATTTATCTCTACTAACTTTCCCACTTCCGCTGTCACCCTAATACCCAGGTATTTTGTGTCTGAGACAACTCTTACATCTACAAATGTAGTATGTCTATTCTGAACTATTTGTGTTTTTCCCTTATTTATTGAATATCCTGACACCTCTCCAAACTTTCTTGCCTCCTGTTCTATCTCAGCCAATGACTCCTCTGGTGTAGGTGTTATAACAGCCACGTCGTCTGCGTAAGCAAATATTTTATAATTCTTTCCATGCAAAAAAACTGGCTTAATCCTCCTATTTTCTGTAAGCCTTCTCAGATAGGGATCTAAATAAATTGCGAATAATAGGGGTGAAGCTGGACATCCCTGCCTGGTTCCCCGTCTGATCTGTACTGCGTTGGAATATGATCTATTAATGCGTATCCTAGCACTAGGATGTTTATATAATGCCTGGATTGCGGTTATATACCCTCGGCCAATACCAGCCCACTCCATAGCCTTCCATAGGTAGACCCAAGAGACCCTGTCGAAAGCCTTCTCAGCATCCAAAAAGATAGCCGCGACAGGGTCCCCCGAGGCTGCTTCAGCATCCAGAACGGTAATTAGCTGTCTGATATGTTCGGTAGTTCCTTTCCCGGGTATAAACCCATGCTGCGTAGGGAGCACCACCTTCTCTATCACCTTACTCAGTCTATTAGCCAGTGCTTTAGAGAATATTTTTGCATCGGCATTGAGCAGTGATAGGTCTGTAAGAACCCGGCTCAGTGGGGGGTTTGTCTTTTTTTAATATGACAATTATATCAGCGCCCGCCCAAGATTGAGGAACTATTCTGCCTCCCTGTGCCAGGCAGCAGATTGACCAAATATCTTTAGCTAATACCTCCCAAAAAATTTTATAAAACTCTACCGGGATCTGATCCTGGCCTGTTGCTTTGCCAGAGGGTAAGCTGAATATTGCGTCCCTTATCTCCTGCACCGTTAGCTGCATATCCAATTTGTCCCTTTCTTCTATGCTCAGTCCCTCTTGTATACTTTCCCTTAGATATTCCAGGCTTTTCAGCTCTATCTCTCCATCATTTTTATCCTGATCATACAGCCTCTCATAAAATCTTCTGAACACCTCCTGTACCTCTTCAACTTTATTAACGATTACCCCATTATCGTCCTTGATTTCTTTAATCTCCCCTGCAGCTAACGTTTGTCTAGTTCTTATTGCAAGCAAGTGCCCCACCCTCTCGTTATATTCGTAGCATTTTTCTTTATTAGCTAGGTATTTTCTTGCTGTTTTTTGTGCCAAGGTAGTCCCTGTTTCCGCCTTCTGCGCCTCTATATTCACTAATATCTGGTCGATAGGCTCTTGTCTTTCTATTGCATCTAATAGCATGTTTTCCAGCTCGCTCAGAGTTCTGATTTCCTCTTCCGCCTTTTCCTTTTCTTTTTTATTTCTTCGTAATGTGTAGCTCAGTGTCTCTCCCCTTATTCCTGCTTTAAAGCTGTCCCAGACCATATCTGCCGGGGCTGAGTATCTATTTATATCCCAAAATTGAGTCATCCATTCTTTCATCCTTCCAATATAATCCTCTTCTTTCAACAAACCTCTCTCAAATGTCCAAATTGATTTAGCTTTTCCTGTTTTTTGTGTCGTAGCTAGACTTAATACCAACGGATTATGATCCGACATTATTCTTGGAAGACATTCTATTTTAGCCCTACTAACTAAAGAGCTAGAGATAAAGAAGTAGTCCAGTCGAGCTACTGTTTGATGGGGTGCTGAGTAAAAAGTGCTACCAGTGCCTAATGGATTAGATTCCAGCCATATATCCACCAGCGAGTTATGTCTAGCAAGGTTTAGTGCAGATTTATACACCTTTTTTTTTCTTCCCTGATATATACCTCCACTTGCCTCTAATATTCCATTCAGCCCATTGATATTGAAATCCCCACAACAGATCACTGGCTCTGGCCACAAGGCTAATTCCCTATCAATAAAATCTAATAATGCCGGATCATCATCATTTGGACCATATAACGAGACCAAAGTACATCTTCCCATGGGTGTTCCTATGTCTAGTATCACCCATCTTCCATCAGAATCCTCTTTTTTCTTTTTAATTTGGGCTACTCCTTTTCTGGCCAGAATTGCCACCCCCTTATGTCTTCCCTCTTGGCCTGTACTAGCAAGAATCTCAAATCCCATTTGGCCAAGTAGGAACTTTTCTTCCGCTGCTATGTGTGTTTCCTGTATACAGGTTATGTCTATTTTCCAGTATCGCAGCAGTGAAGATAACTTCTGTCTTTTTTCCATGTTATTCAGCCCACAGATATTAATCGACATTATCCTAACTGCCATAGTTCTAGCTTAGGATTTACCATCTCCACATCTACATTTTTGTCTTTTTCTATGCTTTCTTTAAGTGCTACACTCCAAACTTTACAAATCTGTATTATTTTACACCACCACCTTTCCACCATGACTTCTTCCCTTCCCTCTCCCCCCACCTTTAAAGCCCCCCACCCCGAAAGCTCCCCCCCTGTGACAGGCAAATAGGTCATCCCTGACCTATGCGTGTCCGCTTATCGCTGTAGAGTCGCACCCCCTCCCCTGCCCTCTTATCACCTCCTACATTTCCTATCAGGCGTAATCCGGTGTCCTTAATTATTTCCTTCTGGACCCTCTTTGTTCTTTTAGTTCTGACAAAAATTCTCCCGCTTTTATTTCCGAAAAGAACATTCTAGTTCGACCTGCTACTATGACCTTCAATTTCGCTGGGAACATTAAGTATGCCTCTGCTCCATGGGACTGAAACTCATTAATCAGCTGTCGTAGCCTCCATCGCCTCTCCACTGTTATGTGGCAAAAGTCAGGTCTCGCAAAAAAAGTCACCCCTTCCACCGATTTTTTGGCATCAGGCCTGGCTCTCTCCATAAGTTCTTGTCTTGCCAGGTAGTTTCCGAAAAATACTAGCATAGCCCTAGGTAGTGATCCCGAGCCTTCCTTATGATTTTTCCTCACAAAGAGTGGATACCTATGGGCCCTCTGTACCTCTTGTTCCCAGTTCCATGATACCTCCGGGAATGCCCCTTTTAGCAACTTGACCACAAAGCCTCTGGGGTCTTGGCCTTCGATCCCTTCCTCAATTCCCAGAAGTCTAGCATTATTCCGTCTCTGGCGATTCTCCAAGTCCTCCACCTTCCACTGCAGATCTTCCACGGCCTTAGTCTGACCCTCTTTAGACGCTTGCCACTCATTTACTTCGTCTTCTAAGCGGCCAGTTCTTTCCTCCACTTCGATGACTCTTTCCTCCACCTCTTCAAATTTTTTATTTATTTTCCTAATTGAGGCTTGGATTTTTTTTGTGTCGTGTCTAGCTCTTCGGCTTTCCGCCCTTGCCTCCATTTGTATCTGTTTCAGTGTGGCAAACATTAAGTCCAGCTTCCCTCCATCGTTTTGTGACTCTTTTTCCTCTTCCTTATATATGCTAGAGGTAGCGGAATAGTCCCACACTAGCCTTTTATTTGTTCCCCTATGCATATTCTGGGGTGAGCCTGCTCTCCTGGCTACTGTTTTGCACTTCTTTTGCGTGCCTCTCCCCCTAGAAGAGTCGCTATCCTCAGAGCTTGAGAGTAAACCTGATGAGCCTTTTTCCTCCTCACTACTTGCTAATAGTGACTCTGGTTCTGACTCGGTTTCATCAGGGATGGAGAAGAACCCATCGCCGTCCGCCCCTTCAGCCCCTTCAGCGCAAGCCGCCTCTGCCATATTGCCATCGTATATCTCCTGTGCAATATTAACTTTGTCCATGACTTGAAGCTGCTCTTTCCGAATTTCTTTTTCTACATCTTTAAGGGCCTCGAGCATTTGCCCTGTGTTTGACATCAAACCCCCACTGCTTGTCTCTCTCACCTCTTGAGCCGGGTCGTGATCCTGTGGCTCCAGCGTCTGTGCTTGCTCCGAAGCGCCGCCGCCGTCTGACTGTGCCTGTGCTGCTGTCTGATACTCCGCCGACGGCTCCGCAGGCAGCGTGAGCTCCGTGGATTCCGGTTGCCTGGCAACGCTTTGGCTTGCGTCCTCGAGGACGTTCTGCGCTGAGCCTGAGTCTACGGGCGGCATGACCGGCGCATCTTGCAGATTTCCTGGCGCTCCAAGGCTTCCCGGTGCCTCCGCCCTCGCCCTGGTACCAAAAGCCTCGGACACCGAGGGCTGTCGGTAGACGGTATCGTTTCTCTTTCTTTCCGCTGCATCCCGTGTCCCTGGCGCGTTGCTAGCGCTTCTCATGTCTTTATTTTGGTTTTGCATTTTCTCCTTTTCTCCGGCTTTCTCCAGCTTCTCCAGTTTCCGTAGCTGTGTCTTTGTTAAGGTGGAGACCGTGGGGGTTATCTTTTTGTTGTTAGGTGGCGCTTTTGTTTTGGGAATAGCGCCCGATCTGTTTACTTCCTTTTGAGATGTTTTGTTGGTTGTAGCGCTCGACATAGGTAATTGTTGCTGTGTTTTCTCTTTTCCTCTCGTGGCCATCTCTGCCATCAATACATTAAGGACTCCGAGATACCACGATTTTGCTTTCTTGAATAGATTTACAAAGTTAGTAAAGCCTCCTCGGTAAATCAAAACTGTGGTCTGCATGCTGCTTGAGGTTATCCATTAGTGCCTGGAGTTTTACTCATCAGCAGGAGAGGGGTCTGAGTGCGACTTACTCCCGCAGCGCCTCGGCGGCCATCTTGCCCCCCCCGCGACATTTTTTCCCTGGAATTATATTCTTAATGCTCCTGTCTCCGAGCACGAAGTGGAGTATGCAATCAAATCACTGATGCCCAACAAGGCTCCCGGGCCGGATGGCCTGCCGGCTCACTTTTATAGAACATCTGCACCTGATATCATTCCACATCTTACACAGCTTTTTAATACTATGGCAGAGGGCAGTGGAGTGACCCCCTCCATGGCAGAGGCAGTGATAACGGTGATCCCCAAGCCGGTGAAAGACGCACCTCAATGTGCATCATATAGACCAATTGCGCTCCTAAACTTAGATGCCAAACTATACTCTGCTATCCTGGTGGTGACATTAGAGGACCTGATGCCAGATTTAATCCACCCTGATCAATCGGGCTTCATAAAGGACAGACAGACCCACAAGAACATCCGTAGGATGCTCCATCGGATTGAAAAAGCAACCAAATGCAAGATACCAACGTTTCTTGTGGGTCTGGATGCAGAAAATGCTTTTGACTGGGTGGATTGGGCGTTCCTTTTTAAAGACACTTCACCACTTTGGATTTGAGGAAACATTCATAAATATGATCAGGGCTGTTGGACCTGGCCCTTTTTGCAGGGTCATCCCTGAACTTTTTGCCTTCCTCCTATGTTTTTTCTGACCTGTTGTTCGATTTGATCCAACTGAAGGAAAAAGGAGAGTTTATCAAACCCGACATCTCGAAACAGCAAGTATGGTAACAGAATGTAAATTATTATTCAAGCCGGAATTTCAAACAAAGGGAAATTCAGATACGCTGAACAGGGGAAACATCCTGCGACTAATCAAAGAGATACCAAAACTAAGGGGAATTACAACAAGCGACCTGAAAGCTGTAGAATTCATACAAAGAAACAAAGATATGAATTCGGAAATAAGCAGTACCACCTGGGCATCTAAAGAAATAGCAGAGCTTATTTTCTCAACCAGGACATACTTTTCAGAATGGGGAATAACTTTAGAACGTCAAACCCCAATAAAATATCCATTCCCCTTATTAAACAACAAGATTCCCCAACCCAACAATGTAAAGGAAATAAACCAAACAATCTTGAGGGAAGCAAGAAACAAATCAATTTCCGAACAAGATCTGAGTAGCACAAAAGCAAAGCAGCAATACCAGGGTTTGAAGGAACACAAAGATTGGTCTTGGTTGGCACAGGCCCTAAACACCCATCGATCCTGATGTAGGCAAAGCAGCACAAAAAAATCAAAGACAAAACACCAATTTAACATTAAAACCAGAAACAAAAATAAGGGTCTGCTCATGGAACGTACACGGTTTTAAAGAAATGTCCCAAGACCAAGAAACAATAGAATACCTGAGCAAATTTGAAATAATTTTACTCCAAGAAACATGGAATGTAACCCCGAGACAAATTATGGGATATGAGGAACATCACATAATGGCAGAAAAATTTGCAAAGTACGGACACCCAAGGGGAGGTCTGTCCATCTTTATCACAAATAAATTAGACTGGAAAACCGAACTGCTCGAATCAGGGGAGAATTGGTTACAAGTGATCAAAGTAGAATCAAAAGTTAGCAAAAAGAGCCCCGGATGGAATTTACTAATTATAAACCTATATATCCACCCAGATAAGGCCACAAAAGCGAAAAAAGCTCAAACTCTAATAAATTTGATAAAAACTTTACACAGAACTTATCAATCCCATGATTTACTTATCTCTGGTGACTTCAACTGTAATCTAATAAAAACCAATCGGACCAAGGATAAAATTCAGAAAATCTGGAGCGACCTAGACCCACTAGGTTTAACAATTCTAAATGGAAACATGGAGGGTGACATACCCGCTAAGACCACTCGCCAGCGGTAAAAAGAACTCTACAATTGATTTCACCCTAATAAGCAACAAACTAAAAAAAGAACATAGATCACTTTGGAATACAAATCCGACCAGAGAGCGATCACTTCCCACAAGAGACAATAATGAGGAAAAGCATAGAGGAGAAAACTCAATTAGAATTTCTTACAGCAATTCCGGAAATTTACAAACTGAAGAAGATCAAAAGCAAGGGCCCAGTAAAAAAGGAGATAATGGACGCAGTATTGGAACACGGAAACTCTACGAAGGCCTTTGAAAATCAATCACCCATAACAAAATGGGAGAAGTTAAACAAATTTGTGCTAGGAAAATTCGCGGTAAACACACCAGTGACCCATGAATACAAAGAAAACAAAGAGCGGTGGTATAATACTAAACTAAGAGACAAGAAAAAGGAAATTGCGAAAAAATTAAGAATAAAGGCCGCAGAAAAAAGGTTAGGAAAAGAAGTAGATAACAACGATATACAAAAAATGAGGAAAGAATACAAAGAGGACTGCAGAAACGCCCAAAAATCTTACACCGAGGATATCTGGAAAGATCTGCTAAGAACAAGTAAATTACCAAATAGTGGAGAATTTTGGAATATAATAAATAAACTTTCGAAAGGAGCTGGTGGCCAACTTAACATAGGAATAAGTGAAACAACATGGGCCGCTTATATTAACAGTCTGTATAACATCCAGAGCTACCCAATTAACATAGAAGCATTTAATAACCCAAAAAATAGTCAAGAACAAAAAGAAACAGTTCTGGGACAAAGGAAAAATGACCAGCAGGACGGTTCAGACCGAGATGAACAAATGCCTTTGACAACTATCAAACATCTAACCGACCTAATAAGGAAAATGAAAGCGGAAGGAGCAGCTGGCCCAAACGGAATGCCAAATGCCCTATTCAAATATGACACCGACTTTTGGGCAAAATACCTAACTCCACTATTTAATTACATTCATAAGGAAAAAAAGATCCCACTGTCCTGGTAAGGAAACATATTCCACCCAATATACAAAAGTGGTTGCAGGAGGGAACCCGGGAATTATAGACTAATAGCCTTAATCGACGTGGAGGCTAAGCTCTTTTCATCTTGTATATTGTCTCTACTTCGACAATGGATAAAGGATAACAAAATAATACCCAAATTCCAAACCGGTTTCAGGGAAGGCATGGGCTGTTTAACCAATCTGTCTGCTCTGTCATTACTAGTCGAAGGAGCAGGGAAAAGGAAGAGCGGATTAATAGCCTGCTACATAGACCTGAAATCGGCCTTCGACCGAGTCCCCAGAAGACGCCTATGGAAAAAACTGGACCAGTGGGGCCTTCCAAATGCATTAATGGAAACAATAATGGCACTATATAGTGGAACATGGGCAAAAGTAAAACTGGGAGACGGAAGAAGAATATCCGCAGAACAAAAAATAACCAACGGCCTCAAACAGGGCTGCGTGCTTTCCCCAAGCCTTTTCAACATATATCTGGCCGATTTGAAAGACCAACTCAAGAACGTGAATGAACACCCGCCTAAATTGGCTACTGAAAGCATTCAATTCCTCCAATATGCGGATGATATTGTAATTTTAAGTCAAACCCCGATAGGCCTACAAAGAACAATATCCGAATTAACAGATTACTTTGAGAGAGAAGGCCTGGAATTAAACATCAAATAAACAAAAGTGGTGAGACTGGCGGGCACCAGTAGAAGATCTTTCAAGTGGTACACAAAAGGCAGACACATCGAGGAAGTAACGGCTTACAAATATTTGGGGGTCACAACAAGTAAAAACATGGCCCTTTCAACCCAAAAAAGAATCATCGCTACAAAAGCCCAATCATTGAGCTTCGCCTATAAAGTTCTCCAAAAGAAACTGCAATGCCCATCATATGACCATCTGCTAAAAGTAATGGCAGCCCAAATCCTACCCTCCCTCTCATATGGAATGGAAATATGGCATGGGAAAGAAGCAGCCATCTTAAACAACCTTGTGACAAAAATATACAAATCCGTGTTTCATCTACACAAAGGATCAGCCCCGGCGCAAATAAGGCTGGAATTTGGCTTGCAAAATCAAATATACCAAAGGAAAGCAGCCCTAGTGAAATGGTGTTGGAAATTGAGATCGGCGGAAACAGGATCTTTAAACAATCTATGTTGGCAAGAAATTAAAAAGCAATATGACCGACAGGAATCAAATTCATGGGGGAACGATCTGCGAGCAGCATTAGAAACCCTCAAATTAGAGGAGATCTGGAAGAACCCACCGGAAAAATTATCCTTTAAAAAGATCTGCAAGCTAAATGCAAAAGCCCTATCTTTGGTAGAAGATAAAAAGACTCTGGCCAAACGGCGGCATGCATGGACCATTTTACATTCGTACAAACTTTTAAAACCTCAACCCTACCTCATGGCGCACTTCAGGCTATCCCTAAAAACAAAATTCTTGGCCCTCAGAATGGGTGACCATTTCTCCAAAGACTTGATCCCGTCATGGAAGGACACACATCAGGGACTAAGATGTAGACTATGTGATTACCACAGTGAGACCTTGTGCCATCTCCTGTGCACATGTGAGCCCTTAAAAGAAAAGAGGAAAATCTTATTGAAACCAATTTTGAACATCCTACAGATTCGTACCTGCAGGCAAGCTGTGACCAGCTGGATGGGAGCAGGTTCAAACATCCTATTATGCCGCGGGGTAAAATTCATGAACTTTGTAGAGTCTCAGCTTCAAAAAGTAGAAACAGACCACAGATAAGGCCTGAGATAAAGTGTTTAATTAATGAATAAGAAAATACTTTTTAACTAAATGAACTTTTAACTCGCTGTTATTTATATTTGAATTTTGTATGTATGCTTTATGGTTATGATAAACCAAATAAAGTAAATTTTGACTGACTGACCTGTTGTTGGCTGTTTTATGACTCTGAGTACTTTACCACTGCTGATCAGTGCTAAAGTGCATATGCTCTCCCAATTGTAAATTAATGAATGTATGAATTAGTGATTCCATGAATGGCTGGTTTGGTTTACTTGTCAGACCCTAATACAGTGCACTGAGTGTGCCCAGGGCTTGTGAACCAAATGCTGCTAGTGGGCTTGCAGCACTGGCTGTGCCACCCACAGAAGCAGACTGTAAAACTGTGTCTTAGGCCTGCCATTGCAGATTCTGTGTGCAGTCTGGTGCTGCCACACTGACTGGGCAATGCACCCATTTACCAGTCCCTAAACCTTCCATTTCCTTCATATCAGACACCTTGATGGTAGGCCCAAGGGCAGGGTGCATTGTAAGTATAAGGTAGGACAAGCCTTTGTGTGTTGCATGTCCTAAATGTGAATTACAGCCATTTTTGTTTTTCACTATTGCAAGGCTACCTGTTCTCCATAGGCCAGAATGGGCAGTTAGATTATTACATTTTATAATCCTAACTGATTCACGGAACATGGTAGAAATTAGAGTTAGTATGCCTGAACTCAGAATGATAAAATACATATTTTAGTGAAGTTGGTTTTAACATTCTGTGTTTGAAAATACCACTTTTAGAAAGTAGGTATTTTCTTGTCTAACTATCGCCTGTTTCTGCTAGGTTGTGTATTCCTTGTCTGGAGTTTGAGTGACAGGGCTGCGGGATTCCAGGAGACAGAATGAGTCAGCCCAGTGGTGAATAGAGAGATCTGCATCTAGATGGGAGGGAGGAGTTGCACCTGTGACCTGAATAGGACTGTGCCCACCCCCCACAGTGCTGGCTCCACCCCCTGTGGTGCGTCTGATGTCTCTGCCCTGCACTGTGAAAGGAGAGAAGGAATCATGTCAACAAAGTGCTCCAGGGCTGTGCTTTCCCTCCACAATGCTGGCTCCACCTCCTGTGGGGCCTCTGATGTTTCTGCTCTGCACTGTGAAAGGAAAGAAGGATTCATGTAAGCAGAGTGCTCCAGAACTGGTTTGGACTGGGCAAAGGCCCCTCTGCCCTCAGAGGACAAAGGATTTTGGGGTATAAATATTGGGACCCTGATCCCAAGAAATTAGATCACTTTTGGACAAACAAGAAGAAACCTCTGCTGAGGAGAGGAACCAGAAGAAACTGAGGAGAGACTATTCCTAAGCTGAAGTGCTGCTTAGGGGATTGGCCTGCAGTGGTTGCCTTACTGCCAAAGAGAGGAGAAAGGAACTTTGTGTACTTTGCTTTCAACTTGTGAAGGATCTCCAAGGACTATTTAGAAGAGCTTGCCTCCTGCTGAAGTCTCAGGGACAACAGACTTCAACCCCCAGCTCCCCAGTGTTCTTTTGGAAGTGCCTGCTGCCGTTTTGCGCCTTCTGAGAAACTGCGTAACGCAAGGAGCTGGAAGCGTGACACAACGAAGAGGAAGCATGACGCCGTTGCCGCTGTCACACATCTGAACAAGGGTGTCGCCGCATCGAGAGAAGCATCTAGCAACGCAGAGGAAGTGTGTCGCCGTTGCTGCTGCCTGCCGTCACACTTCTGAACAAGGGTGTCACGCTTGAGTCTCGCACTGACGTAGAAGCGTGTCGCCGTCGCTGCCGTGGCACTTCTGAACAAGGGTGTCGCCGCTGGAACTGTCGCATTGCACCGCATCGAGGAAAGCGCCTCACATCCCCGAGAAGCGCCCCGCCTTCGGAGCTGCTGCCGTCGCATTTCTGAACAAGGATGTCACCGCTGTAGTGGTCCCATTGCGCGGAAGCTTCACGCAAACGTGGGAGAAGAGTGTCGCAGCTGAAGTTGTTGCTGTCGCACTTCTTAACAAGGGTGTCGCCGCTGCAGTTCATGCATCGAACCGAGAACTTCTCGCATCCCCGGAGAAGCGTGCCGCATCTGGAAGATCTTCACGCCTTTATTTCTTTGCACCAGAACTTTGCCGCATTTTCCTCGCTGCGACATTGCTTGTCGTGGAAGCGCAACGTATCGTAAGGTACATTGAACAAAGTGTCGCATCTTAAGAACTGAACTAAGCTAAGCTAAAACTACCATCTTAAAGTAACAGTATTGAGTATTTTTGTTGTTTATGGTCTTGTGGTAAATTTATAAAAAGTATACTTATTTTTTTATATAAAACCTGGTGTGGGGTTCATCTGTAGTGTTGTCACTGGGTTACTATATGTGGTCACAAATGCTTTACACACTGCCTCTGAGATAAGTCTGTCTGCTCGTACCAAGCTACCAAGGGGATGAGCAGGGGTTATTTAGGAGTGTAATCCCCTTATCCTGACTAGAGGCAAGGGTCCCTATTCGTCACAAGTATCTACCTGTGCCAACTAGAGACCCCCAAATCTAACAAGGGCCAATTACATTTAACCGAGATCCAGGGTGCAGGTTAACAGGACTACCTCTGGTCCATTCCCCCTTTTTAGAGGAACGAGGCAGGGATGTCTGCTATCACCTCTGCTATTTGCCTGAAGCATAGAGCCGTTGGCAGTGCAGATTCGGGAGACCTTGGCGATACAAGGCATAATGTTGGGAGCAACATCAAATATCACTCTTCGCAGATGACATATTGTTGAAACTCACAGCCCCACAGCGATCGCTTCCCGCTCTAGAGAGGGAGCTGAATGCCTTTGAGGTGGTGGCGGGGTTCAGAGTTAATCTAACCAAATCATCTTTATTAAACCACACTGTTAGACCTGTCTGCCCTTTGGGTAGCCCCGCTTGTTATTTATTTATTTTGTCCCCTTTTTGCTCCTCATACCTTTCATTCTTTTTATGTCCACTAGATTTTTGAGGTGTTGACCTAGGGGCTGGATGCTCTTTTTGTCCTCATAGTCCTTTTCCCTGAGGCCTAGGTGCCTTCCCTGACTAAAAACCCACAAGAACCACAAAATGGTGGACAGTAACTGCCATAACTGCCACCTTAGAAAAAAGACCCATAGGCTAGAATAGGGACCGTCCAGAACCTTCTGGACCTTGCTGGACCTTTGGAGGGGAGCCTATATAAGGCGGAATGCGAGGCAGCCATTTTGTTGTTGACCAGTGAGTGTTGGAGTGGAACTGGTGAGGAGGGAGGCGACTCTGAGGAGGAGGACAGCGCTTTACCAGGAGTGGGATTGACCTGTGGGTCAGCTGATCTCCTGTACTGACCTGTTCCCACTGGTGGTGACCAAACCCTGCCAGGGTAGTCCACTCATAAAATTCTTAAACGACCCCCAAGACATTCCAAGGGCTCTGGGGTCTCTGAGACGAGTCGCGATTGGAAGGGTGAGGAAGCCTAACCCTGAAGGGTCATTTATAGAAACTGCGGAGCTGAATTTCCCTCCCTTAATGCATGTAAGAAGCTAGCACTCTCTTCATCAAGGACTCACCGCGCGTGGATTTGGTGAGACCTGCTGACATCTCTGCGGGGTGATGGTGCCCTATCCGGCGCAGATTTCCTCTGCGTGTTGACAGAGCGCTGAGTGGCATCGGAGGAGGCGGAGCAGCGTTGGAGGAGGCTGGACGTGAGAGGCGGAACCGCCGGCGTGAGGAGACAGCGAAGAAGGAGCAGCCGTGTGAGTACGCCGGAAGAAGGGCAGCGACGTCGATTACTGCGCAAGCCCAGCAGCCAGTGTGAGGACGCCGGGAGTAGTGTAGCGGCGTCGATGACTGCGCAGGCTTAGAGGTGCGGGTCTCTGAGGAGCGCACCGGGCGGCAGTGTCTGCTTTCGGCGCCGCCTCTGAGTGTGAAGCGTCTCGACCAGGGATAGGGGCGCACCGAGAATCCGGAGTGACAGAAGGCGCTGTTGTGTCCCAGGGTACCGGCGTCAGTCTGAGCTTGACCGGCCTTCTAACTCTAAACAAGTAAGCCGGGGCCGTGTAACGGGAGGGAGGTGAAGAGCGTCACAGGGAATGTGACGAAACAACGGATGAGACTGTGAACTACTCCCCATGTTGAGGACCGGTTTCCGAGAAAGGGGGTAGAGGCAATAACATTACCCTATGAGACCGGATTTCCCCGTTCAAACGAGGCTAAATACTGTTTCACTGCACAGTACCAGAAACCAGGTAGCGTGGCCGAACTGGGGATAATTAAGGGTGTGGGAGCTGCAACTGACCCAGAACGCACAGCGCTTGTAGAGAGGGCTCACATGGCTAGAAAGAGTGGGTTCTGGAGCAAGTTAATGTAGCCTTGAATCAGAAAAAGTAACTACCTGTTTGTCCTCTTTTAGGCCCAGCGGTTACATCAAGTCATTGGGCTGTAAACCTGTGCAACTCGTATGAAATATCCATGAAGCTTCGGGGGGTAAAGTTCAGCTTCATTTTATTGTAAAAGAGCTTGTCACATGCTGAAACTTGACTAGAATTGTAGAGTGTGGAACGCTTGTTTACATTACAGGGTCATCATCCAGTAACTTTCAATGGGGAGAAAGAGTTGTTAATATCATACAGAATTTGGCACAAAGTAAAAATGGCATGTGAAGATATTTAATGTACTGAAATCTGCTAATAAGCCGTAAATCTAACAGAGTTTTTATAAAGCAAATCGTATTCTTCTAAATCTGGTGTGGCGTCATTTTTGCATGGGTGATCACTGAGATACTACTGGGTGGAACGCAAACTTTACACTTTTGCTTCTAGGATCTGACTGTCTTACCCTAGGCCAGGCTACCCTATGTGACTTGGCAACTCTAGGTCCAACACACACAATACCAGAAGCTAGGGCCATTTGCCTCCGGGATCACTCTCCATTTCAGTTGGCTAAATGCTCACTCCAATACTTAGGTGCACAACTTAGGCCTCGCTTGGAAGACCTATTTATGCTAACTACCCGCCTCTCCTTCTTCAACTCCAGAACGACCTCAAACGATGGAAGCCACTTTTTATTTCGTGGTTGGGCCCTATTCATGCAATCAAAATGACAGTGCTGCCTAAATTGCTGTACCACTTCCAGGCTCTGCCGATCGGCCTAGACATGGAACTTCTTCGCAAAATAAGATCCTTGATCATCCGCTTTATTTGGCAGAAGGGCAGGGCTCGTCTCCCTTTCCAAGAAGGACGAAGAAGGTGGGAGGAGTGGGTCTACCCGACTTCGGTCTGTACTATAAGGCGACCCAACTTAGGATAGTGGTGGATTGGTACAAGAGGGAATCAGACAAACACTGGTTACACATGGACAGGGCAATTGCGGGAAGGACAATATGGGACCTTATGTAGAAACCTAGGAAGGATATACAGGTAAATGCCTACATCAGCACTCCCACCCGCACGACTCTGAAAGTTTGGGACGAGGTCACTTGGGGAGATGGGTGGACCTCATTTCCGTCACCGTACACACCGATTAACTTCCCCGGAGTTCCCCCCGCGCTCTGCGAGGGTCCATTCGATCACTGGAGGGAGGGTGGCTGCCATATGCTTACAGATCTCTTTCACAACCATGATATTCTCACATTAGAAAGTTGCCAGAGGGCGTTTCACTTACCTCACCCTGCGAATATTTTCACAACTTAAGCATTGGGCCCTCTCTCCACAGGTTAGGGAAGCAGCAACGGGAGAGAGAACAATAATTGAAAATATTGTGCAGAGGGTGGGGATATCTCCTTTTGTATAGCTAACTTCTATCCACCACACAGTCACCAAGAACCAAATGCATGACTCTATGGGAGGAGGTGGCGCAAAGGGAGATATCTGATAAGGAATGGTCGTGGCTATGGGCCGATGCCTCCAAGTTTAACCACTCTCTCGCTCTGCGGGAAGACCACATTAAAACTATGGTGGACTGGTATCTATACCCCACCAAACTTAAAAAGATATTTCCGGATACTACTGACCTGTGTTGGAGGCGTTGTGGCCTTCTCTGGGGCTTTCGTCACATTTGGTGGGACTGTCACACAATCAAAACCTTCTGGGAAGAAATATTGGCAGATATCAAAGACACATTGGGATATCCCATCCCAACCTCTATAGAGGGAACTCTCTTGAGTATTAGAGATCTGTCACTTGAATATCAAACTAAGGCGGACAAAACCGTTATGTGGGCCTGTCTGGGGGTGGCCAAAACAGCAATTGCGGCCGCATGGAAGAGGAAAGCGGCACCCGACATATCATTATGACACTCACGTCTCTGGAAAATTCTTTGCCTGGAGAGAATGGCGGACATCTTCAGGGATGATTATAAGAACTTTGAATATAAATGGGGACCTTTAGTGACATATCTTACACACAGCCTTCTTCTGGCGGTCTGCCCACCCTCAATCAAAGACATGCACCTATTCCAGTTCTAGTCCACAAATCCCACGGGATGGAGGAACATCCGGAGAGATGGCCCATCTGGAAGATTTCTGAGAGGGACTCGCAACTCTGTTTAACAATTAGGGGATCATTCTCCGCACCATCGGGCCAAAAGATTGAACCACGCATCTGCCGGCGCCAATGATCACTACGTTCCTTAGGGGGGAGGGAGGGTTGGGGTTGTTTACTTTAGGACCTTCCCACTTAAAACCTCGTCACAAAAGAGCAGATGGGTTGATTAAACACAAGATTAAATTCTCTGTGCTTACTCCCTTACAGGTCGAAACTGTAAACCTTATTGCTCTTTATGGCATAAGGGGAAGCAATTTTTTTTTGCACTGCATGGTCAACCATATCATTGCTTAGTTTCCAAGATATGGCTATTGAGATAAGCTGCTAATGAATGTTTGGTTATTATATACAATGTAAGCCAATCCTTGTGATAAATGTGAAACCTTTTGGTAATAAAAAGAAGTTTGACAAAAGAATAAAAAAAGGTTTTTTTTCCTTCCCCACTCCAAGTAAAGTGGAGTCCAGATGTGGTGAGCACTTCCTCTCAAGGCGCCCAGTGCCGTTAAGTCAGGAGGGATACTCTAGTGGTATTATTTGTGTGTCTACTGGGTGTGATACAGGGTTGAGGCCTCACCGCTGGGAGCAACACAGATGGTACGCATGGGCCCTGGTGTTGATTTAGGGCCGGCAACTCAAGCTTATTTTTTAGTCTAAAATGATTTTCCAGTGCTACTGGTTTCTTAACACTTGGTATCTGAAAGAAGTGAGAGGTGTTATTCGCTTGGAACACCAGGCGTGACATAGAAGGTATGCTTGGCCCAAATTTCCTGCCTGGATAGTGATGTCTGCCCCTCTTTGACCTTCTAGGCCAGAGCGCCCATCCCCTTAACGGGAGATGAATCAGGCCTGTTGCCGGCGCACTCGACGAGTTAAGGGGGGGGAAGGCTCCGGGGGTCGAACGGGCCTAAAGCCCCCCACTCCTGTACAACTGCTTGAGGCGGAAGCGAGGCCATCAGCCCCCCTCTTACTTGCTACTCCCTGGCGGGCACCTGGGTGGGGGGGGACAGCACGAGGGGCTGGGCTGGGCTGGGCTGGGCTGGGCTGGGCTGGGCTGGGCTGGGCTGGGCTGGGCTGGGCTGGGCTGGGCTGGGCTGGGCTGGGCTGGGCTGGGCTGGGCTGGGCTGGGCTGGGCTGGGCTGGGCTGGGCTGGGCTGGGCTGGCTTCCACCCTCACGCGCGTTCGGCAGGATCCTAGGTTACCCCAAGTGCTGGTGACCACTCTGCGGGCTATATCATCTCGGGGGTGGCTCAGGGACCACGTCGGGTACAGGCTGACCCGTTCTAATGTTTCTGCCTGGGCTAACTGGGGCACGGGGCGGCCATGCCTAGGCCCTACATCGCTCACCACACTGATAACAGGGTACTGTCTGGTGCAGTCTCATGCTCTGGAGTGCTCTTCCACGGATGTGCTATGGGGGCTCAGCAGGATGTTATGAACCTACATTGATGACAACTGGGTGTCTTCTCCATTCGCGGCAAAAGACCCTAGCACACTACTGGTGCCTACTCATGCTGGGACCCTTGCTCACTGCCGATCTATGCCGACCTGGGCACCCCTCCTACAACACACAGTAGCTCTACGCAATAGCCTGGAGTGACCTACCAAAGGGGTGGGGGTGAATTATCAGTACCTCTGCCTCAGTACTGCGTGGAGACTCTCTTGGCACCAGTTCGGGCCTAATTTGCTTCTCTCCTTACTGCAAATTACCCGACACCTTTCCGGCTGCAGTGGTGGAGGATCGTGCACCAAGACCACCTCTATGGCTACTGCCCAACAGCTAGACATGGGCTGCCTTCGCTCTTCCACCCGACAGACAGCGAGGCTTCAGGATTCTGGGGATGGCTCGTCTTCGGAGGGGGTGGAGGAATATCTCCTGAATCTCAGCACACTGCTCTCTCAGCCAAGTTTGACTCGGTCCTAGTGGCCGTGGAGAAAATTGGTGCGACATTGGATCGAACGAGCACCTCACTCGAGTGTAAGATTGAAAAAGTAGCGTCAGACTTCACACTCCTGAAGGACGACCATCAGAAACTAACTGAGCAGGTACACAAGGCTGAACTTACACTTACTGACCTGCAGCCCAAGTCTGGCAACCACACAGGCACCGTACAAGACCTATTGGATCAGGTGTGCACCCTCGAAGACAAGCTCGATGACGCTGAGGGCCACTCCTGCCGCAACAATGAGCGAGTGGTTGGCCTACCTGAAGGCGCAGAGGGACAAGACCCGATACTCCCACCAGGGGCCCTGTCTCCCTGGTTGGTAGTGGAGCGGGCACATAGGATCACCCCCCTCCCCCCGGGAGCCAATCCACAACCATTTCTCTCCTGGCTATTGAAATTCAGAGACAGGGACGCTATATTGAGAGCAATCAGGAAATTACTGAGGTCTACTGTTCAGAACACCTCAGTCATGTTTTTCCCGGATTACACCCTCCAAGTACAAAAGTGGTGGGTTTCCTTCGGGCTTGTGCAACTCCAGCTCCGGGTCCTTAACTTGCATTACTCATTACTGTTTCCAGCTCGCTTGCGTGGATGGAGCCACCCGATTCGTTGATGCACCCTCTGACGCTTGGGGCAGATTTTGTCCGAACATCAAGAAGCGTTCCATGTGGTGGCACCGCTCCACTGCACTGGGTCTCCCTTGGTCTCGGAGGTGTCATCATCCGGATCAAGCAGTGGCGAGGACTATCTACCAGCACGGCCTGCAGATTCTGGCTCGTCTCACTCCCCAGATCTCAGACATTATAATCTGACTGCTTTAAACAGGCTTTGTATTATTGGTCAAGCTGCTATACAATAAGGAAAGGAACTGATTCAGGCTCTGGGCGGGCCAAAGGACCAGAGGTGAGAATATTTATTTTCCTTTCGCTCACACCTCACATCCGGGGGATAGGCAAGATGTCATAGTTCCACGTATATCCACCCCCTCTTGATCTCTAGCTTGGTTGGCTTCAGTTACCATGGTTGAGCATATCTGTTTGAGCCAACTCCCGTTGCGAGTTCGCTCTCATGAAGTTTCACAATTCAGAAGTAAATTCCTTGGTTCTCCCCAAATAAATTTTGTTATCCCTAGTGATGTGTCACCCTGCAGCACGCCCTTCTTCCATAGGACTGCACCACTGACTGGGACCAGCCACTACCATTATCCCAAATGGCACACATTAATGGTCTCACCTGGAATATGAGGGGAATACATTCCCCTTCGCATAGATGCTCCATCTACTCCTACTTCAAACGAAGATCCACTGGGATTCCTTACTCCACGAAGCTCACCTGACTAGTGTAGTAACAGATCAGCTACGTTGCCGCTGGCAAGGGCAGGTGTCCAGTACAACTTTTTCCTCCCTGGCAAGGGGCACGCTGATATGCGTGAAGGCTGGGGTCCCCAGGGAGGTGGAGGGGGTTGAGGTTGACATTGAGGGCATATATATGTTCCTTAGAGGTAAACTTAATGGCCAACCCCTCTTAATTGGTTCAGGTTACACCCCTAATGTTGAGCAGAGCTCCTTCCTTTGCAGCCTCTCTAAGGTATTTGTCCACTGGAGTGATATCCCATGGCTCATAGCGGGGACTTTAACTCTGTCCTCGATGTTTCACTGGATCGCTCTTTCCTGCCCCTCACACACACCACTGCATCATCTGACGTACAGGCTCTGCGCAATTAGCTTCACCATTGGTCCCTATCCGATGTTTGGCCATCAAGCAATGTGGACACCCGCATATATTCCTTTTACTCACCTGCCCACATGCTTCATGTGCAACTAGACCGCATATTGGCTTCCTTTTCATTGCTTCCCCTAATTCATGACACTGAGTACTAGGGAAGCACACATTCTGATCATAATCCCCAATTCATGAAGCTTAGCTGGGAATATAGGCCCCCCCGGTCCCAACCTGGTGTCTTCAGGCACCAGCGCTAGAGGACCAAGCTTTCCGCAGCTCCCTAGGCACGGCAACCTCAGATTTTTAACCCTTAATGTTGGCTATACAGGTTCTCCATCAGTGGAATGGGAGACTTTCAAAGTTACAACCAGAGGGCACTGTTTAGGCCTCACATGGAACATCCATAAACAACTAGATTCCTCCCTTGGTGCCACTGAATGCAAGCTCCTTCGTTACGAAACCACTTTGGTCACACACCCTGATGCCAAGGCCCATGTAGACATGCTACAGAATGACCACGCCAGGCTCTTAGACAGAGTGCATTGTCACGATTATTTAGCCCATTCGGCACGTACATATTCCTCGTCGGACAAGGCAGGGAAGCTGCTTGCTTACTTAGTGCGGCAGGATCACCCTCATCGTCCAATTCACACTTTACGAGAGGACTCGGGCCACATGCGCCACACGCAACTTGAAATCCACGCAGCCATGACTAGTCACTGTCCTACACTGTACAAATCCACTACTCACGGGGATCACCTGCAGATTTACACCTTCCCGAGCTAGATAGACCTGCCCACGCTATCCCTCGACCAAAATCTGGCATTGGATACTCCTATAACAACCGATGAGGTACGTGAGGCGTTATCAACATTGGCAGCTGGAAAGGCTCCAGGGCCGGATGGCCTCCCAACAGAGTGCTTTAAGACATATGCTGATTCACTTATCCCACATCTACATGCTTTTTACACCTCAGCAATAGATAATTTCTCACTACCGCCCTCTTTATACACGGCCAATGTGGTCTCCTTATTGTAACCGGGCAAGGATCCCACAGCCCGAGGCTCCTACAGACACCTGACAATTTTAAATATGGATTACAAAATACTGGCGAAAATTCTTTCTAATCGTCTCGCACCCCTTATTTCTGCATTAGTCCACCCAGACCAGAATGGATTTGTCCCCTCCTGTAGCACTTTTCTCAATCTCTGTCTTTTTTTTCCAGAGTGGCAGAGTATGAGCCGCTCCGTTTGCCTCGCTCAGGGTGCCTGGTTCAGGATCTCAAGAGAGCCTTTGATTCCCTCGAGGTGGATAACCTTTTCACAGTTTTATCTAAAATTGGTTTCGGGGCCACCTTCATTGGTATGGTCATGCTAATCGACAAACAGCCGTCGGTTCGCGTTAAAACAGGTCCTTACATATCTGAACCCAATGCAGTGGGTCGTGGAACTTGGTAGGGCTGCCCATTAGACCCCCTTTTCTTCTCACTAGCTGTGAAGCCACTGGCTTAAATGTCCTTTCCCAAGCTGATGTAGGTATACCCTTCAAGAATGAGACACACACAATCTCTGAATGCAGACGATATTCTGCTATATGTGCGGGATACTCATTCCATTAACTCCTTAGCGCCTTGAGACACTCACGTGTGAGTAGCACGCTTAAAAGTCCCTGATACACTGATTCTTTTAGCTTGCAGTGCCCACAAATAGCGAGGTACTGGGAGGAGGTGTACGGTGGAATTCGAGAGAATACGGGGGCAGAGCTATCGCTTATTCTATCATCATTTGCTAACGTATTGGGATTGGGCACCAACCCACTGAAGTCCTCCATTTATCGCTTTTCTGCATCCACTCGGGACCCTGGGTACTCCCTGAATAGGGACCTAGTATTATGATATGCCGATTCATTTTGTTATTTAGGCATTCGCATTTATCGGCTAAAATCCAACCTTTTTGATAGTAACAACTGTAATTTATACCCAGCTAGCTTTTTGGGAGACTCTGCCGCTGTCTGTCATCGGTAGGATTGCTCTCACCAAAATGGTAATTCTCCCCCGGCTTCTCTATTACTTCACGTACCTGCCTCTCTACATTCCCCCTTCCTTCTTCAGTTAATTTGAGAGAACAATTAGAGATTTCATTTGGGGTACTTCCAGACACTGAGTATCCATACAAAAACATTTCCTACCCGCAGATCGGGGAGACCTTGCAGCCCCTAACTTCGAACATTATTACCCAGCCGCACAGTTACAATGGATTGTCATGCCTCTTGACAGCTTGCCGACATGGCCACTCTACAGTCGTCCATGTCGCACCTCTGCCTCATACATTTGTTCCATCCCTGTGCAAAACCCACAGTCATAGACTCCCTACTGCTCGCAGTAGTGCACAAATGCTACTGTAGAAGCCTATTCATCACCCGCTCTACAATACCATATGCTCCTGCTATCCCTCTCCTGGGACGGAGACCTCTTTTGAGACGGTACCATCATCCTATACACCGAGCTTGTCTCGGAGGAGGGACTACATCCAGGTCACTTTTTACTGCATTGTTCCCTTATTGCACCCCTTTCGGCCCGCTGGGGCAATATATCCACAGAGTCTCGCATGCACCATATGATGCAATACTTACTGGGTGACAGTGGCAACCTAAAGTGGTGGTTCACCGCCTCTCTCCGGCAACATACCGCGATTGCACTAGCCTCCTTAAAGCTTCCCTGGGAAGAGGACTTAGAGCGCCCTTTCACGGACCCAGAACGGGCTGCTGCCCTGGAAAGCCACGCTTGTATACCTCGCAATCAACGATTCCGTCATATCCAATTCTTTATCTTACACTGAGTATACCTTATCCCAGCAAAGATTAACAAGTATTTCCACCGCATGGACTCTACTTGTCCCAGATGTAAATTGATTGATGTGGACTTCTTAGACATGCTCTTGCGCAGCCCCACCCTCACTGGGTACTGGACCGCTGTGGCTAACACCCTTGCTTGTTGCACTGAATGCATCGTCCCTTACCGGTGGGAAGTCTATATTCTGCATTTGTTCCAGAGAGGCAAAAGATATAATGTCACTCCCCGCTTTCTCGATTTGGGCATGGCAACTGCTAAACAATTAATTACTAAGCGGTGGAAACCTCCTGCAGCCCCCACGCTGTAGCATGGTGTTGCTCTTTATTGACATGGGCGAAAGCAGAGAGTATTGTCCTATGCAGATAAGACTTAATTTATGTACTTGACACTTCCTCGCCTTAGAAACAAAGCAGAGGCAGTGATCATGCGGAGGGGCATTGGGCAGGGGTAAATACGACAGCATATCACTAACAGTTACTCTCCCCCTTTTTTCTATTTACTTTATCTTGGTTTTGATTATACCTTACTCCTCCTGTTCCATTTCTGATCTCTGTCTTAAGATGCTATCGCATTTTATGCATGGACATGTGTTGGCGGTGGTACTTCTACCATAGTTGGTGTCCGCACCTGGTTCTTGTGTATGACTACTTTGCTTATCCTCCATATCACAATTCATGGTCTTGCTGTTTCGGACCACTCCACTCACCTGGGGCTACTCCTATTGTTCTACTGTGCACACTACTGTTATCTCTTGCTGTTTCATGTGAACACAAAAGAAAAACTAATAAACAGATTTAGGAAAAAAAAAAAAAAGGAGGGGATGACCAAGAAATAAGAGACCAAGGTGCAGAAGAAACTAGATGGTACCTTTGTGTGCATATAAGGGGAGCAGCGACAAAAACGTCCGCTGCTCCTCCCAAACGCACAGGACAGATAAACTGACCCCAAGAGAGAGAGTGGCACAAGGGGAAGGTGATATCTTGGGTGGCCATTCTGCCATCTGCTAGCCTGCTGGACCAAGGGAAAAGACCAGCACTGTAGACCTTGGCCGGAGGAGGGTTCTGTCAAACCAGAGGACCTGGCCGTAGAGGAGAACTGCATCCAGCACAGCGGGGATAGCCTAAGAAGATGGGAAAACTACATTAAAGGTGAAACCAGTCAAGCCACCCAAGCGAAAATGCACCCTCTACTGCAGAAGGGCATGTCAAGGACCATCTATGTGCCATGGGCTCAGATGGAAAAAGAAGGTCTAAGGACCAAATTACCACCATTGTTGGATGGAGCGGGGAAATGGATCTCATGTTTTGAGAAGAACACCGCAAGACTAAACCTAGAGATAGGTGATGTCAAAAGTTACTAAGTAGTCTTATCGGAGACAGGACTAACACGGTGTTCGCCCAAGCTCGAATTCCAACGATCACTGTGACAAACACCGAGAAGGATGTGGCAGCATTCAATTCGTATAGGCACAAAATATGGACAGCCCTAAGGGAAATGTTCCTTGACTGCCCTGATTTAGGAGGGTTAATGGCGGAGACTATGAAACCTGGAGAAACCTTAACCGATTTTCTGGATAGGATGAGGGAACAATAGGGACAAGAGACAGGACAAAAATGGACTGCATCGGGCCCACAAGTCGTAATCGTTTATAATATACTTAAAAAGGGGACCAAAATTCCTTCACGGCATATGGTCCCAAAAGCCCGCCAAAAACCTTGAAGCCTCAAGCCAAAACGGAGGCCCTCCTTTTTCTAGTTCCAAAAGAAGGAGCAAGTTTCCAGTACGCTTGGGATAGTGAACACCCCGTAATCTCCACAGCACACACAAGATCAGACAGGATGCAAAGCACAGTATGGCACCGAGTCAGTTGGTAGGGGAGATACGCCAGAACAACCAACTGTCCCAGCCCATCATCATCATTAGGCAAATTTCGACGAGTTCTTGACCTTAACCCCAGATTCTCCATTCAGCAATGTGTATCCCTCAAGTTTTCCAAATATCCAAAGTCTGTTTGTCGGGTGAAGCCCTTTCAAAATAACGACCATAGCGTACCGCCTGTTAGAAGTCCCTAGCCGCAGCTAGAAACCAAAGGCCCAAATACCCTGGAAATTATGTGGTCCGAGGGAGAGGGGGGTGAAGGGAGAAGGGGGCGTTGAAAAGTACATCACAGCTCTGAGCAACAGAAGAACGCAGAATGTTCTCACCCCGTATCAGTCGTAGCATTCAGCCAACACACAAGGCCTTACATACACCATCTGGAGAAAGTGGTAAGCCCAATCTCAAACACAGCAAAATGATACAAGCAGGGGCACAGGGAGGCCAAGGAACAGCTTTCCGACCACCTCCGCTTTCATGCAAAAATTAGACAACAGATCACATGAGATCTAGGAAAGCCCCCAAAAGACCAACAAAAAGAAGCCCAGACTAGCCCAAAAAGAAGTCTCTAGAAAAAGGTTTTAGCCATGAAACCTGGCACTATGATGGTCACGTTGCACACTGCATGCCAGGAACTAGAGGGGTACACATGTGACCTCAGGGCATGTTGCAACCACAAACAAAACTCAAATAGCAACAGGCTCCCACATTACACATCGTCCTGCGCATGTGTAGGTTAAAAGACACCGCCTGCACCAATATCGGCACCATACACACACTAGGAGAGAAGGCTGGCGACGCCCATAGAACCCTAGTTAAAATTGAAAACTACCATACTGTCCACGAGATCACCCTGTAAAAATCCTTCACCATTCTAACACCCAGTTAGGTAAGAAGGCCTAACAACTCATAAAAACCTGATACGTTCTGTAAACAATACCCACTCTTTAATGTAAACCACCAAATATCGATACCCTGACTGGGGTCACCTTCTGGAGCCTCACTAAAATTGCGTGAATGGAGAGTGAAGAACATCACCCTAAAGAAGAGCACAGGAACTTCGAAGAAAAATGATGGATGCCGGCACATGCAATAATGTACTGTTTTCGGAACCTACTAATGAGCGTAACTCTTATCCAACAGATTGACAATCGACTGTCCAAGTGCCTCAGATTATTTACCCTTAATGTTGGCTATACAGGATCTACAGTGTGCAAATTGAGAACTACGAACTATAGTATGAACCTTTTCTCAAACTTTTTAAACAAAAGAAACTCTCAATTAGCTGAGGACTACAGACACCTCCCCTGGATTCATCCCACAACCTGCAATGTTCGATAAGTTATGTATTGTTGTACTTCTATGTATCCGCAGTTTACTATGGTGTTGCCACATCCATTCATCACCAAAGACCTGCCTAGTCAAATAGAGTCCACTCAGGAACTGTATCAGACCTTGCGTTGGGACGTGTCCCATATCACTTACAAGTACACCAAACCTACACTAGCATTCCAAACGCACTTATAAAAACACATAGTATCAAAACATGACTCAGAAACACATGACAGAATGCACACCCTGTATACAAATTTTGAAACTGCTTATGGGGAATGACTGATGGTCGTGCTCTGCCCCAGATAACACAAATATATGTATAAGCTCAAGAATACATGGTACGTTGTCACGCCAACTGTGAGCCGCACTGCCTGTATAATGTGAAACTTCTCCATAATAAACCACTTTTCAACCAATACTCCATATTTTATCCAAATTTGTATTCAAGCTTCCTCCACACTTAATCTGTTCACTGCAAAGCAAGGTTATTCCAAATGTATTCAAGTGGCAGTCGTTCCCATCCAGGCTTCCGCTGTGACAAATGGGAATTATTTGTTCGTCCAGTGTAGCTTCAAACTTATTTGTACCCAGACCTAGAAAACGGACTTAAAACAACAAACAAAATATTGCTTGCAAGGCAGCTTATGAATATCAGAAGGGAAAAGGGTTATTGAGAATTACACTCAAGCAATTGACAGATATCCTTCGAAGGCTAATCAAGACCATTGAACTACCCTGTTGTTATCATTAGAGCATGTATAAACGCAACTAATTGTATATACAATTGTTTTAAATGTCTTATTTGAAAAGTATGTTTTTTATACAGTTCACAAATGTGAGAACAAGGCCTAGACAGGGCAATGGAGTTTAGTGCTGCAAAAGGCAACTTATAACAATAGTTCTGTGTACAGACATGCACAAATACTATCAACTTTTTGTATAGTTTATTATGTTGAAAAATATATTTTTATATTTTTTATGATTTCTTTAAAAAATATATACATGAAATTGGTTTAGGATGACAATTATTCATGTACAGTTATAAAAACTTCACAATTCCGTATTGATATTGCTGATTCATTCAAGGAAATCAATCAGTAAATATGCAATACAAATTAAAGGTGCATGTATTATTTCAAAATTGTTGAAGTTCGAATTAAAGACATATGATTGTCCCAGGAACATATCTAATTACTCTTTTTGTGCATGATACAATACAATATATGTTGAGAGAACTGGCGGTATAATTAAACGACACGCATTTCGGCAAAGCCTTCTTCAGGGTTCCATCTCAGTAAATACTATATCGACGATTAAGAGTCTTATTGTGACATTTAAGAAAAACATGAGCAGGTTCCTATGTAATTTGAAATGCAATGACCTTATTTAGTGTGAAGTAGCTGCATACCTATAATTAGTTCTGCATTTCTGCTCAACAGAGAATGGATAGCTGTGCAAGGCTTGATAAAAATCCTCACAAGGATAAATGGAATCAGGGAGGATGCTAGAGCATTATAACATCCGGTACTGTCAAATAGTTAAACGTTGCTATGTTGAATAACCGCTTGGCTCAGAGAGGATTCATGTGCACAATCCATATTTGTTGCCTTTTGCAGCACTAAGCTCCATTACCCTGCCTATGCCTTGTTTTCCCATTGGTTATATTCCCTGTATTAGACACCTACTATATTTACAGGGGCCCCATATACTTCCCAGATTTCTACACAGTTCACAACATGGGTGTGTATTGCATCCACACGGCAGTTCACATTGGTCTAATTAACATCAGCAGGTTAATTATAGGAGGGGGTATTTTATCATGAACGCGAGGTGCAGGTTGTATATTACTTTAAGGCATATTTCTTTGAGGTTTAGAGTCAGTAATGGAAGGGGGCAGAAGTCACGTGGTAGCGACGTACTTTCGTAACAGGTTGTAGGAAAGTGCCCCTTTTTAGGTTTCGGCTACCGTCCCACTGCGCAAGCAGTACGTGGGCGGAGCCGAAATCTTTTGTTAGTAGTATGGGGGCCTGAACACGCCCCTCTTCGCCAATGGCTGGCCTCGTAAATGCTGGCCAGCCATTGGAGGAGAGGAGCGTCACTGAGTTCAGGGCCCGCCTTGACGCGATTCGGGGGCGTTTCGGTGTCTTTTTTTAAGTCACGCCCTCTCCTCTTCCCATTGGCTGGAATTTTACCTTCCAGCCAATGGTGAGGGGAGAGCACGCCCCCGAATCCCTACAGGACGCTGTGCTTTCCGAGCAGCGTCTGCCGAGGCCATGCGGTAAGCCTCTGCCCCCCTGTTTGTGCTGTTGTTTCTTGTTTTTTTTTTTTGCATTAGGGGCCCCCGGCAATGCTCTCAAATCATCCCTGTACCTCCACGGGGGAATCACAGCGTCCGCCTTGTGAAGCGCCGCAGGCGTTTGTTTGGTATGGCTCCAGGGTGCAGCTTTCGGCGTGTGTGGCGCAGCTTGCAATACCTTCCGTGTGTCCTTCTGTCTCGCCGGGTTGTTGCTAGTGCCCTTCTATAACTAATCACCTCATCCACGGCACCGGGTCATGTCTCCCTTCAGCGCACCGCAGTTAAGTTGGGGTCAGTTTTATGCACGCAGCGGGTCTCTCTCCCAGCACCGCATTGTCTGTGCCTCCGAACCGGTGCTTCAATGATATTGGGCCATGCACCTTAGTGTATGTCCTCTCGCATCTCAGCCCATGGCACACGTCATGTGTAGTCCCTGGCCTCCTATTTTGTATTAGGGCCCCCCCGCAATGCTCTCAAATCATCCCCGTTCCTCTGAAGGGGAACCGCAGCGTCTGCCTTGCAGGCGTCTATTCAACGTGGCCCCAGGGTGCAGCTTTCGGTGTGTGTGGCGCAGCTTCCAATATTCAGCGGCAGCAGCTGATATCTGCTCTTTTTCTCGCGCGCCTCTGTCTCTGCCCCTGAATCTTATCTGGTGCCGGCTCAAAGTCCAGAATCCAGTAGCAGGCGGGTGCATGCTTGCGTTGCGCTAACATCATTGAGCACTCTTCTTCCCCCACATGTGGAGGCTGAAGTTTCCCTCTGTGACCATGCCCCAAGAACCGCGAGCAGGCTGCTGAGTGAGCAGAAAGTCGCAGGTGACAAGAAGCTGCATCATTTCATCGATATCACGAAGCAGGGCCAAAAGGACAAGCACTGAAGCTCCTGCTGTGCAACTGGTAGGTTTTAATACCGCTTCTACCACCCAATCAACCCCGAGCAGAGCACTTACGAGCCGTTTGGAAAAAATGACTTGGCAAACATCGCGACTTCAGACTGTCAGCCCGACGTGAATGAAAACCAAATTCTGCAAATTTGGGCTCTGACTAGGGCCTGGGTACCTAAAGTGCAACAAACTGTAATACCTCAGAAGATGAAGGAAGTCCTGGCTACACCTGTCTCTGACTTAATGCTGAATAGTATTTTCATACCATTTCATTTTGCTTTGTGACAAGACAACGGTGCATGCACCTGCAATGTGGATTCTGATATTACAGTGTTGCTGTACAAATCTGGGCAACACACTCCCCTCCCGACTCCCGCCTCAGATGTTGAAGCTGCCTGCTCTGAACCATAGCGGAGGTGAGAGATGTCGCACACTCCTCTCTAGGGCCCGGTAAGTTCACTTCATTTTGCTCTGCTTCAGGATCCGCTGCTGCCAGTCTCCCTCCACATCTGCGCTGCCTAGCCTACTGCTGCTCCTGAGAGTGCCACCTCACACCTCCTTTTCCCTGTCTGGATCCCAGTTTGGGCTGTCACGTGCTCCTATATTATGTACTCTGAATATTTTTTTACTTTTTGTGTGCACGGACTATGTGTACATGCTTTGCATGGTTATAGTCAGTCACTCAGTGGGAAGGTGTGTCGCTGGTAGAAGGCGGCCCGCAGCGTGTCGGGTGCATGGAGAAGCTTTAACTGCGTCCTCTTTTACGCAACAACCCTCATGTTTCGTGTCTACAAAAATACAGCGTGTCCGCCGGTTTCGTATGATTATGAGAAGAAGTGATCTAGTAACTAAACTGCACTCTTCGGAACCAGAGATCCGAGTTTGCAAATTGGTTGCTTCTGCTCTGCGTTATGTGATCCTGCCCAAATTACCCGAGTGTCTTCATCTGACCCGCGTCTCTTGCCTGGCAAAAATAAATGGGATTGCCTCAGTGCATTATGTAAAGTTTGCATTGTATGTTCTCCATGCACAACATACTTGTAATTAAAAAATAACTTAATGATGGTAAGTGATGAGCATTATACGTGGTAGGTTGTATATGAGGCGCACTTGTTTACAAGTTGGATTCTGAACCAAACCGACACATCGGTGATTGCTGGCCATTTTCTTAACCCTCAGATGTCTTTAATGCGATTCAATTGTGCGAATGACTCGGTGAAGGCTTGTATCAGCTGTGCTCTTCTGCTTCAGTTGCAGTTATTTGTTTGATGCTGGGACGATTCTTGCACGGTGCTTCAATCAGACAGTGTGTTTGTGTGTGTGCCTGTGAGTTTTTATGTGTGTTTATGTGTGACAGGTGTATGTGCCTGATGCGATCTTAAAGATAGAGCAACATTATTCTTTATTAGTTCCAACACAATATGTTTTCGTACAGGTGGTGTTGTAAACCCATGTAAATAAGAAGGTGCTTTCATTTGTAAGAGTGAAGAAAAAGGAAGATCAGTAAAATAACATATTTGCCCAAGATCACACAATTTAGTTAACCCAGAAGCTGCGATGGATGCAGGCTTTCTGGTTTTACTTTGTCCCAAAGGCAAGACATATTGGCTATGCAAATGCTTGTTATTTTAAGTAATAGTTTCAGTATGCTATAAAGGATGCAAATCTGTTTTCACCACGCACCTTGCATGCAGTATTAATTAGATCATCTCAGATTGAAGATTCCAGCATCTTTGTAGCCTTTGGTTCTGCAGAGTACTTCCTAAAGAAAGATGGGAATGGGCAGGATTTCAGGATGTTGAAGAATAGTTATTTCTGTCTCCGTTACATTTTCAGCTCTGTAGCAAGAACTCTAAACATAACAAGCATTTACAATGCAACGGTTTCGCCTTTGGAAAAGTTAGAGCTATTGGCAATGTAAATGACAATGCCATTTATTTATCTGTTTTCAAAACCAACACATAAATACAAATTTTGTCATTTACAATGCCAATAGCTCAAACTTTTCCAAAGGCGAAACCGTTGCATTGTAAATGCTTGTTGCAGTGTTGCCCCCAACCTTTTGCCTAATATTGATGTACTCTGACTGAGCGTGTCCTGGGTTCCTGCCAACCAGGTACCCAGGACGTTACCTAAACTGCACTGTTGCAAAACCCAGCTGGCAACTCTCTGGCCGCATGCAAGTCCCTTGTAAAAGGTACCATAGGTACCAAGGGTACTGTGACCAGGGAAGACCTCTAAGGGCTGCAGCACATATTGTGCCACCCATAAGAGGCCCTGTAACTTTACACTCACACACACTGCCATTGCAGGCTGCTTGTTTTGGTACAGAACAAATTGAGGAGTCGACATGGCACACATCTCTGTGTGCCATGCCTACAACTCACTGCCCTGGCACAGTTAAGACACCCCTCAAGCTGGGTGAACTATACAAGTGGTGAGGGTACAGGTACATGAGCCCTGTACCTCTACAGTATCTAAGTCAATTCTTAGACATTGTAAGTGCTGTAATGACAAAGGGTATTTGGTCTGGGAGTTTGTCATTACGAACTCCACAACACCAGAATGGCTTTACTGAAAACTGGGAAGTTGGGTATCAAACTTCTCAGCACATTAAACTGTAATGAAAAACGCACTCAGAGGGCATCTTAGAGATGCCCCTGAAAACGACCGACCTAACTCTAGTGTCCTGGCTGAGTGGCTGCTTACCAGCGGCCACCAACAGACATGTTTCTGGACCCCTGGGTCGAGAGCCTGTCGCTCTTGGGGTCATGAAAAAAAGCACATCCTGGGACGACTTGCCAAGCCTCCTCCCCCAGGATGGGCTGGGTCCATGAAGGGGAAGCTTCAAAGGCCTGCGCCTTTGAGAGCTACCCCAGCCATTTCCTGCTCCCAGCAACTGTCCCCCACCAGTTCTGACCCCCATTTTGGGCAGAGAAGCCGGTGGGAAAACCAAGTTAGGAGGAGAGGTGTACCCACCTTTGCCAACCCCACCCCTCAGAGGTGGGGAGGTGAGGTGAACCTCAACCTGTACCTACCTGTAAAGCCATGAAATTTTGTATTTTGAGGCAACCCCGACTCTTGCCTCCTCAGACCAGAGCCGCCAAGAAGAAACAAGAAGGACCGAACAGCCGTGCTAAAAGAAGAAGAGGAGGACACCAGCTGACTTGGTCCCAGCCCTACCGGCCACTCCCAACCTCAGACTCCTCCAGCAGAACCTTGGTGTGTCCTATAGCCAGCAGCCCTCGAAAACCAGGAGAACTTGCACTGCCTTCGCAGCAAAACAGACTCTGCCTCTCGTGAGCACCGGACTTGCTCAAGAAACAACCGACTCCCACTTTGGCTGATTCCGTGAGTCTCCATCGGTCCGCTCCTGGCGCCCCTAGCCTGAGTGACCAAACACCCCAAGGAGGCCTACCCAGCGATCCTAGCATGGATCCCAGTGACCCTTACCCTCCATAAGTTCCTCAACCGAACCTGCAGCCAATAACTGAAAGGTCCCCTCAACCACAACGGAAGGCCACATCCTGACAGACTCCGTGACCAAAGCTGTCCAGAAGAACCAACCGCAACCGTCTGTCCGACTGTCTCCGAACGCTGGCGGTCACAAGACTACGACTCCCAAAGACCCCATTCGCCTGCAGCCACGGACCGACTCAGAGGAACCCTCGTCCGCATCTGCAGCATCAGCCAAGATCGCATCCTACACCCAGCCGTCTCTGTGCCAATGGTGGTGTAGTTCTTGTGTTGGCCACTGGGCCCTACCGTGCTGACCTCAAACCCAGGGGCATTTGGTTTCCCAAACTGTTGGTCTGCTCGCTGCAGCCACCCCCCCCCCAGTCCTCGACTGTGATTAGACCGTTGGCTAATGTGTAGTCCTAGCACTCTGCACCCAGCCACCCCTGTGCCGCTGGCAGTACGACTTGAGTACCCATCTGACCGAATCCAACCCATGGACCCATAAATCCCTTCCTGTTGTCCCAGGACTAAGTGTGTATCGTGAGTATACTGTAAATATGTACTGAACTTGCCAAAACGCACTATCTCCTTCCTTTAGGAAATGCACCAGCCTGGTATCTAGAGATACCAGGCTGCGTAAAAAAGGTAACTTGAAAAGTAATTTAGACTATTTGCGAGTACAAAGTAATTATTCTGTATTCTGTAACCAAACCATTGCATTCCACTACATTTCAACTTTGCTCAAAACTGCATTTCTAGTTGCAAAGAATCATTCTGCTTACCTGTACCAGGCCTGGCTTGGTTCTAGAAAAATAACTATAACTATATAATAATTTTTAATACAAACAAATTGGTCTAAGTTCAGTTTTTGAGTGTGTGACATCATTTCTTGCCTGAGTGTGTACAATTAATGCTTAGCACTACCCTCTGATAAAGCCTTACTGTTCGCCCACACTACCTCGAATAGAGAGTAAGGTGTTATCTACTTTTACCTCTGCCTACCTTTGGGGATCCGCTGGACTCTGTGCACGATATACCTTACTTTGGTACAGTATGTACAAAGCCAGCTTCCTACACAGGTTAAAAGAGATTAAGTTAATTTGAAGTAATGTGAATGGAAACGATTCAAATAAGTTTATGGTGGTTTCAGGGATCGAGAAGGAGACGCTGCTACTTCCGTTCACAAACTTTAGATTCAGTAGGTACAGAATAGGATAAAGTGTAGTTTTAGATGTTTCTGTTTGTACTCTAATTTACGATGGGTGTTTTTATTGTTTATAAAATTGGGTTTCATGTCCAAAGTCTCTTTACCATATTCATGGGGGCAATTCAGTACTGTATTTTGTTGGAATAAGTCACCACAAGATATAGCTGTAATTATTCATCATACAGCTAGCTTCACCATAAGATCATGCTTGATGAGTGTAGTTTCTAGGGAAACTGAGTTTAAAATTCATGTTTCCTTTTTAACATTTCACTTACCCCGATGAAGGCCTACAGAAATGCATTAGGTGAAATACGTTTGAAGCTACCGGAGACAAACTAATAATTCCCAAGCGCCACAGCGAAAGCCTGGATGGGAACGACTGTGCCATTTGAATAAATCTGGAATTACGTTGCCTTGCCTTGAACGCATTAAGTGTGGAAGAAGCTTGAATAAACAAATGTTGTATTGGTTGAAAAGGGGTTTATTATGGAGAAGTTTCGCATTCCACAGGCAGTGCGGCTAACAGATGGCGCGTGACGACGTGCCGCGTATTCTTGAGCTTATACATATATTCATGCTATTGGGGCAGAGCATGACCATCAGTCTGCACACCACCATTCGCCATGAGTAGTCACAAAATGTGTATACAATGTGTGCATTCTATCATATGTTTCTGAGATTTTACTTTATCTGTCCTTCCGAGAGTTTGCACCCAGACCTAGAAAACAAACTTAAAACGACAAATTATTTTAAATGCCTTATTTGAAAAGTATGTTTTGCATACAGTTCACAACATGGGTGGGTTTGCATCCAGGCGTGAATTCACATTGGACTGATTAACATCAGCGGGTGCATTATAGGAGGGGGCATTTTATCACAAAGGCAAGGTGCGGGTTGTATGTTACTTTAAGGCATATTTCTTTGAGGGTTGGAGTAGGTAACGGAAGGGGGCAGCAGTCACATGGTTGTGATGTACTTTTGTAACAGGTTATAAGAGATTAAGTTCACGTGAAGTAATTTAAATGGAAACAATTCAAACAAATTTATGGTGGTTTTAGTAAGGGAGAAGGAGACGCTGCTGCAGCCATTCACAAACTTTAGATTCCGTAGGCACAGAATAGGATTAAGTGAGGTTGTAATTGTTTCTGTTTGTACTATAATTTATGATGGGTGTTTTTATTGTTAATAAAATTGGGTTTCATGTCCAATATCTTTTTACCAAATTCATGGGGCAATTCAGTACTGTCTTTTTGGAGGAATAAATCACCACAGGATATAGCTGTAATTATTCATTAGATAGCAATCTTCACCATAAGAGCATGCCTGATGAAAGTAGTTTCATGGGGAACTGGGTTTAAACTTCATATTTCCTTTTTAACATTTCAGTTACACCTGACGAAGGGCTACAGAGCCCGAAATGCATTGGGTGAAATAAGTTTAAAGCTACCCGGAATTAACTAATAATTCCCATGTGCCACAGCGAAAGCCTGGATGGGAACAACTGTGCCATTTGAATAAATGTAGAATTACGTTGCCTTTCAGTGAACACACTAACTGTGAAAGAAGCTTGAATAAAAATATGGATAAAATATGGAGTATTGGATAAAAAGTGGTTTATTATGGAGACGTTACGCGTTCTACAGGCAGTGCGGCTGACAGTTGGCACGTGATGACATGCCACATATTCTTGAGACCAGCAAATGACTGCAGTGAGCTCAAAGACATCAGCCAGGTCATGTTATGTCAATTTGCTGATACTGCATGCAGTACGCGCAGATAACCTTTACTTATCCCAAGAGGTAGCCCCCAAAAAAGCAAAATGCCTTCTCCACCTATATTTATGTAGGATTAGGGCCAAAATACAACACAACAAAGTAGAACCCCACAGAGTAGTAGTGAATCTGACCTGATACGAAGCCAAGGCCAACAACACTGTAAAGATTTTTACCAAGCCTAGTGACATTCACATGAGCTAAATGGGACCCGCAGGAGGGGCACCACAGGGGAGGATACTGTTTGGCCTCTAGACTTTCCAGAGAAGAGATTCTTGGATGTAGAAAAGCCATTGAACCAGTGCACGAACACGTCCGCCCCTGCTTCCATCTGTGGTTCCAGGCTGGCCCTTAGAGTATCTAGGGCAGTTTTCTTTAATAACAAATGGACCCCAGACATGGAGCTCGAGTGCAGGGCCATCCATCTTGATAATACGAAGGGAAATGAGTCTTCTAAGGGAGGGTTTAACAACAGCTTATAGACCCCATGTCAGGAAATCTGGGATACCGAGGTGGGTGGATATACATGGCTATAAGGGAAGGAACAACCCTTAATCGTATGGAAACTTACACTGTATTCCTTGTGTTTCAGAGGTAAATGAACAATTCCACTGGGCACAAATGAAAACTTTGGAACAATCCTGCACGTTCCGGAGATGCAATTGGGGCACCTCCACGCTGATGGATATCTTCTGGCAGTGCAACAAGTTTGCCTGCACTCAGCTCGTCCCTGGATGGTGTGACCTCTGCTCCTTCATCACCATACACAACCCGAACCTGGTCATTGCCGGACAAGAACTGTTGAATTTGTTTCAACACCCGCTAAAGAAGAAGATGAACTCTGTTGCATCAGGCTTGCGAAAAAAGAACAGCTGGTTATTTTGGCTGTGCTCAGTACAAGGACATTCCAGAAGAATTCAGACTGTTCTCTGATGCACAAGTGTCAGCGGATAACCAGGTGGGAAATACTCAAGATGATGATCAGCACTGAGCTCGCCCTTAATTCAATCAAGGAAGAACTGAGAGCCATCAGCCTCATGTTGATGCAACATCGATACTTATTTGACTTAATGACTGCAATGGAGGGACAGGTGTGTGTTAAGATTGGAGCGTCCTTCGCACGTTTATCTCAGGCAATGATGTGGACAATGGGACTCTGACTCTTGCCATCCAAGCACTGCACCTGTTACAAAGAGACGAGCATGAGGAGGGAGGTGCCTCTGAGCAGGAATGGTTCACAAACTGGTTCTCATGGTTCCCCGGTGGCTGTCCGGACTGTGCACGTCATTGCTGCCAGTTTCCTTATTGCCAATTATTTATGTGGCTTTCTGCAATGGGGGTTTCCTGCCTCAAAAGAAGCAGTACTCAAGTTGGGTACCATGCAAGTAACTAGGAAAGTAATAATGATCAAAACCGAAGAACGGAAAATCCCCTATTATGTTACTGTCATGAGGTATTGGTTGGATAGTGTAGTTGAAAATTTAAATAGAGGAGGAAATGTTAATATTGGAAAAATCAATGTCAATGTTAATAATGATACATTCATATGTAAGAACTAAATCGCATCTATATTATCGAATTCACCAGTAATAAATTCTCTGTCAACCCCGACTCTGAAATATGTGGTGAGGAATGCTCTGAGACCAAGGCCTGAGGTTACTGATTGACAGGTTACAGCTGGTGTGGAAAGTAGCCGGCAGACAGACACACAAACAGGAAACTAATATTAGTCCCACAGATAGGCACAGCGACTCCACAATGGTCCGCGGAGATTGGTCCCAATAAAGCACGCATAGCCGGAGGGGTGCGCTGATTCCCAAAAAAACAAAGTCAGATGCCACATGAAGTTAGAAATACACAGCCAATCAGGAAACGGTAAATGCAGTGATCACGCACCCCTCATGCCAGACATCTGGACACGTTAACCACTGGCCCCATTGTGTTATACACGCAAGGTTGGGGCCCTCTTGCATTTGTTATCAACAGGGCACGAGTCGGGGGTACAAGCGGGTTGAAGGTGTCCGCCTACTTTTTTCACAGTGTGAACGTCGTCCACCCTGCCAAGAATATGGGCCCCACTGAATAATGTGCTGAATTCATCCCTGTGTAATTTCCAAGCACCGGGACACTTTCAGTAGCGCCTGCACATTGTCTGCTTTCCATGTGCAACAAGCAACAATCTGCAGGCGGGGACGGGTCTTTCTTATTTAAGACTCCTGCTGGGCCCATAACAATGGCTGAATTGAGGAGTCATCAGGTCTCCTTTTGTTCTAGTCTCTTGGCTGGGAACAGTCAGGAGCTTCACACCTGATGCAAATGAAGTGGAGGGGAAACAAAGGCTCACACCTTGTTAGCACTTCACACATACTTAAGAGAGGCAGCTTTTCACTCTGTTCAGTCCCTGTTTAGGAGATATGCATGCAAAGTAAGAATGTCAGATGTGCTGGTCTTTCCCAGTATTTACACAAAGCAAATAGCATTTATAAAGAGCTTACTTCCACTGTGGAAGCGTTGAAATAATTTAAGTACCACTATTTTTTCTTGTATAGCCCTACTCATTCCAATGCAGGGTATTAAAGCACTTTACATCAATATGTACATATTACATGTACAATAAATTATATAAGTTTGTAAATGAATGTACAGGATGTGTTACATAATACTGGGGGATTGTAAGGTGTAGAAGTCACATATCATCTTCCATAGCTAACTGTGCTATTATCCGCGCAATGTGCTCAAACGTACACATGATAGACCTGCTAAACATACATGTTGGGGATTTAGATCTGATGTCACTTTTTCTGATGCCACTTCCTGTAAAATCGTGGCTGGGGATGCCACTTTCTATTATGTCAATTCCTGTGATTCCATGTGTGATATCATGTGCTGTGTTTTTGTGCACCACGATGTTGCGCGCCGTGATGTCACTTGCATACTGCCTTACTATGTTAGTCCCCCCCACTTCTTTTTTTAGGACTTGGGTCCTGGTTAGCAGGGACCTTATGTATCACTCCAGAGACAAGGCCGACATGCTTTACCAAAAAATTATCAACGAAAACCCTGTATGATACCCATAGAAATGTATAAAACCTTGCTCAGATCGATTGTACTTTGAGACAGTGCTCAGACCCGCTTCTGTAACTGTACTCCCAGCCGAAGCATCTAATTAAACTAACTATTACTGTTTTGCCAATGCCTCGTCTTTTGTTTTTTCCAAGGTAAACTCATATTCGAGAAACATCACCAAATAGAAGCAGGATTTTATCTGTTTTCAACGCCAGATAAATGAGAAACGTTGCATTATGAGAAATACATCGCATGATATAAACGAGTGATGTTTGAAAACTCTGGCCAGGCTCAACTTCACTAGCATATATCACCAGCACATATATCCATGCAGTGCAGTGGTGTCAGTAACTCCAATAACTGCAGTAGGGCATCCATTTCAATGTACTATGCAACAGATGGATATTGGCATTTCTCTTCCTGCTCAAAGTCTGCCTTACCCCTCATTACAGTAACACGGCACCGTACTTTGAAGAAGTTGGAAGACTCGCATACGTTATGGTTTAGGTGTCAACGCGATAATCAACATCATAAATCAGTACATTTCAAATAAGAAAGCACCTCTTGTGCAGACAATAGCAACGGAAGAAGATAGTAAGGAATAATCCACAAACTAAATGAAAAACAATCCTACACCTATTTACTTATTTCGTGAGTCTTCTGTGATACATGAGTCTTTCTCTTTGGCTAAATTGAACTATCAATGAGAAACCGAAGAGCGAAGGAAACACGCTTGTAGCAATCCGAAAAGGTGGCAATGCTGCACGGAACCCGGAAGCATACCAAACAGCCCCGTATGCACACGGAACGTATAATATAAAACAAGTTAGGAACACCCTAAGCATACTATCCCACGGAACGTCATGACTCGTTACCTTACCCGAGGGACAGGACAATGCCATATAAGTCTACCGGCACTTTGTGCTGCACACTCTTAACAACCACAAAGCATCTCCTCCAGCCTCTCTTATCTGCCCGCCTTCTTTCATCTGCCCGCCTTCTTCCAACTATGCAGTCAACACCCACGAGGCACCCCGCCTCCCAAGGCATCACGTGCTGACCCCGCCCATCGTTTCTATGGCTTTGACAGAAAAACATGCGCGCGTCAACACGATCAAACTGTCATTACTGTTTACATTCTAACCACTTGCTACATCACTTCCGTTAGAGCTTGCCAGTCTGAAGGAGTGTCCCCACTTCCTGTTACACTCCCCGGCAAAGTGGAGGAAGTATGTTTCCGCTTTAATGACTTAGGAAGCTGTGTTGCTCTACCATGTTAGATGTAGCTAACACTAATATGAAACATTATATTGCCAGATATATTAGGTTTACAGTTGTTATTCGTTTTACTTAAATGTTTAGTGTCTGCGATAGGAGCGCAAACTGAAAAGTACTTTATTGTTTTTTCCCGGTAGGTATTTGATTTCGGTAGACCCCAAAAGCGTCCAAACCGTGTGATCTCAGCAGTCAGTTATTTGTTATGATATGTCGATATGGCGCAGCTTATCGCCAGTGAAGGTATCCAGCCAATCCTACTACGCTCTACCAGCGGCGATTTGGGTCGTGTAGTTTTGCTGCTAAAATGTCAGTATAGGCTGAAAAAACAAGTAAAGTGATGTTGGTTTTACGCCGGGACTGGCTAAAGGGGCACTTACCAACTGAAACAGCAAAATGAAGCTAGTATGGTTAAATTGATGCTCATATGGTGAATTCTTAACTGTATATATGACATCATCATTCCGGCAAGCTTTGCTTGTAAGGCCTGACCCTAAGAGCATGCAGCATGCTGCGTCCCCCAACACCATCCGGCTTTCTACCCCTATGGACATCTCCGCCTCGGGGATCCCTCCAGACCCAAGACCACCACCCTTGAGTGCAACACCACCTGAACACCTGGCTGAACAATGGCAAGAAGTTCTTGCTTTGTAAATATGTAATATATAATTGTCCAAGCCTAATCGCTGTTAAAATGTAATCCTGAGTGAATGTGCAATTTGTATATAACGCTAACCAATACCATATGTAGTAGACCTTTATACTTACTACCATTCCTATGTGATTTTAGAGTTTATCTGTTTGTATCTCTTCCTTGAGTGACTTTACAACTTGTACATTTGCAATTTATTCTGTTTGTATCTCTTATGTAACTCATGTAATCCATAGTCCTTATGTAACGCAACTGGTTCTTTTGTAATGCGCTCTGACACCTTCGGGTAATGTTTGCACTGTATAAAATCGCATTAATGAAATAAATAAATATACTACTCAAGAACCTGGGGCAATAGTATATAACACACAACACTTGTTCTCTGTAGACTTATTACTTACTCGATGTTGATCAACTCGATTCTTTTAATTAATTTTGTGACTGGAGCGCTTTTCCTTGGCTTTTGTGCTCACAGGGATCGCTTACTCCAGTGTTTCATCTCACTGAACTGCCAAGGAGATGAAACGCTGGAGTAAGCGATCCCTGTGAGCCCAAAAGCCAAGGAAATGCGCTCTAGTAATAAAATTAATTAAAAGAATCGAGTTGATCAACACCAAGGTGGATTTTAATATTACCATACAAAACGATAAACTGGATAGTGCTAACACGTAAATAGGACCTATAAGGATACCAACAGAATACAAAACAAGAGATTATCCTTGCATCTTCATAAGGTAAGATATATAACCTTATGGAATGAAATCCAACTGAGTGTTTTTGCACCGGTATATGTAACATTTAATTGTTGAAAGGAATGAGCCAACCCCCTTGTCCTGAAGAAGGTGGCTTTAATGATGTTGTGCTACTGAAACGCGTCGACGCCTAAGAACTGTGTTAGATCTGTGGCAGGACAGCAGCAATACAAACATTTTACTCTTCTGGGTTGTGCTGTTTATTACTCCAGGACTAACTGTGTTAAAGACAAATATAAGTGTCCCACCATTTTCCTTTCCGGTAATCTTTTTAGTGTAATGAGGTTTTTTTTAAAATTGTGTTACTAAAGTAATATTGATGGATTTTAATATGTCTTGAAAAAACTTTTTTATTGAAATTGTTCATTTACACTTGTTTTTAACATATAGTTTTATTGTGGAATAAAAAAATATTTTTTTTGAATAAGTGCTTTAGCATCCCGTGTAGAATTTTAACCCAATACTGTGTGAGTGTCTGTGTAAAAATCTGTGAGAGACTCAGATGTACAATACCTCCAAAGGGAACTATTCTTTTTTACCTTTTGGTCTTTGGTGCTCTGTCCATTTGGTACATTAGAGCCCCTCTCCTTGTTTTCAACATTATCATCTGAAACCATAGCCTCAACATAATTTCCTATGCAGACGACAACCAACTCATCCTCTTACTCTCAGAAGACCCCTCCACCACCAGGTCCAACTTCCACAACTGCATGGTGAGTCTCACCTAATGGATGAAGACTAACTACCTGTAGCTTAACACGGACTACACAGAAGTGCTTATCTTTGGATCACCTCTCCGTGGAACGACACCTGGTTGCCTTCCGAGTTTGGACCCACACCGACAGACCAAGCCTGCAACCTTTTCATCATCCTGGACAGCAAACTCACCTTGAAATGCCAGATCAATGCAGTCGCCTCCGCTTGCTTTCACACCCTTTACATGCTCCGAAAGTCCTTCAGATGGCTTCCCATTAACTCTAAGAAAACCATCCCCCAAGCCCTAGTCTCCAGCTGACTCTACGGCAACACGCTCTATGCAGGAATCACCATCCAACTCCTAAAGAGATTCCAGACAATACAGAACTCATCTGCTAGACTTATCATCAACCTCCCTAAATGGACCCACATCAGCCCCCACCCTCTGGAACCTCCACTGACTCCCCATCCAGAAGAGATGCCAAATCAAGATGCTGATACATGTCTACCATGCCAACCGAGGACCAGCATGCATCAACCACCACCTGAAGTACCACTAACCCTCCTAACACCTGCTCTCTGCACCTCGCCCTTGCTCACATTTCCTGCATCTGTTGAAGCCACTGCGGAGGAAGCTCCTTCTCTTACCTGGCCACCAAGTCCTGGACCAAACTTCCCCTCCACTTCTGCACAGTGGCCTCTCTCACAGAATTCAGAAACGGACTCAAGACCTGGCTCTTTGACTGATCACAGCTGCATCTTAGCTGCTGGATACCCTCATGGGTGATTAGCCGCCCTCTACAAATCCAGACTGGTTGATTACATGCCCAACCTGCAATTTGAGTTGAAAGGTAGGTATTGAGGAGAAAAGGCAATTACCATATGTTGCCGAAGGACCACATAAGGATAAGGAAGCTAACAACCAAACATGAGACCATAAGTAGGAATGCTTTTATCTACATTACGTTTGTGAATTTTATATTCAGCTGTACATTTGAAATTGCTATGACAATGTTTTTATCATAGAATGACAATAACATTGTCATAGAAAATTCAAATGTACAAATAAAAAATTGAAAACCAAAATCTAGATGGAAGAATTCCTACATACCGACTCATTTAACTGTGGGATAGTAGGCAATACACACCTTTTGTGAATACCCCAATTTGGAGCCATATTATTGTTCTGTATATCAGAGTAGAGAATGTCTGTGTCACTGAGTTCTGCGTGTTTATTTGGTATGTTTTGCTAAGAACCAAACATGCCATCACTACTGAGTTAGGCTGGAAACTACGGATTTTGTAGGTTAAAATGGGTTATGGCCATTTTAATTTTCTCAAGCCTATTAACTCACCCTCGTTTGGAGAGAGTCACCCACTTTTTCACTCATGTTCACCCTTCTAGCTAACAAGATTTTTAACAGACTTCAAAGGAGTCCTGGATTGTCATCTTCAAACCTACATCACCCTCCAAATAAATAATGTACATTCTCCTTTTCACTTTACTGGCCTCACCCTCTTAAACACTATACTTTTAATTGGATCATTACTACGTGAATAGATATACTTTCTCCCTCTTAAAAACTTAAAGCATGCTCATGTGTATTCTGCTGTTTTATAATGTTCATGGTTTATTCTACACTCCATGTTGTCTTTTCTTGCTTATTCTGTGGGCCCAGGTAGAGAAAGAAATGTGGCCAAATAACACTTCATTTGCAGCAAGTGCACTAATAAAGGCGCATGCATACTTTTATTGCTACAGTGCTAAGATCAAATTCGAGTTTAATACCACAATACAGCAAAACTGACTTTAGAAAAAGCACCGACTGCCTCATAGAATGTAACAATGACATTACTCAAGGAAACTATTCTCCCATGGTTACAATGCCTCTTCCATGTGATTCAAATTTACTCCACAGAGTTAACCCCTCAAATGCTGGTTATGGTTAAATACCTTCATTAAAATACATACACATGAAAAATGTAATGCCAGAAAACATGTTGAGCAAATTATAACACGCTGTTTCATTACCATTGCAGAGGAAGGGAGGAGTATCATGATGACTCACTCAAGGCGTCCCTCCTTGTTAGTCATGACCCCTCCTTACTCTCCACAATAGTAATACATTGTCTTTTCTTTATGTCTTTTCTCGTGATGTTCAGCAGCTCTAAGCTTGTCCCTTTTCTATTTCTATGCCGAGCTCCGGACAGTCAGGGAGTTAGTTCCGTCACAGGGGAAGATGGCGGCAGTGTGAGCTTCTGTCTCGGGGTTTTGACTACCAGTTTTTGGGCTCCAGATTGAGAGTGGTTACAGGTCACTGCGTCCGAACTTCCATTCAGCACTGTTTCGATAGAAGAGGGAGACGCCGGTGAGATCGTGAAGCTGTCTGCACTGCTTGCCCAGCACAGTCCCTCAGGGACCACCTACCGCAGGGCTGGAGTCTCACGCAGTCACCATCCTGCCCCCAGGGCCACTGATGTCCGATAACCAGAGTTGGAACTCGTCCGGCTCCGAGGAGGACCTGGAGACAGAGTCCGGAGCTCCAGTGGAGCGTTGTGGGGTGCTCAGCAAGGTGAGGACGGGGAAGGCGGGGCACTTGAAAAGAGAAGGCGCACCTGGGTCAGGGGATAGGCGGCAATGGGCGGGGTCTTTATGCAGAGAAGCTGCTCCTTAAGATCTCCAGAGAGAGGTTCCTAGATGTTGTAGGTTACTTATCTTTGTCGTGCTTCCATGTGCAGTTTATAAGCCCCATTCAGGGCTGTTCTCAGAGGTGGTACCCACCCATCCCGAAGTTAGAGCCTGTGGCTCGGGTGCCACACCCTCAGTGTCTCCAGGGTGGGTGCGCCGTGCATCTGTTCACCCTTTGAACGAGAGACACAGAAGCTGGCAATATGCTATTTGATATCAACAAAGAAGAACTACCCCTGTTCTAGTATAGGTCATAGCCTCCTCTCTTCGCTGACACCTTGACGGTACTCGTAAGCTCGCATCTCTTCGGCCACCCAGAGCCCTTGCTAGACATGCAGCGGGGGTAGTCTTCTTCCTAATAGCATGAGCCAATTTCCGATACACGTCATAGATACAGCCCGGTCTTTGCCCCTGACGTCCGTTGATTCTGCAACTTTTCGGTGGTGGTGGTTTTGTTTAATTTTTTTAAGCTGATTAAGTATTATTACGTCTTATCTCTTGTATGCACACATGCCGTTAGAGTACTGTTTTGTGTTATAATAATTAATAAAGCATGGCCTGGGATATAAGTGGGCGATCATATGAATTATACTTGGTCGACTTTTCCTTTCGGTCTCCTTATGGTGTAAATGTGTCCATTTATGTTGGTTGCTGTTGTGTTGCAGTAGCCGCAAGTGACAATTACGAGCCCTTGGAAGCTCTTAAACAAGTAGAGCAATCACGGAAAAGTGAGGTGTTCAAACAGCAGCTGAAAGTTAATTGCGAATATGGTTGTTCGCCTGAGTCATTTTCCACTGCACGTATTGCCAACAGAACTCCCTTACCCAAAGGAAAACATTGTGTTGTTGTGATGGCAGTCTTGCGTGAGGGTAATTTGTTGGGTTACTCCCCTAATTCGAGCAATGGGGGCAACATTTTTACAGTCAGTGGCCTCTGGCGCAATAGCCTTTAAAGACAAAATGTCAACATGGGTGGACACAGCTCAGGCAACTTGCTTTGCAGAGTATTTTTTCTAACCACTTCTACCTCGTATGCGCAAATCCGTACAGAATTTAACATGACCTCTCAAAAGTGGCTATTAAAAGCTAGGTTCATAGCCTATTGCCTGAAAGCCAAACAAGCCCGGGACCACACACTAAAGAAGTACATCTGGTAATGATAAGCAACCTAGGGTCAACCTGGCACACATTTTTAACACACTACATAGAAGTACTGGCAGCTTGTGAAATATGGTCTGACCCCTTACCTACAACTTCAGCAGCAAAGCTTTTAACCAAACAAGCAAAGTTGATGTCGGCCGACAGTGACGCACTAACCCTGAAAAATCTGAGTCATGGTAGTTGAGCGTCAAAACTTTATAACAGTGGGGCCCTGCCATATATCCGTCTTCTCCCTTAAAGCCAATAATGAAGCGCCAACTAATGAGACTACGGTTCAGATTATTTCCACTACTGGCATATAAGTATGGCCAAGGGTATAAGGAAGACATAGCCACACATTGTCGACTATGTGGGGGAGAAGAGGAAACACTAATTCATATGCTGTGTATCTGTGAGAAACTGCGCACCTTGAGAATTTACTGGCTTTGCCCTATTTGGCGTATTTTAAATGTGCGGACATGTCCATAAGCTTTGGTAAAGTGTATGAAAGGCCGCTCAGTGCAACTGGCTGCACAATTCATTTAATTCATGACCACTGCAAAATCCACGTTGAACTTTCACAACTATATAGAACTATAATGCACAAAGCTTGTGTCAACTGTTTTACTGATAAACTGGTGTACGCATTTCTAACTTTAGAATAGCAGGACCAAAATGTTGGAAACAATGCACTTTATACTTGATTTTAAGCTAAAAACAATTGCAATGATTTTAAGTAATTGTACAATAAAACAATGTTATCCATCGTTGGGTTGAGCTGAATGGACAATTGAAATTGAACTGATTTAGTGAAATGTAAGGTATCCATCCGTATGTATCTGTGATGGTGGTAAACTATAGACTGTGGCAAGTTAATACTTCGTTGATCGCTCTTGCTTCATGTGTGACATGTTATTTGTGTCCAGACTTAGTTGCAATATTGAAAAGTCTTCTGTAAGTCCTTTGCTGACTTGTTAGAGGAACTCGGGCTAGTTTTTAGTTTTAATGACCAGATTACTTCACTTGGACGTTGCTTAGTTTCACTATATTAGAGAACTAAAATATTAGGAAAGCATAATCAATTTGACTGTTTAGTCAGCATTTCTTATCCCGCCTGACTCCTGAAGCCTATAAATTATTTTGTTGGAATGGCATATAATATTCTTTTGCTCCACGTTGATCTAAAATAGAATCCACTTTATAAAATTTACTGGTGAAAGAATTGTTAAATTTTTTCGCTATAAAACATTCTTTTAGATTTTACGACAACACTTTTACCTGTGGGTGTAGTTTTAATAGTTAAACTTGTGTGAACATATTAATCTGCTTGCCATGGTACCAGATATTACCATGAATAATATTTTGTCCCTTTCTGCTACTCACCAATAGTTTGTTGACTCTAAATACCAGATACGTTTCTAATGTTACGATTACTTGAAATAATCATCATAAATTGGCAGGTATTTACTTGGAAGTGCAGTGTGTTTGTGCATAAAGTAGTTTAGTGGGTAACCAGAATAAAGATATATTTTTTTAAACACAGTACTTCCTGGACTATTGAAACCAGCCATGCTATTTCCAACTCAGAATACTTGGACAAAGCACTGTTCTTACATACTTATAATGTTGATTACCCTGATGAAGGCCTATGGCATTTACTCTTTTGACTAGTCATAACCTCAACCCTGTAACTGAAGTTGACATGATAGAAAACGTGTGTTCAGTTCAATAGAATGCAGTATTTATTACACTTTCCTAGTTTTGAAGTTAACAAGTTTAGTTTAAAAAAAGTTCTAGCATTAATTTTTCATATTTGTTGCGTTGTTACGCAAGCACATAACTAAGAAATTGGTCTGAGCAGTTTCTATATAAAATTTGAGTACCTTAAAATAACTTGTATGTATATGTGTGTGTGTGTATGTATGTGTGTGTGTATATATATATATATATATATATATCACACATACTGTGATTGATTTTAAGTACACTGTTGTGAGGTAATGATTACCATGCTTTAGAACTTTTAAAATGATCAGTAATTACATAGCCTTCTGTAATACTGCTAGAAATTAACGATAAGCATTTGTTCTCATACATGCATCTTACTGTTTTTTCAAGTGTCTTGCACCTTATAGACTTTGGGGGTGACAAGAAAGTTTTTCTGGAATGTTGCAGAAACCCAATCTGAAGCTGGCCTGTAAGATTAAAGCAATTCTATTAATTTTTGTTGTACAGAATAGTGCGAATTTCAAGTTTTTAAAATTGGCAGCCAACTTGTGGGTGGTTATCAGTATTCCGTTTAAATGCACTTCTGTCTCGTAATCATGAGGAGAATATTTTCTTCCCACTTTTTTTTTTTTGTAAACCTTTTTATTGGATTTCACATTTCATACATGTCATAAAGTAAGCATTCTCAATTGCTGTGTGTTGGACAGGCCCCACGAAGGGCTCGCTCCCTCCCCGCATGACAGGGCCCAGACATCGGCTCTCCGGGTGCTACCCGCAGAAACAACCGGCAACCCGTCCCCCTCCGGGACGCCTGCTCCCGGATATCTCTGTGCCACGGGCCCAGGCCCCCGTCAACCCCATTGCCCGGCCCAGCCGCCATCTTGGACACTGCACCACGCGGCCGCGTGGCCTCGGCTCGACCCCAACCCTGGGCCTGGCCGGGCCCCGACATCCCGGCACCACCATCCATCCAGGAGGTGAGCGGACCACTTGGCAGGTTAATGGGAGAAAGAAGTGTCAATGGCTCTCCCCCGCCAGGTGCCGATCGCCCCCAGCCTCCCCGGGTGCTGGCTCCACCCCCCTGCTGGGTGTCTGGACTCTCTCATCCCGGACCTCCCGACCTCCCAGTGCGAGGGTCCGGACATCAAAGGGCGCCAGACCTATAACTGAGGCAGCCCCAGAGCAGGAAGGCAGTTGTATCCTGGAGTCGAGAGACACCGAGAAGAACTCATCCTTGACGGACTGCTGGCGCTGCCGCAGCCCTGCCTTGTGAACTATTGTCCTGCCTGCTGGCGCTGCCGCGGCCTTCTGCACCGTTCATCCTCGTGGGACCTGCTGGCGCTGCCGCGGCCCGTTGCCACCTACGACCTCTTCGGGACCTGCTGGCGCTGCCGCGGCCCGTTGCCACCTACGACCTCTTCGGGACCTGCTGGCGCTGCCGCGGTCTGACCCGTCCGAACGCCGAGCTCGAGGATTGTGAGCTACCACCGTTTCACCTCAGTACCTGTAGGTACCAAGACTGTCCCGCTACCCCCTTCCCCTAATAGAGACTAGAATTGAGAGGATCATCGTGTCCTGATCTCCTTGTATCGTACCGCCTTACTCAAAGAATTGCCTATAAAAGGTGTTAAGCTGATCTTCGTGTGGTGTCAATCTGTGGGGGGGAAGTTACTTGTCTGTACGCTCGCTGGAGACGGCCCTCACCGGAGGCCTCTCCCCTTGTGCTCGGCCGACCCTCCAGGTCCCCGTCTAACACTGTGTTTTACATTTAATGAGTTCTATTATCATGACTAGCGGTGGTGAAGGATTTCATCAAGGAAGTGGCTTAGTAATTGATGGAAGGGGAGCCTCCCCACCGCTTCCGCCAGAGATGTCAGGAGGTATCGAAAAAACGTTCGGTGGTATGAGCACCGCAGTTCTCTGGCTCATATGACAGTCTCTAGTCCAAAGTCCCTTGTAAAGGGTGTCGTGAAATGGTAATCCAGATTCTAACTTAAACTAGGGGACTCAAAACGAGGGGAGTATGGGGTCAGGGGGGAGGGGAGGGGCTTGGGTTCGTAAAGGAGAGGAGCCAGAGTGGTGATGCTCTGTGTCGATCCACTAACTTCAGACACCGTGTTCCAAGCCGAGCGATGTCGCGAATCTAAGAAGGTGGCCTAGGGGGGAGTTGGTGGGGGTGGGGGGAGCGCGCATAGACTGGTGAGGGGACGTGTGAGCCTGGTGTCGCTCGCGGGTCCTGCGCTGGGTCAGTACCTGCAGTTTGTGCGTGCTGAAAATTATGTAGGATTGTCGCCCATTCTAATGAGATAGGACGCCAACGTATGCCGCGGGCTTCCTCTTGGCGGATAAGGTCTTCCTCGGCTGCGGCCCCTTTTTTTACCGCCCCCCCACCAAGCTGCTATTGGGGGACCCTCAGTCGCACTCCAGTGCATTGCTATGCTGCGTTTTGCTAACAATATAGCCAGTAGCGCAAATTTGGTCTCCACCTTCTTTTGTTTGTTACGCTTAAAGATGCCTAGGGCGCAGGCCTCCCACATGTGGAAATCTGTTAGGCCGGTGACTGTTTGCAGTGTAGTGTGTACCATTGTCTATAGAGTTTGTAGACCGGGGCATGTCCAAAACATGTGAATGAATAGGGCGTCCGGTGTATTACATCGGGGGCATTTAAAGTGGGATGTCGGGTAAAAGCGTTTAAGCCGTGCCGGTGTGAGGTAGGCGCGGTGCAATATGTTGAACTGAACATTTTTGAATTGTTGGTTGCGGGGCACTTTTTTGTGATGTTCTAGGGCCGTCAGCCACTCCCTGTCATGAAGGTTACGTCCTATAGCCTCCTCCCAGCAGAGCCGCAATCTCGATAGCGATACCTGTGTGAGTTCAATGATGGATTTGTATTTCCATGTGATATGGTGTCTGCCCGCTCCCATATGAAGCAGTGTGTGTAACCCCAGGTGAGTCGCAGGTTCTCCGTCCCTGAGATCCTAGGTCCGCCTACAGTCCGCCACCAGTTGCTGATGCAGCAGGAATTGGCCGGGCGGTAGCCCTCTCTCCTCGGTCAGGTCTGTGAACTAGGCCAGCTGACCATCGGTAAACAGGGCCTCGGTTTCAGTAAGCTGGTGATCGGTCCAGACCTTAAGGTCTCTCACGGTGTAAAAACTCAGACCCTTTTGGGAGTCCTGCCAGAGGCAGCAATGGGGAATATATACCGGTGTCCCCTTGGATATGCGGTGAATCCGCATTGTACAGGACCTGGCCACCTTACCCAACAGCGGATGAGCCGGGTTGGGCTTTGTGCCCAGGAGTTGTAATCGAGTCAACTATATTTTCTTCCCACTTAATAAATTTAAAATTCCAATCATTTAGGAAATGTATCCAACCAACATTGTTGTATTTCTGAATGCAATTTAACAAGCAAGAGCAGATGAAAAAAACAGAGGAAGAACTATTAAATTCCCTAGCGCTGTAAATGTGGACTGAACTTCATCCAACCTTGAGATCAACTCTTAACTATGCCCAAATATAGTAAATACCCAACAAGTATTTGCAATGCAATAGGTTTCGCATTTACTAGAGTTTGAGCTATTGGCATTGTAGACTACAATGCCTTTTATTAATGTGTTGGTTTTTTAAACAAATAAATTAAAGGCATTGTCATTTCCAATGCCAATAGCATAAACGTTCGCAAATGCGAGACCTATGGCATTGTAAATGCTTGTTTAAAAAGAGATAGGTTGTCAAATAAAATCCATGAATAGGAAACTTTGTGTCTTACAGACATGTGATCAAGGCCTTCCAGAGGCCTTGATCACATGACATGCTATGGGACTGCTCTTACCAACTTAAAGTGCTAGTGCAAATCAAATGACAGGGTTGCTAGGTTAGGTAACAAGGAGAAAATACTAGTACTTTCGTAGTCTGTCTTCAAATCCTCTATTTTTGAATGTTCATTATATGGTTACAATTTGTTAACATCATCCAATGCACAACCAAATAATTTAGGCACAATAGTCATGTTAATATGTAAATAATTAGTGTTTAAAATGGACCGGAAAATAAGTCATTAAAATCAATATAATGATAAAAATTCAATACAAGTATAATAGATGCCTCATTAGCTCATTTCAAATTAACGGTTTAGAATCTAATAAGCTCATTTATGTACAGAACTGGTTATCATATATAAATACATGTCATTAAATGCTTAAAAAATGTAGTGTCACCAATCAAAATTATGGATTGGAGACATTGAGCTTTAACCCTAAATGCCTTTGTCCCTAAATAACACCTTGTCATTAGGTATTTTCATGCAATTCCATTGTAATCATAACATTTGAAAAGCAACCCATGAGCTGTTGCTTATCATATTGATATTGGATGATTGTGTTTGTTTCTAGTATACTGCCCAAGTGGGCCATGATTACCTCATTCAACCCCTATCAAAGTGCTAATGCCCATAGTGCAAATGATATTACCATGCTAAATCACAGCCGTGATTTAGTCAGTGCAAATGTGCGTAATAAAAAAGTTATGTGAAAGCTAAAATGTCCGCAGCAGCGATATCAGTTGGTACACAGAGAGTGTATTAAGAAACAGATGCGATTTAAGAACAATTCGAAACAGGTGTAAAAATCCTCACTAGAGTTAAGTCCTGATGGTGTTTTTATGTCTAACTCTAATATGTACCTCTCTCTAATTTCCTGAGCAGTGCCTCCCGGTTCCCTCCCCTTCTAAGAGGAAGGACTGAATCCACCACATAATATTTCAGATCCTCCAATCTCCTGTTGTGAAATTCATTAATGTGTCGTGCAACCGGGTAAGATACATCGTTGTTAGTGATGGCCCTTATATGCTGAAGTATTCGTTTGTGGACCTGCAACTTGGTGCTACCCACATATTGCAGGCCACACAAACACTCCAGCACATAAACTGCAAATTCCATTTTGTAGTTAAGAATTTTAGCTATCTGCACTGGTTTGGATTTAAAGGGCGTTGCATATGAAGATTTGTTACTTCCATATTTGCGAGCCCTACATGAGGTACATTTATAGAACCCCTTCCTATCACTTAGCCAGGTTTTGCCAGTCCTCACCTCAGGACTGCTGCTCACTAATGAATTGCTCACTGAAGGAGCTCTCCTGAAAGTGATTTTTTTAATCTCTATCTCACTTTCACAACCGTTGTGGGCACAATAAAGCATAATTGTGCCATCCTCTGGTCTGTCGCCTGTTATCTTTTCGGAGTCCCGGAAGCGTAACTCATTTGGAAATTAATAACACGGTTGTCGTCACCGCTGCTGGTGAAAACGCGCTATACAAATTGAAATAAATAAATGTTCTAATTGCATTTTATATAGCGCTTACTTCCCCTGACGAGGGGTTGAAGCGCTTTTTCGGCGAGTAGCATGCTAATCCGTAACCCAAACCGGATTAGTAGGGAATTAGTATAGGGAAATATAAAATTAATTTGAGTGGTGGACATGTTAGTCTGTTATCTGGATTGAAAAGGATAGTGGAGGGATAGAAGAGGGAAGGATTTAGACATTGTTTTTGAGCTCTTAGCAGTAGGGGGTGGTTTGGGATGAGTAATGGGGAGGTGAAGGGGGAAGAGTCCGAGGCAAGGGTTTAGAAAGGCTTGTTTGGGAGATCTTAATAGTAAATGAGGTATTAGATGATAAGAGGAGGGAAGACAATCTAAAGGATTATTTAGGGGATTGTAGTAATAGAATGCAGTTTGGAATGTGTGAGGGTGGAGGTAGAGGATATATTGAGAGAGGTATAGGGTGAGAAATAGGGTAGTGCATTGGAGATGCTGAATTTGAAGCAGAGTAATAAATATAAAGATACATGCACAGTATATATGAATCAGGAAGGTAATATATGTAGATTTAATTTGTATTTAATAAACTCAGATTATCAAGTGTTGACGTATTTAAAGTTAATCTGTTTTTAGGTCTCGCCTAGCGAATGCAGCGCAGCTGCTTCGCATGCGCTGCATTCGCTTGGAGAGGCTCTGTTGTCGTCGCTTTCCTTAGCGAAGGGAGGCAAACCATGTGCGCGCCCGGCCAGGCGATGGGCGCATGCATGGCATGGCGTCTCCTCTCCGCGCTCACACGCTCCAACCGAGAAAATTGTATTTTTAGATGCTCTAATTAATTTTAGACTAACCACTGGGTAGCGCCCCAGTACAGCGTTTGATTCAGTTATTTCACAGTTCCATGATAGTTGCTGCTACGGCACGATAATTACAAAGCCATAACTGTGTTGATCTGACGCCTAAAAGCTGAGGTAGGTAGTAAATGTAGAAACCGAATTATGGGGCTCATTCAATATAAGGCGTGCTCCTTGAATCTAAATACAGCAATTTTCATTGTTACCGATTGGATTGTAATGTTTTAATTTTATATGAACTCGAAGCTTAAAGACCATGGTCTAAATAAACAGATTTTTTCTCTCTCTCTCAATTTTCAGCAATTTCAATTACTTTATTTAGACTATCAAGCCTATTAAAGTGCCGAGTGCCAGAAAAAGTACAAAAGATGAAACCCAGATTCGCATTACATAAATGTAGCCATAATATGTTAAAAAGTGATCGGTAAATAGCGTCTCATTATAGATGCTATCACTTCATATAAAACAGTGACTTAAAACATTTTCTCAGGACTTTAAGCGGCATTTCCGTTTCTGTTATCTGAAAAGTGCACGCGTTTTTCAAGTCTGCTTCAGCATTCTATTGTCACAATGGAGACTCCAAACCTTGTATGTTTTGTTGCTTTAGCCTGTTAATACACTTGTGTGTCCCATTAGAAATCAAATTTTTTTCCTTGTGTAATAAAAAGCTTGACTACGTAACAAAGGGAAAATAATCTTCAGAAAAATAAAATATATTATTGTTACATAATAAACAGTCCAGAGCATATAGTTAGTTGGGTATATTTCCTTGTTCATAATTTGTTTTTTGTGAAGTCCAAGCAATCAGCAGCGAAGTTGCATAATCCAGTGCTGTAGAGGTCACCCGGTACCAAATGACTGCTCTTGGAGGTAGTGATGTTTAAATTGGACGCTACTGTAGGTAAGTTCTACGAAAACCATTTTTTTAAAGGGCCAAACAACGTAAAAAAACACTCATAAATTTTGATAAAGGACTGATGTGGAGACGACGGGATAATCACATGTTCCGATATGAATCCATAGTTAACACTGCTAGGTATTTCCGAATTCAGCAACGTTTTTATATATTATTTATTTTGCGTTAGGGGGAGATGGGAGTTACATTTTCGCAGTGCTTGAATGGCCTGGATGCTGGCTAACCATTGCTGCTTCCACTTTTCGTGCACATAAGATCATAATGGATGTTTCTGTCTGCTTGCTGCTAGCACCACCTAGTTAAAACGTTTTTGTGTCAGTGTTTTGCTGCAACTTTTTATTTTCACGAGCTTCATATTTGGTGTCCTTGCCCCGTTTTTCCTTCACTAAAATATATTATGAAAGCATAATTTTGTGAAATTGCCTTCATAGGAGTCAAGTATGCAACTTTAATGATGCATGCAGTTCTTTGGGTATTTACATTTTTTTAAAAATATGAATAGGACTATGTAATCTTCACAGAAATGATAGTGAATGTGAGCTATTTGTTTTTATTATTTTCTTTTTTTTTATTTCACTCCTGAGTCTGATGAAATCATAAGGCTGCTTAAAGTAAAGTCAGCATTGTTTGCTGGATTCCAAAAAGTTAGGTAGTTAGGATAAGAGCCATGGCGGCTACCAAGTTGGGTGCGCGGCTAGAGCTCCGTATGTTGAAGCTACCTGTCCGTGCAGTATCACCTGATGAGCATGCTAGTTGGTTCTTGACCACCCACAGGCCTGTGTTTTCACACTCTTCTTGCTGAGAGCAAGGCACAAGAATATTTCTTTCCCCCCAATAGTCAAGGCCTCAAGTTAGAATAGTAAATTATGCAGTCTTATAGACTAGTAGTTGACTTATTTGTATGCCTTGCGTCATATTTACAGGGCACAGATAGTAATACAGCAACAGACGAGGGAGCTTCTGCATTTAGAATGCCAGTAGGATGGCTCAGTGAGATAAACGCATGAAGTCATCTGATGGAACGTGCTGGGATCCAGCAAGGCAAGCTATGCTCTGTCTTTCTAAGTTCAGTTGGGTTATAGTAACTGCTGTAATTTCTAAATGTGGAGACTACAGAAACGTTGGGATAAAGCACTGTGTAGTAAACAGGTTATTAGTATTCACAATTGTGTAGCAGGCAGGTAAGTGGACGTACTTGTTGGCGTTAGTTGTTTATCAGCTAACTTGCTATTAAAAGAACCCAATGTTTCTCAATGCTGATTTGGTTTGTCGACTGTTTTTGTTGTTACCGTGCCCTTACTCTGTTATAAAGAGACGCACACAGAAACACAATGCAGTGGCATCAATGGGTGTCTTGGTGACCAGGAGCCCACCTTGCACTCTTTATGAGCACAACATTCACCCCCTTGCTTTGTTTCTCCAGCATACCAGGTGAAAAGCTATCTGACGACAAAGAAGTAGAAGGCCGTTTACCATGATTTGCTTTTCTATTTGTGTGCAAGAGTTTGGTTTACCCAGTGTTTTTGACATCTGCTTGTTTGTCAGTCTCCTCTTCCTTAAATGTTGCCTGTCTCTGAATTTACGAGGACGCCATTCACTCCTTGCCTCTATCAGCACTAACTCTTGGGTAATATCTTTAATCTTGCAAGAAGGAGCAGTCGCTATCTCTACTGGCTCCAATTTGGCTCATGGGATCAGTATTTGCACATCACTCCCTGCACTTTGGCTGTCCGTCATGACAGTGTGAGGTCACTATCCCCAGAGCTCCAGAGGATAGGTATGAACTCAAGTTAAGATACGTTACCGTTTCATGCATTCACAATTTTAGGTTTGGTGTTAGCCAAGACCTTTTCAATTTACTAAGATTATATGTATAATAATTGGGCCTTTCGGTGAGTTCTCTTTATCTTTTAATCTGTTATTGTGTCATTCACATTTTTCTTTAGTCCACTACAGCATGGGGCAGTGGGTCATCCTGCTTTAGCCATTGGATAACTTCACTGCGAGTGGCCGCATTTTCCCCATTCTAAAGGGACGCATCCACAGACAACGTAGTTTCTTCAGTGATTACTATGGCAATTTGCTTGATTTAGGACTCAGCAACTTCCCCCAATAATAATGTTTTGTAAAAATCATGACAAAACAAAAACTGGCAAAGCCAAAATAACTGCCCACCACCAGACCTGTTGGCTTTGCCAATGCCCGTTAGCTTTTCTGAACAGACTACCATGTGCAAAGGAAGTGATGGCCTTGCACGTCAGTCCTATAACTTTGAAAGACCGATAATGAAGATTAGCTTAATTACAGTGACAATAGTTATTCTGAAAGACCGCTCTGTATGTGTCTTCGCAGAAAGAGCTGCAATAGCCAACCAGTAGCTTAGAGCATTGTCACTATAAGTGAAGAGACTGGTGGACTGCCTAAACTGCAAGCTGGGTGCTTTGATCCAGGGCAGATTTGCAGGATAATCACTTGCAGCATAAGAGTTCCAGCTAGATTACCTGTATGTAAATTTTTTTTTTTTTTTATTTTTTTTTTAGTTCAATCAATCCTGGGCTGTATTAGAGTATGGACCTGAAGCCCCACCCATATTTTTCATTGGCTTGTGTCATTGTCCTTTGTAAATTCTGGCTCCTGATTCATTAATGGGCTTGTTAGTCCCTCCTTAGTACTGCCTTGTCTTCATTTGTATCCTCCCGTGAGGACTTGCCCTTTTACTTCTCTTGTTACACTGGATGGTTTGTTTAGTTTGTAAGCACTATTTTCTTTAATAGGGGTTGTCCTACTGCAGGCACAACGTGCTAGCCTGCTACATTCAGCGCATCATGCGGGCTTTCACTTTCCGAGCAGCCTGGGACAATGGCGGCCGCTTCTTTGCAATGCAATCGGTCTCGCATTAACGAGAGTTTGAGCTATTGGCAGATAAAATTACAATGCCTTTTATTTATGTGTTAATTTTCAAAACTGATAAATAAAAGGCATTGTTAGTTACAATGCCAATAGCTTAAACTCTCTCTAATGCGGACCTATTGCATTGTAAATGCTTGTTATAAAATGTTTTGTTTTTGTAATTAAATAGTGAAGCATTTGTAGATAAATAGTGATATAAGATTTATTTATGAAGTCGCATATATGTGCGTGTGCATATGTTTAAAATGGAATAATATAAACATAAGTAATATCTATATATTTAAAAACATTTATTATACATGTTTATACAAAGTAATACACATATGTAGGTACACCTCTATAGTCCAAATAAATGCTTATATACAGAGGGGTCTGCTGTATATTTTATGTTTGAGTATGGTGGTTATGTGATGAGTAGTTTTCTGAAGATAAGGTAGTTATCTGTGGCTCTTATGTTTTGGGGATAAAGAGTTCCATATTTTGGTTGCCAGAACAGATGTGCCATCTATGGTTTTTTTCTTGTATGGTGGGATTTTGAGGCGAGATGCTAGTCTAGAGTGGAAGCTCCTTCGTTTAATGTATTTGGTGATTTTATTCCTGATAAGGAGGTGACCTGTGCCATGTATCGCTTTGTGGGTGATACAAAGTTGCTTGAATGTGGATCTTCTAGCAACCGGTTACCTATGTTGGGCTTTCAAGGCAGTGGCGATGTGGGCTTTTGGCTTTATATGTAAGAGTAGTCGGTCAGCAGAGCTACAAACTCTTCGTAGTCTTTTCATAGTTGTTAAAGATGATCTGTGGTAGAGGCTGTTGGCGTAATAGAGTTTAGAGGGAACAAGAGAGATAGTAGCCTGGACCGTAGAAATCCCAGGTGGAGGAACATGTGTTGCAGAGTCTTTATAGTAACAAAATGATATCTTGCTAATTTATCCACTTAGGCATTCTTTGATAGCTTAGAGTCCTTGGTAATTCTGAGATTTCTTACTTCCTTTAATACTTTAGGTGGTGTTCCCGGGTCATCAGACCATGTTGCAAGTGGGTCGTCATTTTTCCAATTGCCACGTTTGAGTATTTCCGTTTTGGAAGCATTCAGTTTGAGATGTCTCCATGTCATCCACTGATCCGTGGCTCTGAGACAACTAAAAATTTGTGAGTTTCCAATGCCTTTGAGGCTTTCCAGTTCAAGAAGTATTTGTGTGGAGGTGAAATTGATTGATTGGTGCCGGTAATTACTTCATGTAGATGTTGAAAAGCATAGGTGAGATGATAGAGCCTTGAGGGACGCCTGCTTTTGCGAAGTATGGTTTTTATGAGAAAGGGGGGGCATGGATGACATTAGTTTTGATGTGAAGGTAGGATGTTATCCAGCCGACAGGAGTCCCCCAAATGCCAGCTTCGTAGAATCTTTGTATTTGTGTCATGGTCAACCGTGTCAAAGGCATCCAAGAGCAGTAGAGCAGCTACCTCGTTCCAGTCGGCTTGTTCTTCAGGTCATCCCCGATGGCAACTCATGCAGATTCTGTGCCTCTTCCTTAACAGTCTCCTGTTTGGAAGTCTGAAAGTATGGAATTATCTTCAATGAATCGTGACATCTGGGCGAGAACTGCTCTTTTTATCCGTCTGCCCAGGAAAGGTCCATTTGAATTCGGTCTGTAGTTGTCAGGGTTAAGCAGGTCCAGGTTTGTTTACTTTAGTAATGGGCGCATGTATGACTCTTAGATCTTCTGGAAATGTTAGTCGGTAAGGAATTTTTGATAATTCTTCTTACTGGTGTGGCGGCAGAAGTAGTTAGAAGAATTGTGTTGAAGGTTTGTGGTGGTCACTGGTCTAAGGGCTGCCTTTGGGCCCGCTTGCTTTGTTGAGGTCCATAAATTTGTGTGGAATTTGTTGGAAGGAATGGAAAGGCTGGATTAGCGTACTCTTGGATTGTTGTTTTTTGATAAGGGTCAGTGCTGGTGTTTTTTTCTTTGTTTTAAATAGGAGTCCAACTTGTCTGCTTTGGTCGTGTAATGATTTGCCAGTTTGTCTGTGAATTCTTGAGTACTGGGATGAGCTCCTTCTAGGCAATTTTGTTTACGAAACTTGGTGAGGATTTTCGAATCTTTCTTTGCACATTCAGCATTTTGAATTCCATCTTAATGGTATCTTTTTGCTCACTTGTATAACCTGTTAAGTTTCTCTAGGTAAAGTTTGTCTTGATTGGTGTTTGTTTTGAGCCAGGTAGCTTTCTAATTTACTGTTTTTATCTTTTTATTTCTCCAAGGTGCCTGTTTTCTTTTCTTCTGTTATCATTCTTAGTGGTATTAGGATATCGAAAGCTTCCTGTAGCCACTCCACAGTTTTTGAAAAGAATTTATTATTTCTAGATCTATACTGGATGTTAGTTGTATCTCTAAGTGTTCAAAATGGAGTTTATTCCACGGTTGATAGGTGGATGCATGTACAGTGGTTTTAGCCAGTGGCGTAAGAAGGAGGGTGCAGTGGGTGCGATCCGCCCCGGGCGCCATCACTGAGGGGGTGATACAATTGCAAAAATGTGTTTTAAACACATATTTTGCAATTTTGTCAAGCAGAGGGTGACAAGAAATGTTCTGTATCTGTACCACATGACACTACGCCTCTGGTTTTAGGTGTGTTGCTGTGTGTTTTATGTTGGAAAGCAAGCAAATGCTGATCTGACCAGGTGACTGGAGTCATTGTTTGAAAGGTAAATAGATCTGTATTTGGAAAAAAGACATGTGGGATGTGTCAAGCAAGTTTGTGGGCTGCTAGACGATCTGATGTAGGTTCAGGGCGTCTAGGCCAGTGATGATTGTTTTCAGATGGGGCTTATTGGTGTTGTCAAAGCAGCTGTTTAGGTCACCCAGAATGCATAGGTTTGAGTGTATTGTTATCAGGTTGGTTTGAAACTGTGCTAGAAGTGTCTGGGAATGTTGCATTTCTAGGTGGATGTCTGTATAGGAACAGGAAGTTACTGGAGGAAGATGGTGTAGGGTTGCATCTGGTGAAGAGGGCCTCAACCTGTATTGACTTTAGTGATATTTAATGTGTTGCTTGAACACAACAGCTAGGCCACCTCCTCTTTAGCCTACACGATTTTGTATGATAGTTTGCAAGACTGGAGCCATATCATCTCCCAACCATGATTCAGTTATGAAGAGGAAGTCGGGTTATATGTCGGAGAAAAGGTCATAGATGTGATGCTTGTTTTAGAGAGTGATTGAGCATTTATTAGTAGGTAGTTTAGAGAATGTACTTTGGTGATGGTGTGACTTAGAGTGAACAGTGTTTTGTGGGCTTGTAGCCGGTGTGTCAGTGCTGATATTAGCCGTATGAGGATAGCAATAGTGTAGCTTTTCTGTATAGTGAAGCCTAAGAAGGCATTTTAATGGGTCTGCGTGTGTAGGTGGTGGAGATGGTGGTTGAGTGATTTGGTGAGCTGTTTTTGTAGAGTTGCCTTGTTGTATAGTAGACATGGTATGCAGAGTTGTGAAGAGTGGCACGTTGCTTATTTAGTTTGCGTCTTTTTAGTGAAGAAGGTATATGAGTTAGGAGTGGTGGTGCGGCATTTGGGTCATGCAAATTGTCCAATGGGTGAGAGGCAGTTAAAAGAAAGTTGCTGTATATTTCTTAGGTGTGGTGGAAGAGAGAAAGCTTGGCATTGGAGTTGGTTTGTGGTGTGTATGTGTGTAGTCAGGAAAGTGGGAGTGGTTTATGTTTCTAGTTTGTGACGGAAAGTATTATGGGGTGTTTTGTGTGTGTGACTTTGTTGTGCTGGTGCTTGTTATGTTTTGTTTATGGAGGTGTAGTGAAAGGAGGTGATGTATTTGTTTTCTCAGAGGACTTTGTATGTAAAGTATTGTTAGTGAGTGGAAGCTGCAAGGTAAAGGGGGTGGTGATGTTTTGGAAAAGCGTGCATGTGGTGTGCAAGAGGAGATGGAGGAGATGTTCTCAGGGCCGGACGCTCCACTCACCGCACGGCCCCCCGTGTGTGTCCTGGTCTTTACCGCTGCCTGCCGCGAGTTCGCTGCTGTTCCTGCTGCCCTGAGTATTTTGTGCATTCTCTGCTCTGTTCCCCGCTAATTTTGCTTGTGCCACTGTTTTAATTACACTGTTTTAACTACTGTCTTTTCCTGTACCACTGCTTACTTCGAGGCTTGCCCCCTCGCCGCTCTCCCCGTGATTGTTTTCTCGCACGGCCCGCCCCCTTTTCTCTTTTGTACTCGATCCCGCTCCCCATTCGCCGCCGCGCTCCCGTCTCCCAGCTGCTCCTCCCTCTTCGCCATTTATGGCGGAGACTGCGCGAACGCACAGCGATCGCGCGCCAAAGGCAAGCCCGTCTACGCCCGTCCGATCCTGGACCGCGCCCAGCGCCAGGGCCCCTGACCTCGCTGGACCCAGACCAACCGACTGACATACAACACCGCCACCCTCAACGCACTCAACACCGGACGAGCGCCCGCCTGCTATCAAGCCACCCCCAGACGCACCCACGGACCCATCACCTGTCAAGCCTGCAAATTCACCTGTCTCAAACCCCGTCCCTCGCCCGCCAAAGCAAACCGCAACAACAACCACCTCAAGTTCATCCTCCTCTACACCCGCTCCGTTCACAAGCACGCCATCAAACTCTGGGACCTCCTCGACACAACAACCCCAGATGTCGCCTTCCTCACGGAAACCTGGATGAACGCCTCCTCAGCCCCCGACATCGCCATAGCCATCCTGGACGGCTACAAAATCACCCGAAAGGACCGCGCCAACAATACAGGGGTCGCCATCATCCACAGGAATGCCATCATCCACAGGAAGGCCATCAGCATCACGACCAACGCCGAAGACACCATCTCATCCGCCGAACACCTACATTCGCCATCGCCATCCCGGACGGCTACAAGATCATCCGGAGGGACCGCGTCAACCAGACAGGAGGAGGCATCGCCATCATCCACAGGAACACCATCCGCATCACGACCAACACCGACGATACCCTCGCACCCGCCGAACACCTGCACTTCCAGATCCACATCAACCCCAAGACCACCCTCCGAGGCACCCTCATCTACAGACCCCCGGGACCACGCACACAATTCAGCCAAAACATCGCCGACTCAGTCAGCCCGCACGCCCTCCCCTCCGCTGACTACATCCTCCTCGGGGACCTCAACTTCCACCTGGAGAACAACAACGACCGCAACACCACCACCATGCTGGACAACCTCGGACTCAAGCAGCTGGTGACCACCCCCACCCACTACGCCGGACACACACTCAACCCCGTGTTCTCATCCAGCAAGGACATCACCTTCAGCCACGCCACCGGACTCCACTGGACGGACCACAGCTGCGTCCACTTCAGCTTCAGAAGGACCACGATCCACCACCACCACCAGCAACAGGTTGCACGCAGAAGCTGGAACAAGATCACAGCCGACCAGCTCGCGACTTCCCTGAGCAAAAACCCTCCCGCCGGCGCAACGAACCCCAGCCAGGCGGCCACCAACCTAACAAAGTGGATCAGCAACTGCGCAGACGACCTCGCCCCTCTGAGGACCCCGCCTAGCAGACCCGGCAGCAAGAAAGCCCCATGGTTCACCGACTAACTCAAGAGCTCCAAGAGGAACTGCCGAGCCCTTGAGAAAGCCTGGCGCAGAGACCCAACACCGGACAACATGACTGCCCTCAAGCTCGCCACCCGAAAGCACCACCAACTGATTCACGCCACCAAGAAAACTGCTTTCAAGGAACGACTGGACAACAATACACACAACAGCAAGGAACTCTTCAACATCGTTAAAGAGCTCTCCAACCCCAACGCCGGAAACCACAACATCACCCCTTCACAAGACCTCTGCAACTCCCTCGCCTCCTACTTCTACAACACGATCGCGGACATACACAACAGCTTCAGCACTCAACCGACGCACGCCACGACCGAACCACCGCCCCCCCACCACCACCCTCCGCGCCTGGACCCCGATCAGCACCGAAGACACCGTCCGCACGATGAACTCCATCCACTCCGGCTCTCCGACCGACCCCTGCCCTCACCACGTCTTCAACCAGGCCGCCGCTGTCATCGCACCCCACCTGCGGGACATCATCAACACCTCCTTCGACACCGCTACCTTCCCGGAGAGCTGGAAGCACGCCGAACTCAGCGCTCTACTAAAGAAGCCATCAGCCGACCCCACCGACCTCAAGAACTACCGCCCCATCTCGCTGCTCCCGTTTCCTGCAAAAGTCATCGAGAAGACCGTCAACAAGCAGCTGGCCGCCTTCCTCGAGACGAACGGATCCCTCGACCTCTCGCAGTCTGGATTCCGAGCCAACCACAGCACCGAGACTGCCCTGATCGCAGCCACCGATGACATCCGAGCCCTGCTCGACAACGGAGAAACAGCGGCCCTCATCCTCCTAGACCTCTCCGCGGCCTTCGACACTGTCTGCCACTGCACCCTAGTGCAGCGCCTCAGCAACGTCGGAATCCAGGAGAAGGCACTGGAGTGGATCATCTCCTTCCTCGCCGGAAGGACACAGAGAGTCCGCCTCCCCCCGTTCAGGTCAGAAGCCACCGAAGTCATCTGCGGCGTTCCTCAAGGCTCCTCGCTCAGCCCAACCCTCTTCAACGTCTACATGAGCCCCCTCGCAGCCATCGCACGCCAACCCAACCTCAACATCATCTCCTACGCCGACGACACCCAGCTGATCCTCTCCCTCACCAACGACCCCACCGCCGCCAGAGCCAACCTACACGAAGGGATGACAGACGTAGCCAAGTGGATGAGGAACAGCCGCCTGAAACTGAACTCGGACAAGACGGAAGTCCTCATCCTGGGATCCTCACCCTCCGCCTGGGACGACTCCTGGTGGCCCCCCGCCCTGGGCAGCGCACCCAAACCAACAGACCACGCACGCAACTTGGGCTTCATCCTGGATTCCTCCCTCTCCATGACCAGACAAATCAACGCCGTCTCCTCGTCGTGCTTCAACATCCTGCGCATGCTACGTAAGATCTTCCGGTGGATCCCCACCGAGACCAGGAAGACGGTCACCCAGGCCCTCGTCACCAGCCGTCTGGACTACGGCAACTCCCTCTACGCCGGAACCACCGCCAAACTCCAGAAGAGACTCCAGCGGATCCAGAACGCCTCAGCACGACTCATCCTGGACATCTCCCGTCGCAGCCACATCTCCGGACACCTGAGACCTGCACTGGCTCCCGGTCAACAAGAGAATCACCTTCCGTCTCCTCACCCACGCATACAAAGCCCTGCACAACCAAGGCCCAGGATACCTCAACAGCCGCCTCAACTTCTACGCTCCCACACGCCAGCTTCGATCCACCGGCCACGCCCTCGCCACCGTCCCCTGCATCCGAAGAGCCACAACAGGAGGAAGGTCCTTCTCCTACCTGGCTGCCAAGACTTGGAACTCCCTCCCGACCCACCTCCGCCTGACCCAGGACCACCTCGCCTTCAGGAAGCAGCTCAAGACCCGACTGTTCGAGCAGTAGCGGACCCCCCCCCCTAGTGCCTTGAGACCCTCCGGGTGAGTAGTGCGCTATATAAATGCCTTGATTGATTGATTGATTTCCAGATCCACACCGACCCCCAGACCACCCTCAGAGGAACACTCATCTATAGACCCCCGGGCCCACGCACGCAATTTAGCGAAGCCGACGCCATCAGCCCGCACGCCCTAGCCTCACCAGAGTACATCCTCCTAGGAGACCTAATCTTTCACCTGGAGAACAACACCACCACCACCCTGCTTGACAATCTCGCCAACCTCTGACTCAAGCAACTGGTGGACACCCCCACCCACCTCGCCGGCCACACCCTCGACGCCATCTTCTCCGCCAGCAACCACGTCGCCTTCAACCACTCCACAGGACTTCACTGGACCGACTACATCTCACCACCACACGCTTCAGATCCCCCGCAGATGCTGGAGCAAAGTCACCACTGACCAGCTTACCTCGTCACTGAGCCAGAACCCGCTTGCTGACACCAACATACCCGACACCAACGACACAGCCCGCAACTTCGCGCTTTGGATCACCAACTGCGCCGATGACCTTGCTCCACTGAAAAACCCCCACAGCAAGACCACCACCACAAAACCCTCATGGTTCACAGACGCCCTCAAAACCGCAAAGAGAACCTGCCGAACACTTAAAGACCTGGCGCCAAGAACGAACAACAGAAAAGATGGCAGCCCTCAAAACCGCCACCCGCGGATACCACCAGCAGATCCGGACCACCAAAAGAATATAGTTCAAGGAGCGTCTGGACAACAACACCCACAACAGCAAGGAACTCTTCAGCATCGTCAAAGAGATCTCCAACCCCAACGCCAGCAACAACATCACCCATTCGCAAGACCTCTTCAACTCCCTCGCCACGTTCTTTCACGGCAAAATTGCAGACATACACGACAGCTTCGGACCCCAAACTCCACCTCAGGACACCAAACCAACGACCCCTAGCAACACCATCAACTCCTGGACCCCCATCAGCAATGATGACATCACCCACGCCATGAGCACCATCCACTCCGGCTCCCCCTCTGACCCTTGCCCCCACCACATCTTCAACAAAGCCGGCACCACCATCGCACCCCACCTGTGGTACGTCATAAACAGCCCCTTCACGTCAGCAACCTTCCCTGAAAGCTGGAAACACACAGAGATCAACGCCCTCCTGAAGAAATCCACAGCAGACCCCAAGGACCTCAAGAACTTCCGTCCCATCTCTCTTCTCCCTTTCCCGGCTAAAGTCATCGAGAAGACCGTCAACAAACAGCTGACTGCTTTCCTCGAGGACAACAAATCGCTCGACCCTTCCTAGTCCGGATTCCAAGCCAACCACAGCACTGAGACTGCCCTCATCGCAGCCACAGACGACATCAGAACCCTGATAGACAACGGGGAAACAGCTGCCGTCATCCTCCTGGACCTCTCAGCAGCCTTCGACACCATACGCCACCACACTCTAATACAGCGCCTCAGCCGCACTGGAATCCAAGGCAAGGCCCTGGAATGGATCATCTCGTTCCTCTCCGGAAGAACCCAGAGTGTCCGCCCCCCCCCCCCTCTTCCGATCCGCGGCCACCAAGATCATCTGCAGCGTCCTTCAAGGATCCTCACTCAGCCCTACGCTCTTCAATATCTACATGAGCCCCCTCGCCACCATCGCACGAAAGCACAACATCAACATGTACGCCGACGACCCCCAGCTGAGACTATCCCTCACCAAGGACCCAGCCACTGCCAAAACCAACTTCCAGGAAGGGATGAAAGAAGTAGCTGACTGGATGAAGCACAGCCGTCTCAAGCTAAACTCAGACAAGACGGAAGTCCTCATCTTTGGACAATCCCCATCTGCCTGGGATAACTCTTGGTGGCCCTCGGGACTGGGAACCGCACCCACACCCACGGACTGTGATGTATTCCTATAGGTACTGTATCGATTCCCCTATTCCTGACCCTGGTTTGGTTAATAATTAACTAGCAGCCATCCAACGGTGCGAAAACCGTTATCTAATTAAGCCACACCACGGCACAGAAGCGCGTTATCTGATTAGGTCATAACGCATGCCATCTAATTAGACAAGCGATATTCCTCCAGCCCCTGATAAGGCATACAGAGTTCTCAAAACAAATCAAACCTACAGCGACCTGGGAAATTCCCATAGCCATTGTTTTGATTTCACCGAGAACTTCAGTAAAGAATGTGCGAACGAACCCGTTCATATGACATCCTTATTGACGTATATATGTCCATCCTTACGTCAATCTCGGCACCTTTCAGGTATAAATATTACCGACATTGCCTTAAGCAAACACATGCGGTGGTGACGAGATTGGAGCAGTGAGACGTGCCGAGGAACCCAGCAGAGAGCGAAGCCCACAGGCGCTGCCCCTCCTTCCTGACGCGCTGAGAACGAGACGCTGCCTTTCTCCTGCTGAGAAATCCAGCTCCGGCGCTTCCAAGCAGCCCTCGCAGGCAGCTGGAATATCAAGACCTGGGATAAGAGATACCAGCCCTCCACCATTCTAGATCTCAGGTACAGAACTGAATAACCCCTTGCAGAGAATTCTCGAGTCAGTCCCTTGGCAAAACAAACTTAACTTAAACTGCTACTTGTCTACTCCCGCCCACGTATTAGGCTTAGGTCAGGTACACTGGGGTAGGGGTGGTTAGAAGCACCAGTTGAGTACGATTAGTCAAATGTATATATGTATGTATCTATTTTATTCATTTTAAAGTATCATATGGCTCAGAAACCATATCAATGCTTTTACAGTATTATTTTATAATTCTGTCTTTACTGTATGCACTTTACTTAACTACAAGTATTGCAATAATAGCGATTCATTTCTCTTGTATGAGAAAAGAGACTGATCAATAAATAAAATCTTTTATTGAACACGCCCGTCTCTTCCTTTTCTCTACAATCTGGTGAAACTAAGAATGCACTGAACTGACTGAGTAAAATAAGTTGTCTTTTGTTTTCACACGACTCTAGAGATACACTCTTGATTAGGGGAGAGCAAAGTTGTCATGTTCTATGGTTGTCAGAAACTAAATCCCTTCTTGTCTATCCAGGGAGGTTAAAATCCTCCTTGCCTATTCGAGAAAGTTTCTAGTGAACTCTGAGCTAGCTGGCAAACACAAAACTTTAAGTCTAATATCGTCGGTAGAAGACCTAGTTAACCTCTGCCCTAGGTCTATACTATTGAAGATATTATTCCAATGCGCAGAGCCTATTGGGATAATAGGAACTACACTACATGGCGCCCAACCGTTTGGATAGGCGATAAAACTAACGCAAGACATTAGAGTAACTCAGTCGTGCTTTTTCACACAGACCCCTTTTTCCCATAATACCCCAAAGACGTCTGGAGTGGGTGAAAGGTCATATCCGCCAAACCTCGCAGGAGGAGACTCCTATGTATGGTTCTTGGTTTACTCAACGTTGAAGGATACACTGTTCCAAAATATTGTGCATCTAATCTTTGTTTCCATAGAAACCTGATCTGCAAATAAATAAAATAATCTTCTTGACAATAGTATGTCAGAAACTGAAGTAGAAAGGGAGACAGCTAGATTAGCAACTGAACTCCTAGCAGCTGACAATACTCTGCTGCAAAATGACCCGGATATAATACTCATCCCGGTCAACATAAGAAAATCTATAACCTTAAAACTTATAGAAAATGGACTGACACCAAGAGGTGGTACAGTCATATTCGTAATTGAGGCACACGAATATCGGCAGACAGAGGTATTCTATTCATGGATAAACTTTCCAGCAGCAAACGCTGTAACAAAGGACTTCCACTATTACAAAATAGAGGAACCTCCTAATGAGTACACTCCTTTCGAGGAGGTGGAAATACCACTCAAATTCCAAGAGCACCTGCTCTTGTTTAATGGCGCCCTAAAATATAATAATCACATCACCAGGCTCGGTCCACTAGGTAGACCAGGAGCAACGTGGCCGGTCCTAGCCGGATACACACCACATCCAGACATTGAAGAAATGCCTGCACCAGATCTTTTAGCACAGCTAAAACAAATAATAAAAATACATAGACAATTAGTCCAATATGTAATGCGGACTTCAACAGTCCAACCAGCAATTAAAATTCCACAGCTGACCACTCATCAGGGGAACACAAATAAAATTACACCTCAGAACATACAGTCCTGTCTAGGTAAAGTACCCGCAAAACGGAAACAAATTCCTTTCTGGCTAGCACAAAAAATCACTCAAATAGAGGCGGTGTTTCCAGATACCACCCCTGTTGAGAAACATAGGATTCTGACTATCTGTCTTCCAATGGGAATCGCACCACATGTGGAGGACTGTGACACTTGGGGAACAGTCTTTGCTTCCATTTACACAAAAACACATGGTGTACCATCCATGTCAGTAATACCAGATGTGCTAAAACAGATTCAAGATGAATACGGTCCAGAACCCGCTTTAACTCTCGGTATGAAACTACTGAAAGATTTCAAGCAGGTCTCTGCAATATTATTAGCCAACATAAAGCGAGAAGCAGCAAATGTGGCGATTCGCCAGAGGTTAAAAGAGACAAATATAGCAGACCAACCATCTGAAATTGCCAGAATCATAGAAAATCCTATGAAGAACTAGGAAGAGATAGTTTGGGTGGAATACCAGTGAAACCCCAACTAGTTGAAAGTCCTGAAAAGGTATTTATTAAAAATAATTTAAACACTCAAAAAAAGAGCTGGGATGGAAATAAACAATCCAATCCTAAAGAAAAAAGATTCCAGTCCAGAGGAAGGTCTCCTCGGCGGAGAGAAAGATCTCCTGATCAAGGATGCAAGTCTCCCCAAAGGGAGCCCTCTGTGAAAAAATACAACCTTAGAAATAGGGATAATATAAAAAAACCTGATAGATATCAAGATATTGATACACGTCCCTCTCAATCTTTTCAGACTTCCTCGCAGAAATCGGAAAGAAGAGGACGATCAGAACACAGGGAAGAGCACGTCAAGTCCAAAGACAAAGAACCTGCTCATCTGAATAAAAAAATTACAATTTCCAAAAAAGAAGGTAGCCAGTATTAAAGTAATCAACAGTGCCGAGAATACTGAGGACACAGCTGAAAAACGGAGAATGGGCTCAGACAATGCTAGACAGCGCAGCAGAAGTGAGCATAGCTCGCAAAGTCCTTATGAATCATCTGGAGACAGTGGACACGAATGAATACATTCAGGTGGAAACTGCAGATACCAGAGTTAGCAAACCTCATAAAATATATGAAATAACATTGCGTATAGAGGGGGATAAGACTAGAAAAATAAGGGGTCTATTTTGGGATAATCTCTCCAAGGGCTATGACATCCTTCTAGCTGAACGAGACTGGCCTCCAGAGTTTGTCAGGGAGTGCCCACATGGCGAAGAAATAATTATGCCTGCCTTCTCAAACCATATTCCAATTCATAAAAAATATACACTTGCAAGAAAGTGGGCAGTAGCTCAAGCCCCTGCCTTATATAAAAATCATGTGAGATGGGATGAGGACTCTCCTCCTCACAAAATCCAGTTAAAATCACAACCTACTGCACAGAGGCAGTACCCGATTAAGCAAGAAGCTAAAAAAACAGGTAAAAGAGATCCTAGATCAACTTGAATACCAGGGGGTGATTGAAACTTGCACCTCACAAATGAACAACCCTTTGTTTCCTGTCTCCAAACCAGACAATTCATATCGTCTAGTTTTGGACTACAGACACCTTAACTCATGTTGCAAAACATTTGCGGTACAAAACTCGCATAGTGCTGCACTAATGAATAACATAGTGCGCAAAAAATACAAAACCACATTAGACATTTCTAATGGATTCTTTTGTCAAAATATAGCACCAGAGAGCAGATATTTGACGGCGTTCTCAATAAATGGCACGCAAAAAAAATTCTGTCGTTTGCCCCAGGAGTTCAAATACAGCCCAGGATTATTCTCAGCGAGAGGAACAGAATTACTACAAACATATGATGACGAGGCATTATCTTATGTCGACGACTATCTAACAGATGATGACTTGGATACTCACTTGAAGAGAGTGAACACCATAATACTTGGGTTCGCAGCAGAGGGTTACAAATTCAACTTTAAAAAGTCAAGAATTGCCCATCTAACAGTCCTGTTTTTAGGATATGAATTATCAAGTGAAGGCAAAAGCCTGGCCGACAATTTCCTAGAGAAATGTGCTGTAATCTAAGCACCTAGAACACTGAATAACTTACAATCAATTCTAGGCTTCCTAAATTTCTGAAGAACTTACATTATAAATTATGCAGAGACAATTAAACCTCTCTATGATCTAATAAAACCAGATTTTAAAAGAATCAATTGGACTCAAAAACACACAGAAATTTTGAGATCTTTACAAACAGACATGTTAGTTAAAACAAAACTACAAACACGTGACAACACACGCAACCTTGTGATTCAAATCATCCCAGGAAGATGCGGATTCACATACCTGACCTCTAATGAGGGAGAGAAGGTACCAATAGCATACAAATCACATTTGTACACAAAAGCTGAAATGAAATTTAGCCCAACGGAAAAAATTCTGACCGCGGTACAGACTGCTGTAGCAAAGGAGCGGGCCCTAGCACAGGGTAAACGAATAATCATTGTGACACCTATACCAGCCCTAGAGGCGGTAACAAAGGCAAGCATTCCGAATGCTAAAGCACTCCATCCGAGGTGGATACAGTGGGCTAACTCTCTTGCTGCAACAGACGTGGTATACGAATTTGATCCCAATTTAAAAACACAAGAATTTCTCCAATATGAATTCGAATGTCCTCCGCCGACCGAAATTCTGCCTCTAGAACATTACGGCTGCATAATATATACAGACGGATCAGCACAACCCGCAGTGGGGGGTAAGCAAGCCTACAGTGCTGCGTGCGCGATTGTTAGAGGTCGCTGGCACGAAGGAAAATTTAAACCAGTAGTCACTAAAACACAATCTCTGGGAGACTGTACAGCTCAAAGAGCAGAACTACTGGCATTCAAGATGGCGCTTGAAAATGCCGATCGAGAATTCCCCACACTTATTGTGTGCGATTCGTATTACTGCGTCCAATCTTACAATGAATACTTGCAGATCTGGGTTCAGAATGGTTTTAAAGATGCAAAAGGTGGCACAATCAAACATAAAATGCTTTGGGAACAAGTAGTTATTTTGCAAAAGGAACTACAAAAGACTCACGTGATACATTCACTGAGTCATCAGCGTGATGGCGTTCACGTTGCAGGGAATTCATTGGCTGACGAAGCAGCGAAGGCAGCAGTGCAAACGGCTTCCGTAGCTGCTATCACCCGGTCAAAAACAAAAATAGACAGCGAAATATTACAGGCTGTCAGCGCTACAGTAAAAGATGCGATAGAAACACTCCCGAAAGGCTTTCCAGTAAAGTACTCATACATAACTGATGCAAATAATGTTCCGTTTGCTCGAATCCCTGGAGTGGGGGATAGGGCAATTCTAAACATGGAACATAGGTTAGGACTCATTATAGCGGCACACGAAGGACTGGCTTCTGTACATGCTGGCGTTTCAGCCACAGGGTCATTATTAAAACAGAGATACTGGTGGCCACAAATGAGAAGACAAACAAGGAACTATGTTCTAGAATGTGAAATATGTCAAAGAATGAAAGTATCAACAGTGAAACGACCAGCACAGACGCACCTTCTAATCTCAGATAAACCATTAGCCTGTGTTTACCTGGACCACTGCGGTCCCTTACAAAGGGACGGCAACTATAAATATATCATGGTCGCAGTGGATTCATGCACGAGATTCATATGGATGTGGCCCCAGCGATCGGCTGACGCCAGAACTGTTATAAAAGATTTGCGAGTCTTTATCGGCACATACGCAATTGGCATGCTGCATTCCGATCAAGGTCCTGCTTTTAGCTCTCGAACTTATAAGGAGGCCATGACCGGCATGGGCATTGCATTGCGGTATTCTTGTCCATTTCATCCTGAGGGAAACTGAATCGTAGAAAGAAAAAAACGTGACATAAAGCAATCTATAACAGCAAAGGTATTAGGTTCGGGAGCTGGGTGGGTCAAACATTTAATAAGTGTCCAACGTAGTCTAAATAACCTGCCAAGGAATTCTCTGAAAGGGTTCAGTCCGTACGAACTATTGTTCGGGACTAGAATGATGATCCAAGATCTTGATAGTCAGACTTCAGTGGTTAAAAACAAAAACTTTGATATCAAAGATCGTTTGGCTATTTTGCAGGACTTAAATGAAACAAGAAAAGACCTGAGCAACATAAAGTTGAAACAACAGCCAACAACCACTGAAGAAAAACCACCTGTCCCAGCAAGGCCTGTCTGGATTCCAAAAGTCGGGGATCTGGTCAGAGAAAAGATCGCGGTAAAGAAGGAATTTGGGCCTTCTTACAGAAAAGCAGTTCCTGTCTTGTCTATCAACGGGACAAGATCAGTAGTACTACGCCCCTTGCTGGTAAAAAGGAGAACCGAGTCATATCCATCGACCTGGTAAAACCACAATCATGTGGCCGATAACAAACAGTAGGCCAAGTGGACTCCCAAGAAGTAGCAGAACACCAATGTTTGCTACGAATACAGAGGTTCAAACTGAAAGACTGATCACATTTGGAAAATCTACAGTGAAACAACAAGGACTATGCAACAAAGCAATGGAACTTGAACCTCCTAAAACCCAAATCAAAGCTTTTCATCAAGAAACAACAACCTATGATGATGTAACTACAGACTTTGCTAATGAAACAAAGCAAAATCCAAAAGCAATTGGAACAATTGACAGAACAGCATCCGGCTACTTCATCAACTTCGATGATTCATCTGAAGATCTGAGTGAACCTAAGAAACAGCCATCAACAAAAACTTTTAAAGATAAAGCTAAGGAACTTTTTCAACAGCTGAAAGAAACCTATCTGATTTCTCCATGGATTGAATTTTGGGTGGCCTTCGGTGCATTTATCCTCATTCTTTGGCTCATCATGGTACTATGCTTGGGACATTTCATTGAAGGAAAATATGCTAAAATGGACACAGCAAGCCAGAAAATCAACTTGGTCCTTAAACCACACACATCCTCACACATCGAGAAAAGAGAACTTTCTTCAGTGAACTTCACAGCCAATCCTATACCTGGCGGTGTAGCATGGGACAAAACTGATTATGAAATCTATGGTCCGGTTGAAATCCTGAAGTATCCACACCAATTCAAGATCTCATTGAGTGACTTTGTAAAACCAAGCACATTTGCTGATGATTGGGACTTTGAAAGTATTAATGATATGATGTCTGATCTTGTGATGTCTGCTAAATTCACAGAACATGATTATTTGCAGGGTTCGTCTAATTATGATCAGATGTTCTGCTACAACCACTATGGTAACCATTATCTACATAAATCTGCACAACCTAGAAATGTTTTAAATTATAACCAATGGGAACATTGTGCTACTCCTCCAAAAGATAGCTCAAAAACATTTTATGATAAATATTCATACTTTTCAGGGTTTAACACAAGTAATGCAGAAACATTTTATTTCAAATTGTCAAAGAAGACAGGTATGAAGACCATGCTTACAAACACAAAATTGATATATTCCGATTCATTTTTTGAGCAAATGAATACATTTGGGTTTGATTTCTGGAACAATAATATTGAAACAAAAACTGTTTGGGGTACAAGAGATTGGCAAGTACAAGGTATAGAATCATTGTTTAGAGCCTGCATGATCCCAGAACAAATTATATTTTTGAACGACACTATTCAACAAACTACCTGTCTTGGCTTAGCCAAAATCAAAGATTTGAACAAACCGTCTATTCCAAAGCCAACAGTGAACAGTAATAGCTCTATAGATGTTGAGATAGACGTAAACCATATATTAAACCAGAACAGAACACATCCTGAATGGAAAAAATGGTTGATCTGGCCCACAGATACAAATAACTGTCAAGACAGATCCCTGAACAAAATACAGGGGTTCACATTGACTAGGCCAGACCCTAGATATTCCCAAAAACAACATCCAGGGATGGTAACCACCTACAGCGTGGGCAAGCTCTGCCTTCAATGGCTACAAACGTCCACACTGGATGAAATTAAGCAACACCTAACTTTCCTTACAGAAGGTGCTGACTTGCGTGAATTTAATATGGGACCACGCAAACAGCGTCAAAAACGTTTCATAGCGGCCTCTATATATGCAGCTTATAACGAAGTCTGGAAAGTGACTCAAATTGAGACAGCAGAAAAAATACGGGAGATTGACCGTATTAATTTGGAAAAATCACTTTCTGTGGTGGACAATGGGTTAATGACTCTGTCCTCCAGAATATATTCTCTGGACAGCATTGTGTCTTCAGCAATCGATATAATATCGCAAGACTTACTGATGTTACAACACGGTCAGTCCCAATTGCGTTCTATTGTACAGCTTGGCTCGACGTTACAAAATCTGCGTTCTGGCTATGTGCCTTGGCGTTTAATCAACACAACGTCATTATTTAATATATTTAACCTTACTGATAAAAAAATCAGTTTGGCACAGAAGGGTGCTGACTATACAATTCTGAGCATTGAAAAACTTGAGAGATTACCATTGACAATGTCAGAACGACCTGTCATTGAATGGATAATACATGGAATAATAAATATTCGGATAACTACTTTCCAGTTTCAATTCTGCCAAAAATATATACAGGCAGGCCAGTATGAAAGGTTGGGTAAAGGGTACATCAAGTCAATATGGAACTTGCCCTATACACACGAATGTGTCAGTAATAAAGGCCAGAAAGTGTTTCTCAGTGGCGATAATTGTGCAAGATCACTAAGCGGTACACTTCTGTGTCAGGGTATTAGTTTGCATGGAGCCTGTGAAGGGACTTCAAATAACCTTTCATGTTACCAGCTAGGCACACCTGCAACACGAATAGAACCATTCTTTAGGAGACTCTCGAACGGGAGTTACATTCTAATAGTAGATCGCAGATGTTGTAGTTTGCTGCCCGGAAAACCTTATCTCATAACCGTGACTAGGAAGGTCATGTGCTGTGAACGAGTTTTGTTCCCTAACGATTCTCCAGACAGGGAGGCAAGGTTATGGCCAGATTTGAAAATTGCTTCTATTCGAATTGATACTTTAAGCAGAATGAAGACTGTGCTCCTACAGACGCCGACCAGGCTAACGTCATCAAAAGAAACGTATGATCTCCAAGTTGCAAGGACAACTGCAGAGATTCATTCATTGTTATCAACTAATTCCCCCATACATTTCGCAGAAATACTGAACGAAATCTTAAATATTTCTGATACCAGTGGTGTCTTATATGTATTTAAGACAGTGTTTTCGGGAGCTTTAACACCATTCAAAGCCATCCTATGGAGTATTTTTCCAGATTTTGTCCATTCAATTTTTGGCGGACTTCCTCTCCTTTGGGACTAGTGGCAGGCTTCCTATTTTTGATCCTGTTATTTCGCTATGGCAAACCATGTCACAGACAAAACACCTGTGACAAGGGAAGAAATGATCCTAGCCATTGGCTACCGGGACCGCATAACTAAAGTCCTTGGACTAGCACGGCTTCGGGACCTGAACATGACTTGGTCTCTTTCATTTAGACCAATGTGGCAAAGTTGTGTTATGCCTGTATTAAGGTGCTTGCTATGCGGCGAAGAATGTGTGTTGGACACCTGTCTGGCACTACAATCGGATGTGCCAATGGACGCAGATACCTTGTTGGGTCCGGTAACGGCTCATGCATTGTGCTGTCCCCAGCGGCTACCAATCTGATGACGGCATTCGTGGAGACTTCACCACTACGATTGAGGAGTAGTGAAGTACAAGATGAAAGCAGCATCGATCAGGTACGACCTTCAGTCAGCTATGCTGATCAAAACATCAATGGAGGCAATCATGCTCAGGCTCATGAATGCATGGTAACAACTTTTTCCGAGTTAGTAGAACTTACGCAAGAAGCTGACAGTTTTTTCAACAGTCTAAATGATATGATGTTTTCACCAGAGCAGCAGGAATAACTTTGAGCAAATTGGCACTCGGAGTTCCCTACATCCTGAATTTGGCCTTCAACTTTAAAAAAAAAAAAAGCGATATGAAAAATGTTCTCATCAGTTTGTTCAGACTGCAAGAACCTTTTTTCCCCAATTCCAAAATATTTACGATTTTTTGGGACACTTATCTTCTGCTTAAAGTAGACATTATTCTTAGAGAACTGAATTTCTATTTTAGGTAGTCACAAGACATTAGCTATCCTCTAGCACTCTCATACAAAACTTTATGATTGTGATGAAATGGTCTCGCACTTTTTTTCTGTATTAAGAGCCATTTCATGTGTGGTTTTCGCATTTTATTCATGCTGAATTTTAAAATATGCGGTATATGTTTAGCATTATTTGACTGCTTGTGCATATAGTACACGTGATAGTACATGTGCTTGTGTTTCGTATATTTCATAATTCCAATTTTCAGAATACATATGAATGTATTTTGGGGTGGTACGGTATACACAAACGCTACTGGGTTCACTATGCCTAGATTTGTAAATATGGACATAGTCTACGTGGAGTGGGTGTGATGTATTCCTATAGGTACTGTATCGATTCCCCTATTCCTGACCCTGGTTTGGTTAATAATTAACTAGCAGCCATCCAACGGTGCAAAAACCGTTATCTAATTAAGCCACACCACGGCACAGAAGGGCGTTATCTGATTAGGTCATAACGCATGCCATCTAATTAGACAAGCGATATTCCTCCAGCCCCTGATAAGGCATACAGAGTTCTCAAAACAAATCAAACCTACAGCGACCTGGGAAATTCCCATAGCCATTGTTTTGATTTCACCGAGAACTTCAGTAAAAGAATGTGCGAACGAACCCGTTCATATGACATCCTTATTGACGTATATATGTCCATCCTTACGTCAATCTCGGCACCTTTCAGGTATAAATATTACCGACATTGCCTTAAGCAAACACATGCGGTGGTGACGAGATTGGAGCAGCGAGACGTGCCGAGGAGCCCAGCAGAGAGCGAAGTCCACAGGCGCTGCCCCTCCTTCCTGACGCGCTGAGAACGAGACGCTGCCTTTCTCCTGCTGAGAAATCCAGCTCCGGCGCTTCCAAGCAGCCCTCGCAGGCAGCTGGAATATCAAGACCTGGGATAAGAGATACCAGCCCTCCACCATTCTAGATCTCAGGCACAGAACTGAATAACCCCTTGCAGAGAATTCTCTAGTCAGTCCCTTGGCAAAACAAACTTAACTTAAACTGCTACTTATCTACTCCCACCCACGTATTAGGCTTAGGTCAGGTACACTGGGGTAGGCGTGGTTAGAAGCACCAGTTGAGTACGATTAGTCAAATGTATATATGTATGTATCTATTTTATTCATTTTAAAGTATCATATGGCTCAGAAACAATATCAATGCTTTTACAGTATTATTTTATAATTCTGTCTTTACTGTATGCACTTTACTTAACTACAAGTATTGCAATAATAGCGATTCATTTCTCTTGTATGAGAAAAGAGACTGATCAATAAATAACATCTTTTATTGAACACGCCCGTCTCTTCCTTTTCTCTACAATCTGGTGAAACTAAGAATGCACTGAACTGACTGAGTAAAATAAGTTGTCTTTTGTTTTCACACAACTCTAGAGATACACTCTTGATTAGGGGAGAGCAAAGTTGTCATGTTCTATGGTTGTCAGAAACTAAATCCCTTCTTGTCTATCCAGGGAGGTTAAAATCCTCCTTGCCTATTCGAGAAAGTTTCTAGTGAACTCTGAGCTAGCTGGCAAACACAAAACTTTAAGTCTAATATCGTCGGTAGAAGACCTAGTTAACCTCTGCCCTAGGTCTATACTATTGAAGATATTATTCCAATGCGCAGAGCCTATTGGGATAATAGGAACTACACTACAGGACCACGCACGCAACCTGTTTTTTATCCTGGACTCCTCCCTCACGATGACCAAACAAGTCAACGCCGTCTCATCCTCATGCTTCAACACCCTGTGAATGCTTCGAAAGATCTTCCGGTGGATCCCCACAGAAACCAGAAGAACAGTCACCCAGGCCCTCGTCATCAGCCGACTGGACTACGGTAACGCCCTATACGCAGGAACTACCGCCAAACTCCAGACCAGGCTCCAGCGCATACAAAACACCGCCGCACGACTCATCCTCGACATCCCTCGCTACAGCCACATAACCACCCACCTGAGAAACCTCCACTGGCTCCCAGTCAACAAAAGGATCACGTTCAGACTGCTCACCCACACACACAAAGTGCTCCACAACATGGGCCCGACTACCTCAACAACCGACTCTCGTTCTACACCCCCACCCGCCAGCTCCGCTCCACCAGCCTCGCCCTCGTCCCTTCGAATTTGCAGAACCACCTCCGGAGGAAGATCATTCTCCTACCTGGCAGCGAAAACCTGGAACTCCCTCCCCACTCACCTACGACTGACCCAGGACCATCTCAGCTTCAGGAAGCACCTCAAGACCTGGCTCTTCGAGCAGTAGCAGCCCCCCTCTCACCCTAGCGCCTTGAGACCCTCACGGGTGAGTAGTGCGCTCTATAAATGCTTTGATTGATTGACAAGAGTTAGGAGTGTTTGTGTTAGATTTGATTGCTAAAAGAGATAATCTGTGTGGTGCATTGGAGTGTACATGTTGTGTAGTTGTATTATTGTGGTAAAAAGGGCAGGGTGTTGGTGGATGAAGAGATATGAGGCTGAGTATAGGTTTGGTGACGGAAAGGGGTCTGTTAGGGGTAGTTAGAGCAGGCAGTGTGTGCCTGGGTGGGATTAGTTAACTATGGGGTGGATGTGGGTTAGGAGTGTATTGTTTGGTGGTATAGCATAGAGTGGTGTGTTGTGTGTAAGTGAAGGTGCAAAGGTGTGGTAGTTGGGTAAAAGGGTGTAACGGTGATATTTGTGGTGGGTGCTGAGAAAGCGAAGTGTGTTTAGGGTTAGTTGATATTAAATGAGTGAAGTGCATTTGCTGTCAGTGTGTTCATGATTGTGGATGGGGTTGGGTGGGTGCTGGTGGATGTGAGAATGGGCAGCATCTCTGGCCGTAGGCCTGACCAGTCTCAAACAGGCTGTGCCCTTGTCCTCACCGCCCTTTGCCTTGAAGTTCGGGCTGAGAAGTCCTGAGCCCTAACCTTAAATATCCCTAGATTGGAGTTTGGTAGTTCGGGGTAGAGTGGAATATATTGTGGTAGATTGGAATATATTGTGGTAGATTGGAGTGGTCTGGGATAGATTGGTGAGGTGTGGACTGGGGTGTAGGAGGGTGACTGGACTGGAGTGAGGTGGGTTAGATTGGGTGGATTATATTAGGATAGGATGGAATGGAATGGGGTTGATTGGGTGGATAATAGTAGGGTAGGCTGGAATGGAGTAGGGGTAGAGGGTGTGGAGTGTGGCGTGTGGACATTACAGACAACACACTTTAAACTGAAAAGAGCATTACCTTTGCACAAACTACAGTTTTACTTCACACAAACTATAATGTGTGGCAATGTCATTGTGTATTGATGTATCTGATAGACACTTCTAGCTGCAGATTCCTTGCCTTTGAATTTCCAGGTGTCTGGTTGGTTCTGTAATCTTTTGCTTGTGCAATACCCCTTGCACACGGCACCAGGTGGCTCCAGTTGGCACCAGTTATGATGTTGCGGTGACCAATATAGGTGCCACCCTGGCCCACGGACATCTGTTCTTTTCTTTCTGTGCCAGTTGAGCTAGGAAGAGTTGCCTGTCTGTCGCTATTTGACATCCTTTTCTTTTACTTTGTTGACTTAAGAATTTGTTCCGCATAGTGTGCGAGGATGTCTTTGAGGAGACCGGAATTAATCATTGCGGTGCCCGTCACTGTATGATGTTGGTTACTGCTTTTATATTTATCCCCCCCCACAGACACACCTCATCAGTCTCTGGTGTCGCGACCTAGATTCGAAGTCTTGCTCTGACTGTCCGGCTATGGCTCTGAAGGCCTTGTGGTAGGTAGTAGGCTATGAAGCTCCTTGTGGACCAGCAATGGACACCAACCAGCGAGACTCAGTGGAGGTCCAGATCCAAGAAGAGTTTGCTCCAGCCATGGTGTCTGTGAGGCCCCAGGGATCCAATCCCGGACAACTCCAGTTGTGCCAATGCACCTTCCCTGGCGTCAGACCAGAAGTCTGAGCCCTCCGGCGTTGCCAGCCACATCCTTATCCCTGATGACACTGAGTCAGAACAGCATCGCTGGATGTAGATTCTGACATCGAAAGAACACTGGCGTTCAGTGTTGTTGCCTGAACACTTTGACGATGTGTAGGGCTCTGGAGATGAATGGGAGGGGTCTATGGATCCTTTGAAACACCAGGCTGTTTCTGCAGAGCAGATGGACTGGTAGGGAGAGCTTGGGGAGGCCAGTGGACTGGACACTTCCCGAGATGCTGGCATGCTCTCTCCTCCAACTGTGGCTACGGGGTGTTGTAGTTCTATCTAGGACCCGAATTCGATATTCCTGATTTATGCCCTTATGTGGTTATAATAAATAATATCCTTATAAAGGCATAAGGTTCATATCCATATTTAGTCATATCCCATGTCCAAATTAAGCAAGGCTACTTCCCCAGGCTCCTAGAAAGTACAACGAGTTCTGTAAACAAACCAAACCTCCAGCAACCTGGGAATTCCCCATTGCTTTTGTTTTGATTTCGTCCTAGAACTCCTGTGAGCACTCTAAGTTCTTAGTGACATCTTTATTGATGTCTTATGTCCAACCTTACGTCAAACCCGGCACCTTTCAGGTATAAATATACCAACATTGCCTTAAGCAAACACACGGTGGTTTTGGAGCAGAGCGGCTATCTACTTGCCCGAGAGCCCAGCTGATGCGGAGAGCCCACTGGCGCCGCCCCTCCCCTTTGACGCACTGAGAGAGACACAGTCTTTTCTCTTGCCGAGAAATCCAGCTCCGGTGTTTCCAGATACCCTCGCGGGTTACTGGAATATCGAGTCCTGAGAGAGAGATACCAGACCTCCTGCTTTCTATTACCCAGGTACGGAGCTGGCTAAACCCTTAAAGAGAATTCTTGATTCAGATTCCTTGGCAAAACCAACTTAACTTAAACTGCTACTTACTTACTCCTTCCCACGTATTAGGCTTAGGTCCGGTACACCGGGGTAGGCGTATTTAGAAGCATCAGTTGAGTACGTTAGTCAATGTATATTTGTATGTATATATTTTATCTATTTTAAAGTATCATATGGCTGAGAAACCATATCAATGCTTTTACAGTATTATTTTATAATACTCCTTTTACTGTACGCACTTTACTTTATACTAAGTATTGCAATTGTGGCAATTCATTTCTCTTGCATGAGAAAGAAGACTGCTCAATAAATAACAACTTTTATTGAAATCGCCGTCTCTTTTCTCTGCACTCTGGTGAAACTAAGTATGCACGATTGACTGAGTAAAATAGCTATCTATTGTTTTCACACGACTCTAGAGATACACTCTTATTCTGAGGGAGCAAAGTTGTCATGTTTTATGGTTGTCTATCCAGGGAAGTTAAACTCCTCCTTGTTTATTCGAGAACGTTTCTAGTGACCTCTGAGCTAGCTGGCAAACCTTAAGTCTAATATAATCAGTAGAGACCTAGTCGACCTCAGTCCTACGTCTACACTGCTGTTTATATTATATTATATTATTATATTATTCCAATGCGCAGAGCCTATTGGGAATATAGGAACTACCCTACAGGGGGAGGGGGCATCTTATGCCATACTGTACTACAAAAAAGGTTTTTCTGTAAGGGAATACAAACTGGGCGCTCTGCTTAACTGTGGACGCAAAAGGTATAGAGCATTGAAAAGTTAGTGTGGTGCTATCAGGTGAGGGGATAAGCCCTAAAACTCTCAAAATGTATGATGGAGACAACCAACGCACTGTAAAATTACAACAAAATACCCAATGCACACAACAAAAGAATAATTTGACGTCACATTTTTCCTCATCCCCTCTGCAGATTTTCTTCCCATACTTGTGGAGAATCCTCTATAGTCTCGAGCCCTGCTGGGTTGGAATTATCACCGGCAGAGCGGTGAGCGCCATTCCTTCTCCTATTTAGTTACATGTTTTTCCCTCTTTTACTCCTTTTCTTATTCTTTTGTTTTTTCCTCCTTTTCTCCCTCTTCGAATTCACTTTTCAATACAGGTATGACTATTTGGAACTTTATTGTTCCAGACACTTCCCCACACATCGCACAAAGCACTAGCATGTTCTTAAGTTGTTCCGCACTACCGATCCACTACCCTCACATAAAACCCACGGGTTTGCGTCACTCTTACTTTCCTTTGCCATCATATGTCTACCCTAAAGAATCCCTTACCCAGCTTCTCACCCCCTTCCACCTTCTACTCAACCTTTTCACACACAGATAACGTCAATATAGATCCCTCGTGCACTGTGGATGTTCTCAAAAGAAGAAAATATTGGTTTCCTTTGTCTTGGGTTCCCCATCGCTGACAAGTTGCATTGTACAACAAGTGTATATATCATGTTATATGCCCCATCGTTATCCCTTGTATCTTTCCCGGCCCGGAGGAGTCGCGGAAAGAACCTTTCCATATGCGACGAAACATGTGTCGGCTGGCTTGCTTAAGAAATTAAGAGACCGAACCTTCTATCATAAAGAATTGTTTCTGTATTTCTACCTACTTTGTTTGAAAGTTTACACCTGTCTACAGTGATGTTAAATTATTCTTTTGTGTGCATTGGGTATTTTGTTGGCATCTTATGCCATGGTAGTTATGAGGGTAGCCGAGGTCCTCGGACTAGAGTTGCCCTCTGGGCAGATCAGGACTAATTTCCTGACCGAAGTGCTACACCCTGGGGCTTCCACCTCTGAACTCCCTTTGCTCTTCAATGAGTCACTTACTGATGTCCTTCTAGGCACGTGGTCCAAGCTTAGCAGAGGGGCTCCCGTGAATAGGACAATTGCACTCCGCCATCACCCGGCTCTGGGCGACCCAAAGTTCCTCAGCCAATACCACCCCCTGAAAGCTGATGGTGTAGGCCTATACCTTGGAAAGAAGATGTTATCTTCTTCCACTCTGGCATTGCGGTCGGTGAATACTGCATGCTTATTGGGCCATTTCTCCCACTCCCTTTACTAGACTGTTGTGTAAGTGCTGCCACAGGTCCTGGATGAGGCCCAGGCGGTTCTCTCTCAGGCGTTTGAGGACTCGAGAGATGCAGCAAAATTTGCCATAAGTTATGGCCTTGACACAACTGTTTCTCTATGCAGAGTGATTTCATTGACAGTGGCCTTGCGACGCAACGCCTGGCTTAGGACAACTGGCTTCTCCGGCGATGTCCAGGCAAACCTGATAAACATGCTGTTTAATGGAACGTGTCTTTTTGAGGAAAAGGCAGACTCTGCCCTAGTGCAGTTCAAGCCCTCTAGCTGCGGTTAGATCCTTGGGTCTCTCCTATTTCTCGTGGCCAGTCTACCTTTCGTGGCATCTGAAGGGGTTTCCAGCTGCATCGGCTTTATTCCAGCCACCGTCCTTCGCAGATTTCTCAAGTTGTGCGAGGACATGGACGCGGTTTATTCCGACCACGGAATGGAAGCAAGAAACAATCTGCCACCCTGCTGTCAGCAGCCTCCAAGCACTCCTGGTCTGACTTTGCAAGAACACACCAATCCAGTTGGAGGAAGAATCCATCATCATCTTCCCCCTTGGTGCTCCATAACCTTGCACAAGTGGGTCTTGCAGATCATTCAGGGGGGCTATTCTCTTCCTTCCTTTCCTTTTTTTCCCTCCCATTCTGCCAAATCAATAACTGCTGGCAGAGGATCATTTAAAATTGCTCCAAGAGGAAGTTACAGCTCTCCTGGCCAAGGGCGCTATAGAGAAGGTCCCAGATTCATAATTAGGCTGTGGTGTTATTCCCACTACTTTCTGATTCAGAAGAAGAACAGAGTGTTGCAGGCAATTTTAGATCTTCAAACCGCCTATCTCTTCCTCAAGAAGAAGTTCAAGATGCTCACTTTAGCTCCGTTCTTGTCTACCTTGTATAAACTTGCTGACTCCCTCTGAGGCGGAAGCCGGAGGCTCTTGTGCTCTCTTGCACCTTTTTGAACTGTAAAACGAGTGATTTCGCTATTCGTTTTTAAAACTTTGTAAATATCTTAATTGGAGCGTTTTTAACCTCCCTCACATCCCACAGCGAGATCAAGTCGCTGGGCATACCCTTTTCCTAAGCGTCGATCTATTCAGGCGCTGGGAACATTGCAAGACTACTTTGGCAGCCATCTTTGATTGGGCAGGCTCGCCGGAGAGCTCGACGCCCCTCCCACCCTCCTCCCGCCCCGCCCGAAGTATGTATAATAATAACAGTATTACCCGTCCGCGCAGCGGGCGGGCGCAGCGGGCGCGCCGGCGGCGCGCCGGAGGCGCGCCAGAGGCAAGCCCGTCTGCGCCCGTCCGCGCCGGGACCGGGCCGAGGGCCACGACCCCTGGTCCGAACCTGATAGGTGCAAGATTGGTCTACACTAAGGAGACTCTCCTTAACCTTAGCACTCCAAGGAACCATGACTGTGTCACATTCAACTTATGCAAAACGCAAACAGAAACCCAACTTTGCTGTTCTCACTGTCCTTTTATAACCCTGCCGCAAGGGGTAAAGAATCCTTTAAGACTAGTAGCAACGTCATCCAAAGCATCCTTAGCCCTTATTAATGCACGGTCCCTATGCAAACACAGCCAAGAAATTGCAGATTTAATCACAGATTCTAAGCTTGATATACTTTTTATCACTGAGACATGGACAGATGAATCATCTGGGCCGGACATGGTATCTGCTACTCCTATAGGCTATAAAGCACATAGACAAGATAGATTACAACAGAACGATAAACCTAGACAGAGAGGCGGAGGGATCGCCATTATAGCTAGAGAAAACATGGAGGTATCAGCGACTCAAATACAAGACCCCTCGTGTGAGGCCATGATGTTTTCGATTAAACTTAGCCAACAATACAACTTTAAAGGGCTCCTTATTTACAGGCCCCCAGGAGCTAGAACGGACTTTTTAACAAGCATTAGTACTCAGTTGGAATCTCTAGCCTTAGAAAAATCTATCACAGTTTTAGGTGACTTGAATTTCCACCTAGACGACAACAATAACAAAGATACCCAAGCTCTCATTGCAGATATGGAAGTCCTGGGGTTACATCAACTGGTTAACTCCCCCACTCACCAAGCGGGACATATTTTGGATGCCGTCTTCACAAATGCCCAAGGGCTTCAAGTAAATGACATTCGCCCATTACCGTGGACAGACCACTATGCAGTTTTTTGCACATTAGCTATGGACAAAAAATCCATAACTGACATCCCCCCTCGACAGCCTATTACCTTTAAAGCCTGGCATAATGTCAATCAGCAGGATCTAACTACCTTATTGGACGAATCCCGCCCATCAATCTCAGCTAATCCCAACCTGGCTACACAACAACTTAATGACTGGTTGGGGCAGGCTATGAATTCATTAGCCCCTACAAAGAAAATATCCACAAATAGGACTAGCCCCACCGCACCATGGTACTCGGATGAATTAAAAACACAAAAATTACAGAATAGATATTGGGAAAGACAGTGGAGAAAATCTTACGATCCTACAAGTAAAATTAAATATAAGGAGGCTCTGACAATTTATAAAGCCATGATTACTAAGGCAAAAAAAGAGTACTTTATGCTTCAATTTGAACAGGCGAAGAATTCGAGCAAAAAACTGTACGAGATAACTAAAGTGCTCTCGGGTAATACCCCAGACTTGTCCCCACCTCAAACCCAAGTCATGTGTGACGCCATAGCCGACTTCTTTTTTAAGAAGGTGGACGATATTTACCAACCATTTCTGGCAAAAATCACGCACTTGAACGAAACCATTACTAGTCAGGAAAACTTATCACCCACAGGGACATCATCTTTTACTGAGTTTCAACCACTGACAGAAGATCAAGTACTACAAATTGTAGCGACAATCAAAGCTGGATCCAAGCTAGACCCATGCCCAATATCGGCACTCTTACCGGTGATGGAGTCAATTATACCAGTCGTGACTCAAGTTTGTAACTCCATTTTACTCTCTGGGATATATCCCACTAGTCTAAAAACAACACTGCTCAAACCTCTGCTGAAAAAACCAGGAGCAGATAAGGCAGAACTAAAAAATTACCGACCCATTGCGAGTCTTCCGTTCATGGCCAAAGTGGTGGAAAAGGCCATGAACCAACAATTAACTGAGTATATAGAAACCCACAAGAAGCTAGACGATACTCAGTATGGATTTAGGAAATACCATGGGACTGAAACTGCCCTTATTAAGGCAACTGAAGACATCCGAACAATAAGAGACCAAGGCGGCACAGCGGTGCTGGTATTGTTGGATCTCTCAGCAGCTTTCGACACGGTCGACCATGGTACTCTGGTCGGCCGTGTCGGAAAAATGGGCATCTCCTCCATGGCAAGAGATCTCCTTGCCTCCTTTCTCTCGGAGAGAACGCAGGCTGTCTCTTTGGGCCCTTATCAATCTGCCAAATTGTCGCAACCGTGCGGGGTTCCTCAAGGCTCATCCCTGAGTCCGACACTCTTTAATATATATGTGTCGGACCTGGCCAATATCATCAAGTCACACGGGATGAGCCTTACCTCCTACGCGGATGACACACAATTGGTGTTGGCTATAAGGGGAGACGGTGAGGAGGTAGCTAAAACATTCCAGAGAGGACTGACAGAACTGGGGGATTGGATGACAGCAAATTGCCTAAAACTAAACTCGGAAAAAACCGAAGTTATGATTTTCGGGCAACTCTCACCAGAATGGCCTAACTCGTGGTGGCCACAAACTTTTGGCATTCCCCCTAATCCAGTGACCAAAGTAAGGAATTTAGGGATAATTTTTGACAATCATCTTAATTTTATGGACCATGCCAGCAAAGTGGCATCAATTGCACACCATAAACTGCGCATGATCCGAAAGATAAGTCCCTATCTTCCAACTACCGCCATCAAAACTCTGGTCAGCTCACTAGTCCTGACATCTTTAGACTATTGCAATGGGCTATTTATCAATGCCCAAGCAAGAGTCCTAAAAAAACTGCAGACTATACAAAATGCAGCAGCACGTCTCATTCTGGGAATTCCAAAATTTGCTCCTTTATCTAATGCCATTTCTAAACTACACTGGTTGACGATTCAGAACAGAGCCAGATTCAAATCCCAGTGTATTGTATATAAAGTCCTAAACAAACAGGGCCCACAGTTCCTTAAAGACCATCTACGACCATACCAACCCACACGCCAACTGCGCTCTACTAACAGCAACCAACTGACGGTACCTAGAACCAAAACTGTGATGTGGGGAGACCGACGATTTGTAGTGGCGGCTTCCAAGCTTTGGAATACCCTACCCCAAGATATCAGGGCTTGTCCCACGCTACTTCAATTTCGCAAGAAATTGAAGACTTGGCTGTTTAATAAATAAACTGCTAAGAGACTCCAGGTTTAGAAGTATCATTAGAGCAAGGCAGTTTCACCAAGCCGGCAAGATTATTCAGCGCCAAGACACCTGAGGGTATATGCTGCGCTTTACAAGTACCAATAAATAAATACCCTAGACCAAGAAGTCTGAATGGTAGTGTTGGACCTGCAGGATGCGCTGATGCAAGTACATGCATACGGGGCCCACGCTGCACCAAATCTGAAGACAAGGGTGGCAGCGATATCTTACTCGCGCATGCGCGAACTATTTCCTTTTTCGGCCCGGGCGCCTTCGCAGACACTACCGCCGTGCGCACGCGCCGGCGGACAGTGTTTTTCCTCTGCGTACGCTCAGTTTGTTTTTGGACGCACCCTGCCACCCCACGCAGTACGGGAAAAACTTAAGGGCCACATCCATCTTTGGGCATTTTCCTTTTTCAATTAGGGGGCAATCAACCAACTGTTGCGATACTATAAAATGGGCTTCCCCTTACTGGACCGACACTTCGTCGGAGCCGCGTTGAGCGGAGGAAGCCAACCAGTCTCTGCTGTAACCGTGAGTGTGTGTGTGTGTGTGTATGTCAGAGGTGTTTTTCTGCCAAAATCTGGGTCTACTCTCACACCTTATAGGTTGCCACAGTGGGCAGGACAGGAGACCCCCAATACCACGCATCTGGCTCATGAGGTTACTAGACCTGTTACCATAAGTAAGCTACATACTTCCTTACAGCATGCGTTCAATTCCATTTTTCCATAGTATGGAACCAGATGATGATGATCTTCCAAAAAACGATTAATGTGTGTCCCTGTCTATGTGTCTGTTCGTATTTTTACTTTTTCTTTCCTAGGGTTCCTGGACCGCATTTTGGTTCTTTGTTACCCTGCTGTGTAATTACACATCTATTCTTGAATATGTTCTACATTTTGGTTTATTTTGACCTTTTTGTTCATTCACAGGTTCAGCAAATCGCCAATTGGGCGCAACGAACTATAATAAAGCAGATAGGTACATTTCACCTAGAATTATTTTTGTAGAGCACACTTTTATATCTACACTCATGTGAGTAAGGTGAGGATACCTAGTGCACATCCTTGTCCTGAAGAAGGAGTTTTCTACTCCGAAACATGTTGACGACGCACTTGTGAGGTTACCTTACCCTAATTAGTAAAGACAACCTCCCTTGCACTTTTTAACGATACCAGCCGGGGACTGAATACATTTTTTTTAGAAACCCACGAGCCAGGTATTTTTTAATTTTTAATTTTCAATCTTTCTCCTCACCACTCACAGTATATCACCCTCACACACACCAACACATAGTTTACTTGTAAGTGCTCCTACGTAGTCGTGAGTCGCAGCACGCCGCATTCCGTAGAGGTTTGCGAAGACCCCGATGATGAAGCATGACACCAAGGGGCCTTTTGGTGTGTGAGGGGTATTTAAACAACACAGGTTGCTCCCCACCACTGTAGGGATCACCGAACCCATGTTAGTGGATTCCTTTTGTTTATGCACTCTGGCGAGGCCCCCACGCCTCTGTCGCGGCACTCATCCTTGGGTCAGGAGCTGTGATGGGCTGCCCCCAGCGAATCCACGGGGGCACTCCCCACGGTAGCCCGGTCCAGCCAGGTAGGACCAGGCAGAGAGTCTACAGCAAAGCAGGGAGTTGCAGGCGGCCAGCCCTTGCAATAGCAAACTTGGAGCCTCGACTACGTCGCCAAATCTGTCCCTAGAGGGATGTTTCAGACAGATAGCCTCCTCGCCCGGAACGCGCCGCATCAGAGGTCCCATTTCCCTGTGCCTTGATTATGACGCTGAGTCAATGGCCTGGGCGAAGGCTCTGTCTGGCGATTTCCCCCCACCTGAGCATGGCATCGCACCTTGCATCCAGCAATTGACAGTGTCAAGTGCCCGCAGTAGCATGCTGAGAGGTTGGCCTCTAATTAGCCCCTACATCCGTAGTCTTCACCGCCTGTCCCAGCGCAGTCCGCAGGGATGGGCTGAGCTCACCACAGAACTGCAGGCTGTTCGCTGCAGACACAGCTTCTCGGGTCACCGCCCGCTTGTTGGCCTTCCAGGCTGGGGGAAATCAGGCAGGTGAAACCCAGTGGGAGCCTAGGAGCAGCGACGCTCAACCTCTGCACCAGCTGGCACATGCAGTCCTCCGCTGCACATCCATCCAGGTGCTGAATTGGGGGTGGGGGCTTATGATGAGGCCTCCAAGCAGCACCCCCATAGGACACACCGCTGTGCAGGCCGGGAACTCTGCGCCGCCCGCGTTTGCGGCTCTCCAGCGCTGGCCCGGGCAATATGGGGTGGTGTGTGGCTCCAAGGCCCGCGAGGTCTGGTTCACAGTGGAGGCCTGCTGATGCCACGGGCGTGACACGCAGGGGGCAGTGCCAGCTGACAGTGGCCTCCTCAATAGGATATCACCGCTGCCAAATAGGGGACATCCCACCGCCAGACAGGTCCATGGAATCTGTGCGCTGCCATTTTGTGAGCAGCCTGGTGGGCCTTTGGTAACAGTCTCTTCAGCCGCGCCGCCTCTGACTCCCAGGCACCAACAAGAGTTGTGTGATGCAGCGGGCTCCCCGCTGGTCTGAGATGCTCCCGTGACACTCCACTGGCCAAGATGAGTGCCGCTGGTCGGCCCCCCTCACAGAGCTCAGGGCAGGCATGTCTGCCATCTTGGCTGGCTCGGCCTTGCCCCCCATCCCTTCTTTTTAGGTCTCGCCTACGCAGTGCGCATGCACTGCATAGGAGACCTTTAGCCGTTGTGCAGCTCTTTTTACAAAGCACATACTCGTCCTTGTGGCAGCATACGCCTTGCGGGAGTGCGCAGCGGCGTGCCACAAGCACAAGTATGTGCTTTGAAAAGGAGCAGACTCCCGTGTCCCCATACACGCACGCACTGATCAGCATTAGTGAATGCGCTTCTCAATGTCCTTTAACAATTCCGCATTGCTTGCATATTTTAGCCTTATATTCATTGTTTTGAAATATCCTCATTAGCCAATGTGGTTTTATATTCCCTTTGCTTTCAAAGCCTTAGCCTTACTTAAATGTGCTTTTATATCCACTTTTGCTTTCAAAGCCTTAGCAGGTCTTTTAAATAAAATATTTATTAGCTATTCACTCACTCTGTGGTTCGCGCACTATGTCTCTAAAAACATGTTTGGCAGATATGAAAACTGGAATACCAGAGCAAATGCTTTGTGCATGATCACACACTTTTTGGCTAGCGGCGATGCCGGGATCCCTGAATTCAGTATGCTTAACTCGTTAACAAGCAACTTATCTGAAGAGTTGACGCTATATTGAGCTTACATTATTTCTCTCTGGTCTCTCTCTCTCCTTCTCTCTCCTTCTCTCTCCTTCTCTCTCCTTCTCTCTCCTTCTCTCTCCTTCTCTCTCCTTCTCCCTCCTTCTCTCTCCTTCTCTCTCCTTCTCTCTCCTTCTCTCTCCTTCTCTCTCCTTCTCTCTCCTTCTCTCTCCTTCTCTCTCCTTCTCTCTCCTTCTCTCTCCTTCTCTCTCCTTCTCTCTCCTTCTCTCTCCTTCTCTCTCCTTCTCTCTCCTTCTCTCTCCTTCTCTTTCTCTCTTTCTCCTTCTCTTTCTCTCTTTCTCCTTCTCTTTCTCTCTTTCTCCTTCTCTCTTTCTCCTTCTCTCTTTCTCCTTCTCTCTTTCTCCTTCTCTCTTTCTCCTTCTCTCTTTCTCCTTCTCTCTTTCTCCTTCTCTCTTTCTCCTTCTCTCTTTCTCCTTCTCTCTCTTTCCTTCTCTCTTTCTCCTTCTCTCTCTTTCCTTCTCTCTCTTTCCTTCTCCCTTCTCTCTCTTTCTTTCTCCCTTCTCTCTCTTTCTTTCTCCCTTCTCTCTCTTTCTTTCTCCCTTCTCTCTCTTTCTTTCTCCCTTCTCTCTCTTTCTTTCTCCCTTCTCTCTCTTTCTTTCTCCCTTCTCTCTCCCTTCATCCTCAATACGTTGTATATATTTATTTTGTTAACTCGGATTTCTAATGCTATGGTACTAATTTTGTATTGCTCTTCCGCATCCAATGGGCTTCTTGCGGGTAACGAGTTAGATGCATAATGGGCTGGGAGAAGGCATGGAGAGCGCCAAACATGTAGTAATATGTCAGCAGGATCAAGGATGTTTAGGACGTTTGAATATAACAATATACTACACTACACTTATAAATAAAATCGCATGTGGCACTTGGTTTGTTTTCAAATACATTTAACCTGATCTATAAACTAAACACATAAGTTAAAGGGAGTCTCCAGTGATAAAAGGCACATCATACAACGTGTGATTGGGACTGTCTTTCACTAGGTTGTTTGGCTGTCTCCATTTCCTTGTGAACTTCACTTTTTGCCATTGCCACCGTTCAGTCTGCTAGAAAAACAAACCGGGAGCGCACCATTTTCTGTTCTAATGGCAGGCCATTAAACATCTGTTTTGTTATGGGATCAGCAGCAGACAGGACACATTTTGTGCTCTGCGTTATGGTCAAACTGCAGATTGAATCACTGTCAGAAGAACTTTTACTACCAGTAAAATGTATTGTCCTCAATAGCAAGGGGAATATTTAATTTTAATGGAGTCCCTGCTGTTGCTGGAGGTTTTATTTGCAAGCAATTAGGGTATTTAGATTATGCACACAAAGTTAGCAAGCATTGGCATAGCCAATAGGTCTCGCCTTTGGGACCTTCTAAGTGTTTAGCCATGCAACAGTTGATGTTGTTGCACCAAGGATTTTGTGCTGCATAACTAAATACTTATAAGGTCCCAAAAGCGAGACCTATTGGCTATGCCAATGCTTGTTTATAGTCTGGCTCGACAGGGAAGCGGTTGACAGACAATTGTGAGAATAATGAGGGGAGGGGTTTTGTCCACATGTTAGCTAGGAGTACATTTTTTAAACATATTTTATGGTCAGATTGTACAAGAGTTGCAGGGCTCTGCAGTGTCAATGTATACATATACAAGGCAGCATCTGACTTTCTTTCCATCAAACAATGCAACCACAATAGATGGCTTGAAAGATCTGTAGGATGTAAATCCCCCCCCCCCCCCAACTAACCCTCCCCATTGGAGCCCATCAGATGGGTTTCTTGCAAGAAAAGGATGTCAGCTTTGGCCCTCTTTGCCTGACGCAGGACAGCCCCACGCTTAATTTTGTCCAGGACCCCGCGCACATTCCAGCTGGCCATGCGGAGGGCACCCGGGGACACCTGCCCAACTACAGCCGCACTAGTCACCGAGCAGCATATAGTGACATAACACGGAAAAAACGTGTGTGTGTGTTAGAGTACCCAGTGAGATGGCGCAACTCGTACCCCCCCATCAAAACCCTGCCCCAGAACAAGCCCCTCCCCATACCTCACAAACATTGAAGTATCTGTTGCGGCAGAACTAGTCCCCAGACACTAACGAGGACCGCCCTGGCCAATGGTTCCCCAACTCACAGCCCACGTCCTCTGGGCAAACCTCTAACAAGCACTAGCTGGACGGAGAGACCAGCCCCTTATGACTCCCCACAAGAAAGAAAATAATAGCACCGGAGCACCCTTAGAACTTCACTCATCAGGGTTCAAGAGTACGAGTCTCCGAGGTAGAGTTCCCCCTAAAGAAAACGCTGCAGGATTGGGATCGCCGCCGGGACCTGGATCATCTGTTGCTGACTCCGGGGGCCCCTCCTATTCCCTGCACTCGAAGAGGCATCTGAGTCCCTTTCAGGTGGCGTATGCGGCCACACCGTCTCGTCCGTCCACTTGAAGACCTCCTCAGGGGTGTTGAAGAAGTGAATGCGGGATTGAAGGACCACCCACAGGCTCCGCGGGAATAGTAAGGTATATGGAAGCTTAGGGTTGCGCAATCGGGCCTTCGCCGCCGCGAAGGACTGGCGCTGCTGCTGGACCAGCCTTGTGTAGTCCGGAAAGACAAGGATGCACGCGTTTTTATATTGCAAGGGTTCTTTGATCCTCGCGTCTTTCAGGATAGCATCCCGATCCAGGTAGTTCAACATCTTGGCAATAACTGGTCTGGGGAGAGCGCCCACCGGAGGCTTCTGCGTTAATACTCTGTGGGCCCTCTCCACTATGAAATATTAGGACATGGCCTCCGGGGGAAGCCAGCCCTCCAGCCAGCGCGTCAGAAATTGTTCTATATTGCCCTCCTTGCAACCTTCCGGGAACCCCACAAAACGGAGGTTGTTGCGGCGGGCCCTCCCCTCCGCCTCCTCCACTCGAAGCGCAAGGCCCTTCTGGACCGACTCCATCTTTGCAACTTTCTGCTTGAGGACCGTGACGACATCCTCAACCCCAGAAATCCGGGTCTCTTCCTCCGTGATACGGGCCACCACGTTGCGCAGGTCTTGCCGCAACAGCGTAACATCTGCGCCAACTGCCTCTATTTTTGCGTCCAACATGTCCCTGGACTGGATGATTGTAGCCATGATGGCTGCATTGTCCGGCACAGCACCCTGCCATGCCCCCCCTCTGCGGCTTGACCACGCAGCCGAACCTCCCTCACCACCTCCCACCGTGGGGAGGCCGCGACTAGCGCACCAAGGATCCCAATCCAGAAGTGGAGGGGAGGGGGGACTGCCCATCAGAAGTCAATCGCCAACTCCCAGTGTTCTGCCCCCTGCGGCCCGATCCCACCGCCGGTCCCCCTCTGAACCCCAGAGGAATGCTGGCTCCACTTGAGCAACCGGCAACAGTCACAGGCCTCAGGGGCGCCCAGAGCCAGCCACGGGCCTCCCAATGGCCCACCCCTCGCGGGCCGACTGCTCTGCCGAATCCCCTCAAAACGCCAAGCAGTTGGGGGGGGGGGGGGGAGAGGGGAGCACCGCAGCCCCCCGACACAGCGGCTCCCTGCAACTGCCAATTACACCACCAGCCTCACCTGAATGGCCCGATCCTGTTGCAGAGACGGTCTCCCAGCCACGTGCCAGGCTAAAGGACCGAGGGAGGCAGATATCCGCCCCCCTCCCTCCCCCCCCCCCCCCCCCCCCCCCCAGCCGTTTAGGACCTCTTCAATTGCCAGGGCCCACACCGGCCCGTCGCTTCCCCGGCCGGCAAGCCTGACACGCTGCGTGCCCTCAGCCTCCTGACGTTCCGTGCCGAGTCCTCGGCTCCGCCACGAGGCACAGGCCTCACCTTCGGCACCCAGAGCCAAACACGGGCCTTCCAATTGCACCACACACCCACCCCGAAGTTGTGTGCTTCCACATAAAGTGCTTTCCCTCCACACAGCTGTGATTATTATATTTATCCGACTGTCTGACCTTGAACTTTTAGGGGTGCACACGTACCATTGCAATGTTATTAACGTGTCTTAGATAACTAGATAAATGTTGTCATTTCTGTCTAGCAGAAGCAGTTCAGATGGGTGAAAGGCAGTAATTAACGTACATGATATTTTCGGTTTGCTTGCCTGTGCATTCTTAAGACTGACCTCTTGGCATTGCCAATGCTTGCTCATGCTAGGAGAGTGGTGAGAGAACCCATTATAAGTCTTAAAGACAAATATTCTATATATTTTGTGCATCTGAGCCGTTGGTGTTCTATTTAACATCAAAGTTAGGTGGTAAATGAAAACAAATGGTTTATACATTGAAGGCTACAGTAATCTTAGTTCATTCTGTAAATGCTTTTCTCTGTCTCTCTTGCAGTGGACCAACTACATTCACGGCTGGCAGGATCGATGGGTTGTATTAAAAAATAACACTTTGAGCTATTATAAATCTGAGGATGAGACAGAGTATGGCTGCCGTGGATCCATCTGCCTCAGCAAGGCCGTCATCACGGTAATATTTTAAACTCCTTGTTTGCATGAGTAAAAACGATAAATTTCATTTTGAGTCTATTTTTTGCTGCGTTAGGTCTAACTTTACTGGCTGTTGTAACCGTAGTTGTGTTGTAATAAATTAACGTTTTGAAACAGTTATTCGTCCTTTACTTATAACTGCTTGATAATTTTATATTTATTGTTGAACTGACACTTGTGAACATTTGCTACCTTTGTATTTTTTTCGAAACCAACTTTTATGGGGTTTTTTTGCCCCTTCTAAGCTTTCCATATGGTTTGGTAATGTGTCAATTGTCATTCACAGCTATAGCGCGCTTCGGTCGGTGTATAATTCCATGTGAAAAAACCCCAAGCATCGCTAGGAATTTAGACTGCAAACCTTGTCTAGAAGTCTGTGGTGGAACTATGCCATTTGTTAGTTCAGCATCAGAGCGGAAGGCTGAATTTTGACAGTTGCCTAGTAATGCACCCAAAAAATGAACTATACATGAAATGTATTGCTGTATAATGATTTAAATTTGTTTAAGCAATCTTGCATTTCGGTGTGTGGTAATAGTACTAGTATTTCGTTTACTTTTAAGACATATCAGGCCCAAAACTATAGTTATGGTTTTGAGCCATAAATTGATTGCAAAATAATTGCAGTTTTTTTCTAACAAGGCTCCAGATTGACCTTTCCGCACAGGGGTCCGTGGTGCCGTGGCCAAATATAGCCCACTGCTATTGCTTCTTTTTTTGAAGCCACCGTTTTCAGATCCCTGTGAATTAAAAAAAAAAAGGCATTCATAAAACAAGATCGTTTTATTTCTTACAAGAGTAGCCAGTTTCAGGAGTTCCTACATGCTTGTGTGTATATATATGTGTGTGTGTATGTATGTATGTGTATATGTGTGTGTGTGTGTGTGTATATGTATGTGTGTGTGTATATGTGTATATATGTGTGTATATATATATATATATATATATATATATATATTCACTGAAAAAAACTATAGGTTTCACACCAGTTATAGTTAGCTGAACATTTTACTCACACAAAACCATTGAAATTCCCACGTTATAGTTAGTTGGACTCACTATAACTCGCGCGCCCGCAATCCACTGCTGATGATGTCACATATTACATCATTCATGACCTGGTCAGTGACATCACTGATGACATCTCAAATGACATCACTGATGACATCACTGATGACATCATCCAGTGAATGTGTGTTTCTGAAAAGTAAAAATATGTTTTATATATTGAATGAGTGGATGTATGAGTGTCTGGATGAAGGATTTAGTAGGTGCGTGACTGACTGTATGAGTGAGTGATTAAATGTGTCTTACTGAATGCATTGGTTAGTGACTAAACTGTCTGAATGTGTGCATCAGTATGTCTGTTGTTGTGTAAGCTGCTGCATGTGTTGATCAGTAGCTATATGAGTGGCTATATGGGTTATTGATTGGTTGCCCAAGTATTTGTATGCAAGGGTGAGTGTGTGTGTGGTTGGCTGGGAGGTGAGTGACTCTGTGCATATATGTGTGAGCAGTTGATTCACTTGGTATATGGGTTCAAGAGTGCATGTGGAAAGAGCTGTATGGGTGGTTGACTGTGTGCATGGGTGTGCTGGTGAGTGAATTGCTATCTCAGCGCTCCATGTCCAAGTAAGTACATATGTAAAACACAGTGCATGTGAGAGTTGGCATATATAAATGACTATACATGAGAGCCTGTGATTGCGTAAGTGACTGTATGGATCATTGTGTACTTGTATCAGTGATTGTGAAAGAGAGTAAGTATGTGTTGGTATATGTTTGAATAAGTAAGGTTTAGTGTGTATAACTGTGTAGTTGAGGAAATGGGAGTGTGATTGATTCTTTGAATAACTACTAGGTGTGTGAGTAACTCTGTGGATGAGTCTCAGCGTGTGAGTGTCTCTATAGGTGTATCAGTGCATATGATAGTGTTCTATTGATGAGTGACTGTATGTATGAGTGATTGTATGGGTGAATGAGTGGATGTGTGTGTAGACCTAGAAATCAGTGAGCGCGTATGTAGTTACTGGTATTGGTGTGTCAATAATTTCAGGAATGGTAGTTTGTATTTAACACTGGGTGTATCAAAGGTTAGATTAGTGTGTGAGGAGGTGACATGGATGATGTCATCAGTGATGTAATTTGAGATGTCATCAGTGATGTCATTTGAGATGTCATCAGTGATGTCACTGACCATGTCATGAATGATGTAATATGTGACATCATCAGCAGTGGATTGCGGGCGCGCGAGTTATAGTGAGTCCAACTAACTATAACGTGGGAATTTCAATGGTTTTGTGTGAGTAAAATGTTCAGCTAACTATAACTGGTGTGAAACCTATAGTTTTTTCAGTGAATTTCAAAGGTTTTTTAAATGCTAATTCCTAACTATAACGTTTGTGAAACCTATGGTTTTTTCAGTGAATTTCATAGTTTTTTTAAAAGCTAATTCCTTTGTATATCGACTTTGTAACCTACGATTTTTTTTTTATTAGCTGTTTTTTACAACTATTAATTATATTTATTTGTTCAATGTATATATATTTTTATCATTTTTTCCTGGTGCGCTCAGGGTGCGCACACCGGTAAGCTTACCCGTATCATTTTGTGTTTGAGCGCTCAGGGTGCGCGCACCGGTAAGCTCTCCCGAGAGCGCAGCGAGAGCGCTAATTCTGCGTTCGTAAAAAAATATGTATGAAAACTAAATAATAATGCAAGACATTCAGTACCATACTTATAAAAGCAGTATTTTTGATTTTCCGAATGAAAAGGATTTTGCATTTCCGTAAAGCTACCAAAACGTCACTCAGGCGCGCCGCGTAAGCGCCCCCGGAAGTGCTCCGGTGCGCGCAGCGTAAGCGCGTCAAGTCATGTGACCTTAAAATAACAATTTTCATTGGTTGCTAACAGTTTTTTTTCACAAAGAATGAAAACCCCACCCTTTTCCTTCACTTCTTCTTTCACTTTGGTGAGAGCAAGAGCTCTTTTTTTTCTGTGCTAACAATTTGTGGATTGAATGGCTGCCAGAGCATCCAGCAGCAGTGAGGAGTCAGATGGTTTCATAGATGAAGAGCCTCCTCAGCCGAAGGTGAAAGAACATTTCATTTAGAATTTTTTTTCTGTACCTGAGTGACTTAAAAAAGTAAATGCTCCAAAGATGGAGTGTAAGATCTGCCATACTGTACTTTCCTGAGGAGACCCCAGAAGAAAGTACAGTTTTGGTAATTTAACTATGATTCAGCACGTCCAGAGGAGGCACCCCCAGAACTATGCCCGGGAGAGTGTCGGGGCTCTGGCACGAGAGGCTCCAAGGGATGGTGCCTCTACTTCAACTGGAGGAGCAACTGCATCGGTGAGGGGGCGACCAGAACAGCTGATCCCAAATATTCAGCCTGTTTTTAATGAGGCCTCAATCAAATGCAAACATTGTGATGCACTACTTTGTAACAACCTTAATTTACCAAATGTGGACATTGTGTGGATTGGATAGAGAGGATTGAGGAGTCACCAATTGATACCATTGGTAAAATCCTTTATGCATTTACCACACCCTGACCTTATAATTGTGCACTGTGGTGGAAATGACCTGGGCACTTTGACTGGAGTAGGTCTGGAAATGCTTTGGAAGTGTATATTGGTCCCAAGATGGCTGCAAACACTTCTTGGATGAAGAATTTGAATTTTGAAAACAATTTTTTTTTTGCCTTGGGGGTCCTTGTGGGACCCCCTGAGCAGGCCTAGGGGGTCAGGTTGCTTCTACCCTGCCCCCTTTTTGAGTTCTACATGTTTGTTTTTCTGCTTTCCTGTGCCTCAGTCTACTGAGGCACAAGATGGCTGCCAACACTTTCTGGTTTGGAGTGTTGACCGACATTGGCAGTCAATCAGAATGCAGCTCATGCTCGGAAAGATAAGCTTACAGTAAGCTTACACGTAAGCTTCTATAGATATATATATTTTTTCTCTTTTGATTTTCTCAGGAACTACTGGAGAGATTTTCACCAAATATAGCAAAGGCACATCTGCGTACCAGTCCCTACAATTTTGCAAAGTTTGGCGTAATTCTGTTCAGCGGTTTGGGCTGTAGCCGTGTCAGAACGTCCTATGGAAATTAACATGGGGAAAACACGTTTTGGGACCCCCTTTTTTCTCGGCCCCCGCTTGACGAATCCCCCCAAAACTTTCAGGGAAGGAGCAGAACTGAGCTGGCCAAAATTCTGGAAAATTGCACGCAATTTCCTCAATCGACGCCAAAGTTATTCCCAATAGAGTGTTGCGGATTTCCTATGGTAACTAGGTCCTAATACTCAGTTAACTAATCAATAACTAATATAGACTTTCACATAGCTAGTAACCAACTGTAGAATCAGTTTACACAACAACTGAAAAAGTGATACAGATATTCACACAGTTTAGTCACTATCCACTATATTTAGTGAGACATTATTATAAATTGGTCAAGTAAACAGTCAATTACACTGCTACTAAATCCTCCATCCAAATATTTATTTATATATATCCACTCATTCTTCAATGCAAATTGCTATATATATATATATATATATATATATATATATATATATATAATGCATATTTAAATAACGAAGCAAACCACATTCACTGGATGATGTCATCAGTGATGTCATTTGAGATGTGCTCAGTGATGTCATCAGTGATGTCACTGACCATGTCATGAATGATCTAATATGTGACATCCTCAGCAGTGGATTGCGGGTGCGCGAAATATAGTTAGTACAACTAACCATATAGGAGCAATTTCAATGGTTTTGTATGAGTGAAATGTCCAGCTAACTATAACACCCCTAAAACGTATAGTTTTTTTGAGTGAATTTCAAAGGTTTTTTAAATGCTAATTCCTAACTATATAAGGCCTGAAACCTATGTTTTTTTTCATTGAATTTCGAGGGTTTTTTAAATGACAATTTTTAAATGTATTAATTGCTGTTTTTTTATACTGATTTACTACATTTTTGCAGGCAGGTGTTCAGAGGGCACGCCCACTTTTTACAACGTTCTGCAGCGCAACCCCTGGCACGTTTGCAGAGGAGGAACTAATTCCCCTTGCACACTGGGGGTCCCTGGGGGGGGCAACTAGCCCACCAGGAGCCTCCAGTATAAGCCAGGGAGCTGCATTACAGAGAGGTGTAATGAGGCCACACCCTTTTTATACCTCTCTGCAACGCAGCCCCCGGGCGTGTTTGCAGAGGTGGAACTAATTCCCCTTGCATACTGCGGGTCCCTGGGGGCCAACTAGCCCACCTGGAAGCTGCAGTATGCGCCAGGGGACTGCATTGCAGAGAGGCGTAATGAGGCCACACCCTTTTTACACCTCTCTGCAGCGCAACCCCTGGCGTGTTTGCAGAATAGGAACTAATTCCCCTTGCATACTGGGGGTCCCTGGGGGCCAAGTAGCCCACCAGGAGCCTCCAGTGTGCGCCAAGGGGCTGCGTTGCTTTGCCCCGGGGGCGGCGGTCCCCGGGGCAGTGTTGGGGGGGGGATTGTGGACCCCCCACACTTCTTTATCACTATGCCGCCGCGATTTGGTCCCCCCGGGGGGTAAGTTTTAAAAAAACAGTCCAGGTTTAAAAAAATAAAAAAATGTGGGCCTTTTTTGTCCATGTGGGACCACCTGGGCAGGCCTAGGGGTTTAGGGTGTATCTACCCTGCCCCCTTTTTGTGTTCTTCACGTTTGTTTTTCTGCTTTCTTTTGCCTCGATCTATCTACACGCACACATATACACATTACCTACTGGCGATAGCCAGTAGGTATATATAGTTAGGATTGTTTTCCATAGGGAAATCGCAAAATTCTATTGGGAATAACTTTGGCGCCGGTTGAGGAATCTTCCTGAATTTTTCCTTAACTTCGCCTCGCGGTGCTCCGGTCCTTCCCTGAAAGTTTGGGGGGGATTCGTCAAGCGGGGGCCGAGATAAAAGGGGGGGTCCCAAAACGTGTTTTCCCCATGTTAATTTTCATAGGGCGGTCGAACTCACTTTTAGCTCGAACGGCTGAATTGATTTTCACCAAACTTGGCAAAATTGTAGGGACTGGTAGCCCGATGTGCCTTTGCTATGTCTCAAGATATGTGCTCCAGAGGATTTTGAGTAATTTGGGTTCAAAAAAAGATATATATCTATAGCAGCTTACCCGTGCGCTTACGGTACGCTTACGGTACGCTTACGTACGCGTACCGTACACGTACCTCTAGTGCGCGAGCTGCATTCTGATTGGCTGCCAATGTCTGTCAACACTCCAAAACAGAAACTGTTGGCAGCCATCTTGTGCCTCGGTAGACTGAGGCACAGGAAAGCAGAAAAACAAACGTGTAGAACTCAAAAAGGGGCAGGGTAGAAGCACCCTGACCCCCTAGGCCTGCTCAGGGGGTCCCACAAGGACCCCCAAGGCAAAACATTTTTTTTTTTTTAATTCAAATTCTTCATCCAAGAAGTGTTGGCAGCCATCTTGGGACCAATATACATGATAGCACCTCATTAAAAAAAAGTCGCGGGGTACCGGTGCGCGTACCGGTACGCGTACCCTGCGACTTTAAAAAAAAATAAAAAATGTTTTGCCTTGGGGGTCCTTGTGGGACCCCCTGAGCAGGCCTAGGGGGTCAGGGTGCTTCTACTCTGGCCCCTTTGCGAGTTTCACACCTTTGTTTCACTCCTTTCTTGTGCCTTGGTTCTAACAATGTTGTTTTCTAACGCGGCAGTTGCGCTAACGGAACGTTTACCGGTTCGCAGACCGGGTCGCGGCATCAAATTGAGCTAACGGAAAGCTTCCCGGTTCGCGAACCGGGAGCGAAACAAAAAAAATATTTAAAAAAAAATTATTAATAAACATATAAAATATATTTTTGGATTTAAAGAAGAATACATTTTACAGCTATAGATATTAGCTTTTAAAAAACCAATGAAATTCACTGAAAAAACCATAGGTTATAGACCATATATAGTTAGGAATTAGCATTTACAAAACCTTGAAAATTCACTGAAAAAACCATAGGTTATAGACCATATATAGTTAGGAATTAGCATTTAAAAAACCTTATTTTACTCACACAAAACCATTGAAATTCCATATATAGTTAGTTGTACTAACTATATATCGCGCACCCGCAATCCACTGCTGTTCATGTCACATATTACATCATTCATGACATGGTCAGTGACATCACTGATGACATCACTGATGACATCTCAAATGACATCACTGATGACATCTCAAATGACATCACTGATGACATTACTGATGACATCACTGATGACATCTCAAATGACATCACTGATGACATCACTGATGACATCTCATTTGACATTACTGATCACATCACTGATGACATCATTCATGTGATAATACAATGCACCTCTTCAGACTCTAATATAACCTTAGATACACTCAGTGTAAACATACACTCACAGACTGTCACTCATCCATGGAGTTACTCAGACACCTAGTCAGTCATGCAAAGAATCAATCACACCTCCATTTTCTCAACTATACAGTTATACACACCTTACTTATTCAAACATATACTAAAACATATTTACTCTCTTATACAATCCTGGATACAAGTTCACAATGATGCATACAGCCACTCACACATTCACTGGCTCCTATGCACAGTTATTTATATATGTCAACTCTCACATGTACTGTATTTTACATATGTACTTACTTTGACATGTAGCACTGAGATATCCATTCACTCACCAATACACTCATGCACACAGTCAACCGCCCATACAGCTGTTTCCACATGCACTTTTGAACCCATACATCTAGTGAATCAACTGCTCACACATCTATGCACAGTCATACACCTCCCAGCCACCAACACACACACTCAGTCTCCCATACAAATGCTTGGGCAACCAATCAATAACCCATATAGTTACTCATTTAGCTACTGATCAACACATGCATCAGATTACAGAACAACAGACACAATAATGCACAATTTAAAACAGTTTAGTCACTAACCCATGCACTCAGTGAGACACATTTAATCACTCACTTATACAGTCAGTCATGCACCTACTAAATCCTTCATCCAGACACTTATACATCCACTCATTCTTCAATATGTAAGACATATTTTAACTTTACAGAAACATACAGTCACTGGATGTTGTCATCAGTGATGTCATCAGTGATGTCACTGACCATGTCATGAATGATGTAATATGTGACATGATCAGCAGTGGATTGCGGGTGCGCGATATATAGTTAGTACAACTAACTATATATGGAATTTCAATGGTTTTGTGTGAGTAAAATAAGGTTTTTTAAATGCTAATTCCTAACTATATATGGTCTATAACCTATGGTTTTTTCAGTGAATATATATATATATGTATATACTGATGGTCTTGCAGCTGTGGAACATTACCTATCAAGAAGAGGCCTTGAATTTGAAGAACATAATAGAATGTTGTTGAGTATGCTCCGATTTTGCCTTGCAAACAATCTGTTCCTGTTCAATCACCAATTATATCGCCAACTTCAGGGGGTAGCTATGGGGGCCAGCTTCTCCCCGAGCTTTGCGTGCCTACACATGGGGGCTTGGGAGGAGTTGGTCCTCAGGCAAAACTACCAAAGTATCATTAGCAACAATCTGATTGCATGGTACCGGTACATTGATGATTTGATGATAATTTGGAGGGTTGACAAGGAGGAGGCTTTAAGCTTTATTGAGAGTATAAATAACAACAATCTCAACCTCAATTTTACAGCAACCCTTAGCCAGGAATCCATCACTTTCCTTGACACTGAAGTGTATATTCACAATGGTAACCTTGAAAGTAGAATTCATCGTAAATTGACTGCAGGAAACCGTATTCTTCATGCTGCCAGTGCACACCCGGCACATTTAATATCAAGCATCCCCTATGGGGAGATGCTTCGTTTACGCCGAGTATGCAGTAACCCCTTAGATCTCAAACTGGCTCAAAAGGAGAGCATGATGCGTTTCTTGGAAAGAGGTTACTCTGAACTGACGGGTCGTAAAGCCATAGAAAAATCTATGATACGAACTAGGGAGGACCTCCTGGTTAAAACTTTGGATCAAACATTAGTTGGAACTGTGGAGACTAAGAGTAGGAGAGATGCGGAAAAGAACAATTTCCGCATTATAACGGGTTTCAACAGGCAACACAATGACATATACAAAATTATGAATCGACACTCGCCTCTAGTGACCCGGGACTCTATAATTGGTTCTTCCCTAGCTAAGAAAGTTTCCCTCACTTTCAGTAAGGCTCCTTCACTACGTGACAGAATAGTTGATACCAGTCCAGAACCCTTCAACAAAACGTCTTGGTGGCAACAAAACAAAGGATTTTATCGCTGTAAGACCTGTAAGGCATGCTTCCATGGGGAAAATACAAAAACCTTCATGGACGGTTTCACTGACCATCCTCATACCATCACACAGGTTTTGACCTGCAAGACCGAGTTTGCGTCTATGTTCTACAATGCCCCTGTCTACTGAGGTATGTAGGCAGCACGAAACATGCTTTACATAAGCGCATTTTACAGCACTTACGTGCGATCACCAATGGTGATAACACATACCCAGTGGCTCGACATTTCAGGGAGGCCCACCAGAGTAACAACACCTTACTGAAATACTGGGTAATTGATTCAGTACTAGCCAGTAGGAGGGGTGGAGACAGAGAGAACAAGTTAAGGAGGTTTGAGACTAAATATATCCTTTTGCTTAACACCAAGAGTCCTGGGGGACTAAATGTGACAGAAGACCTCTATACATGCTTACCCTAATGACTAATACATTAATACACTATTGATGTGTCAGTGATGACAACCTTGTATTTTTACAGAATCTCCCCGGCTGGGTGAAGTAAATATGGAATCTGTAATGTTTTGACTTTGGATCTAACCTGAATCTGTTTCTGCTGCTAATTTGATTATGAAAGATTTTAACATTACATGGGTAAGACTGGATTTAAGAGGACTTGACGGGTCCTTATTCCCTGACAGTCTTATAAATCCAGCCTACTATGCATTTTAATCACGGTGATTATTGAATTTTAACATAGTGACACTAGAAAGTAAGGACTTGTGGAAGGATAATTTTTCATCAATTTATCTGCTATCTTTATCATCAATTGTGTTGTATAGGACCAGTTATTTGATACGACAATTGCTTTTACCATATTTTATAGTATAGGTAGTTGTCTAGTTGATTGTGATATTTATTGTACATTGTATATACAGTATTACAGCCGGAGTGATTTTTAGAGTATATTGTCACCCTTCTGTTGACAGCAGCAATTTTTGCACTAAATTTGCGGTATTTTGCACATTTAGTATACCTTGCCATTTTTGCACCATTGCGATTTGTTGCACATCAAGTTTTGCACTAATCTAGTTATTGCACTTTGAGAAATAACATGCATTTGCACTTTACTGAACAACAGCGGGCTGTAAATATTGTAATATAGTTTTGGTATTTCACTGAGATTAGACAACATTGGTCCTATTATATACATTAAGTTTGATGATTTGTTATATGTTTCTAGATGGTATCTGTTCCATGTATAAACTTGGTTTTGATTTGGGCAATGTTTTGGTATTTTACCGAGATTTCAAAAAAACATGTCTGCATCTGACCTAGTATGACCTGCAAGTATGTCTTCTATGTCTACTGTGTCTTAACACTACCCTCTCATGTGACGATTATCATCCAATCACTGGCAATATAAAAAGGTGTATCTCTCATTACAACATTGTCATGTGAACAAGGCTCTTGCGAGCCGAAACGTCATGAGACTGAACCTGCACCTGAATTAAAAACTTTGAGCACTTTACTTGGTCCGTGCCCGTTGATTTCCTTCCTGACTGGAGCAGATCCAGAGCGTGAGAGGAGTGACGGTGTGTTCGATATATATATATATATATATATATATATATATATATATATATATATATATATATACAGTGCCTAATTTGCAAAATTTGAAGTCCAGGTGCTCAAATGTTTTTCGCTGGCCACACCCATTTTTCTCTGGCTCCACCCACTTCCTCCACTGGGTCCACACACAATTAATCCTATGTATGTAAATCACCATACATGAAATCTTACATAAGCCAGGTCCAGAGGACTACAAGTTGTTGGAGTGACATGTCCATATGGGTAGGCAGTACAGCTTAAGACTGCTTGATCTGGAGAAGCACAACCTCTGAATTGAAAATGGAACACCATACTGGAGGGTTCTCTTTAATATTAAGAATTGATTTCTACCCAAATTAACACTTTTTGCAACATTAATCTATGCCCTAACCTACATTTTGAACTGTGCATGCAGTTCTTTGACGCCAGTTAATAATTTACTGTTCTATGTTAGCCATTGTTACTGTTTATAAATTAAAAATACTGTCTCTTAGAAAAGCAGTAACCCACTGACCTATTTACATTATGTGCACTTTTCATCTGCATGGTACGAATTCTTTACAGCAGGCACATTAACCCTCACCTAATGATGAGTCAAAAAACCTCTATTAGACACAATTCCCATCGCTCTCCATGAAGGACATTAATGACTGAGTTATCTTGGCATCTTTATTGTTGCCCCGGAAAATTGCTGAAGACAAGGAACCGGGCAGCAGATGCTTTTCAGTGTGAGACGATCCACTGGGGCCCTGCCCTTGAAGTAGCACAGAAAAGCCAGAGCTACACGTGGCTCAGACACGTTGTGGTGAGGAACATTCACAAACCAGTAAGGGAGGAAAAGGCACCGTGTGGCCTCGACAAGCCAAGCAGGAAGCTGCCCCTAGGGTGGCTGAGCACCCGCTATCTAGAATCACTCTTCCTCAGAGAAAACTGTAGAAGCGAATCTGGTGCAGTCCAGCTTTTAGCCCGCGGGTGCCGCTATGAAGCACCAGTTCCTGCCACGGGTTTAAGTCTCCGACCCCAGATGAAACAGTGGCAAATGAAGCCTGGAGCCCCGAGAAAGGTTCTATTTAGTCGCTAGAGCAGGAAGAGCAGCATGTTACTGAATCTACAGCCAGTGCTGCGTGAGAGTCGTGAATTGCCGCTGGTGGGCTCAGGGACTCATTTTAGAATAATGGAGCTCACTGTTAGCAGCCTGGCTGGCCACTGAGGTGAAAAGACCGGACGGCGTCGTTATAGCATCAAGCGCATTTCCTCTAAATTAGCAAAAAAAATGGAATTGTTGATCTGACTGGCTTCATGCATATTTGTTTTACAGGAAAAAAAATACAACTATTTCACCAATGAAGTTCCCCACAAAACGCAAGGGTGCCCTACCTTATATGTAATGTGCCGCCATGAGGAAGGCTACGGAGCCGGACAGCGCCGAGTTTGGTTGTTTATGAGAACCGAGCTGTCCAAAGGATTATGCAACTGCTCTTCTGCAGTCCTGCCCCGCATCGCACCCCCAGAGCAGGGCACAGGGCCTCTCTACATACATACATGGCATAGTGCGTACTGCTTTGATTGTCAAGGCCACCGAGCGCAGTAGCCCGGTCCGGGGGCGGCCTGTGTGTGCGTCGCGCATCCAGACTAGTCCCTCCTGGCACGTACTCCTGCCTGCCGTGGTACCTCAGGTGCCTTTCCACGTGGACTCTGCAGATGCCGCACGACAGCTGCCCCTACACAGCACGCGGCGGCACCGGGAGGACGGGAGGCAAACCAGAGACAGGACAGGGCCCACCTCCCCAGGCACTGCGCCGGCCGCCTACACCCTTCCCGCACAGCAGCAGCTCGAGCCTGGGGACCTGCCCTCTAGTCTTTTGCCCTGTTGTAAATGTCCTGCACTGGGCGCAAACTGCCACTTCCTGAAAGTGGGGAGCGCCAAACTAATCAGAGATTCTTTCCTTCAGGTCCCCTCAAGGCATCCATGGAACTCTATCAGGAGCTCTCCGGAGGAACTAAGTGCTGTGCTGAGGGGGCCCCCTGGAGCTTGAGGGCCCCCCGCACTGCGGGGGCCTGTGTTACGCCCCTGACCCACCAACACCACATCTGCCAAAATTTGCCTCGTGGTAATTCTACTCAAAGTAAAGTTAAACAGAATATATATATATATATATATATATATATATATTGTTTTGAGAGGGATTCTCTCAAAAAGTTGGCATATACTACGCACAGATCCAGTGATTGGATGTGATGTTCCTGAGAGACCACTCATCACATTCCGCAAATCTCGATCTATAAAGGACATGGTAGTCCATAGTCACTTAGCACCTGTAAAAACAACTGGACAAGGCACCCTGAAAGAAATGGCGGGGTTTTTCCCTTGTGGGAAATGCCGCGCATGTGAACATAGCAGAAGAGTACTCTCCTATTCCATTCCTGGTGTAGCCCTACCGAAAAAGATCAAACATTTTATTACATGTACTACACCATATGTGGTATATTGTTTGATCTGTCCCTGTGGTCATAAATACATAGGGAGCACGATCAATGGGGTAAAAAGGCGAGTTTTAGAACACCAACGGGCCATAATGAATAAGGATGTATCATACCCGGTGGCCAGACATTTTTCCCAAGTCCATCAGAGTAATCGGGAGTTGCTCCAATTCTTTGGTCTGGACCACGTACCGGCTAACCCTAGAGGAGGGGATAGGTTGACACGCTTACGCAGACTAGAGTCACGACATATCATAGACATGCAGACAAAACAGCCGGGTGGGCTTAACATCGGAGAGGAACTAGGTGTACACCTAGGAAAATGAATATCCAACTTGCAGTGGGCGGGCTGTATGTGTATATATATGTGTGTATATATATGGGTGTACATGGAACGCTACAAGCAGATTTGATGAATTAAGAACTATATTGCCTGTAGACGTTCTGTCCTGATCTCTGTTGTAACAGAAACAGCCTCATTGGTGCAGTATGAACTGATTCCCTTTCATTCATTTGCACCATTTGTCTCTCAGCTGTTTTCAACCTTCTTTAGCTTTTTAGGTCTCGCCTGTCGATGCGCATGCGCATCGAGCAAGCGAGACTATAGGGGCTCATCCAGACTTTATCTAACTTGCAAGGAATCGTGGCGATTCCTTGCAGTGCCCGTGACTTTTAAGCTCAATGCGCATGTGCATTGAGCTTAAAAGCGCGTGCACAGCCGCCCGCATTCCTCCGACACCTTTGAAGTGAAGCTTAGCTTCACTTCAAAGGCCCGGTTCTTCACACCCACATGCCGCTCTGCCCTGCTCCGCCCCCTCCCCTGAGTCATCCTGCCTGCCCAGACTTCTCCTCCCCCTCGCTCCTTCACCCCACTCTCTTTGCTGTCCCTCCCCCCTCCGTTCCAAACATTCCGGAGACTCCCAAAGCTTCTGATCTCTGCACCTATTTGCTCTAATCACGCTAGAGCTTTTGTTCTGACAAACGTCTTTAATACTTTTGTTTTTTTTACTAAACATAACCACGTGGCAACGTTTGTGTCGTGATGAGTTGTTAGCTATGCATTTTCGTGTCACATGCAATTTAAGTTGTCAAGGAAAATCGTATGGCGAGTGTTACAGGTAGACAAACATTTATACCCCCTCCACCATTCCCAGTGAAATCGGGGATGGTGTAATATCACAGTGCCTCGTATTTATCATGCTGTGTGCAAGTGTTCCATGTCGAAGGTATGTGTGCGGCAGTTCTGGCTGTCCATTCTGCACCCTCATGGGTTGGATGAGTGAGGTCAAATTCCTCTAAAAAATGCAGGCTTTCGCTTCATAGCTGCTCATGTTATATGCCCTCCAACAGTGCACGGGCTAGAACATGCGCAGCAGCGCTGCTTACTGCCTGCTAACTTGTAAAGCATAAACGTACCTATTTCTTGCAGCAGCCAGAGTATATCGTTGATCTTCGCTATATTGTGCAAGGGGAGGGGCACGGGAGACTGCAGATGGTTTAATACTTCTCCCCTGACTAGGACTAGAAAGATTGTGGAAATGGTTGACTCCAAGTCTTCGACTGTATGTGCTGTGTAAGCTCCTACAGCGTCGTTCATTGTTTCACGTAGCGCTATCACATCACGTCAGAGCGCTAAATTAAAGGCTTTAGAAGGCCGACTCGCAAGCATCCGCTGCTAATATTATTGCTATTACCGATGATGCACGCGTACAGGCCACAAAATTTACTTTCTCACATAGGTGACCCCGCTCCATCATCGAGGCATGCTTCATAAGAAGTATGCCTAATAATGTTTGCATTTTTTTTAATACAGTGCTGCTAGGCCATTGATGCCAGATTATATTTCTATTTGTGTGTGGGGGAACTGAGCAGTAAATGTGGTAACACATTAAATCGTGTCATAGTTTGTATGTGGTCAAGAGCTGAATTAGCTTTTGTTTTTCATAGTCGCGCAGTAGTTTTTTGCTTGTTTTTTTGTTTTGTTGTTTTCTTTTCTTTCCTCTCCAGACATCCGCTGCCTGCTCCTGCTGTTTTCCTGCTACCCCCTCCTCACTCATCCCTCGCACCCCCTCCTCGCTCATCAGGTCTGCAAAGCTACACAGTGTGTTATTCATGTAGCAGTACCCTATGGGGAGTATACCAACGTCCATTTGACCAGCTGCTGAGCTGTAAAGTATCCTGAGCGCCGCATTGAAGACGACGCTCGCGGCCGACCGAGTGTATTTATTTATTTATTTATTTATCTTTGGCTTCTTTTCTTTCCTCCCCAGACTTCCGCTGCCTGCCTCAGTTTCCCTCCCAGCCCCTCCTCGCTCACCCCTCGCACACCCTCCCTGCTCATCAGGTCTGCAAAGCTACGGCCAGCTGCTGGGCAGTAAGGTTTCCTCCCCCCCCCAACCATGGGAAGTCCCTCCAGTGAAAGCGCCAAGGCATATAGGGGGTCAGCCCCTGATTTTCAACACTGTTCTCTATCAAAACGCCAATACTTATTGTGGGTTTTATTAACCTGCCAGCAAAATATTTGTTTTGGTAAAAGTTTCCATAACAATTATGCTGAGATTTAGTTTGTTATGCAAACGCCAGATATGAATTTCTGCCCTGTTTTCTGTGCCACAGTTTTTCTATTTTGCCACAATTTTATCTACTTCGGGCCACTGTTGTCGTGTTTCTCTTTTACCTCTTTGTCCTTGTTCACTTTGCCCATATTTCTTTATCTGGCTTGTTTTTAATGTGTTTTACCGACTTGAGCCAGCTGAGCTGGCGAACAGGTTTATTTGTAAATCCTTTGAAGTGGATTTCGTATATTCTGTGAAGTTGTGATATTCTCTAAAAGCAAGCAGTTTGTTATGCAGAGCGATTTTTTACTTGTGTGCTTTTGGTATCCATTTTCACGTAGCTGTCAGGGCAACCGATGTGTTGGGTGTGGAGGATCCTGTGACTTCATGTCAGTGGCTACTTTTGTTTTCTGTGTGTCGGACAGACTTCAAAGAAAAAAGTTTTAGTTCCTGGATGAACACTTACCCCTAGAGATTGCAGGTTGCGAATGTTCTATAAGTCCGTTGATATCAATGATACCCTGTCTATTCCCTAACCCATATAATTTATGTAAATTCTATAATGTTCATGGAGACATGGATATTCGTGATTATTGGGTGTACCCCACTGAATTTAACTGCATTGCGATCTGCTTGATAATCACAATAGGAACAGTCACAGATATTTCTGATGTGAAGGAAGGATGTGAAGGTAACACTCAGCACCACCACAGCATCACTCAGCACCACCTCAGCACCACCACAGCACCACTCAGCGCAACCCCAGCATCACTCAGCACCACCACAGCAGCCTCACTCACCCTCACCCACCCTCACCCTCACTCACCCTCACCCACCCTCACCCTCACTCACCCTCAACCCCTCACCCTCACTCACCCTCAACCCCTCACCCTCACTCACCCTCAACCCCTCACCCTCACTCACCCTCAACCCCTCACCCTCACTCACCCTCACCCTCACTCACCCTCACCCTCACTCACCCTCACCCTCACTCACCCTCACCCTCACTCACCCTCAACCCCTCACCCACCCTCATTCACCCTCAACCCCTCACCCTCACTCACCCTCACTCACCCTCAACGCCTCACCCTCACTCACCCTCAACCCCTCACCCTCACTCACCCTCACTCACCCTCAACCCCTCACCCTCACTCACCCTCACCCACCCTCAACCCCTCACCCTCACTCACCCTCAACCCCTCACCCTCACTCACCCTCACTCACCCTCACCCTCACTCACCCTCAACCCCTCACCCTCACTAACACTGAAACCCTCAATCACCCTCACTCTTACTCTCACTCACACTCTACACCTCAGCCTCACCCTCACTCACTCACCCTCAACACCTCACCCTCACCCCCTCACCCCCTCACCCTCACTCGCCCTCACCCTCAACCCCTCACCCTCAACCCCTCACCCCCTCACCCTCAACTCCTCACCCTCAACACCTCACCCTCACTCACTCTCAACCCCTCAACCTCACTCACTCACCCTCAACACCTCACCCTCACTCACTCACACTCACTCACCCTCAACCCCTCACCCTCAACCCCTCACCCTCAACACCTCACCCTCAACACCTCACCCTCAACACCTCACCCTCAACACCTCACCCTCAACACCTCACCCTCAACACCTCACCCTCAACACCTCACGCTCAACACCTCACGCTCAACCCCTCACCCTCAACCCCTCACCCTCAACCCCTCACCCTCAACCCCTCACCCTCAACCCCTCACCCTCAACCCCTCACCCTCACTCACTCTCACTCACTCTCACTCACCCTCACTCACCCTCACTCACCCTCACTCACCCTCACTCACCCTCACTCACCCTCACTCACCCTCACTCACCCTCACTCACCCTCACTCACCCTCACTCACCCTCACTCACCCTCACTCACCCTCACTCACCCTCACTCACCCTCACTCACCCTCACTCACCCTCACTCACCCTCACTCACCCTCACTCACCCTCACTCACCCTCACTCACCCTCACTCACCCTCACTCACCCTCACTCACCCTCACTCACCCTCACTCACCCTCACTCACCCTCACTCACCCTCACTCACCCTCACTCACCCTCACTCACCCTCACTCACCCTCACTCACCCTCACTCACCCTCACTCACCCTCACTCACCCTCACTCACCCTCACTCACCCTCACTCACCCTCACTCACCCTCACTCACCCTCAACCCCTCACCCTCACCCTCACCCACCCTCAACACCTCACCCTAACTCACAATCACCCTCACTCACCCTCACCCTCTCACTCACCCTCAACCCCTCACTCACCCTCAACCCCTCACTCACCCTCACCCTCACTCACCCTCAACACCTCACCCTCACACAGTGCAATAGGTCTCAGAGGATTTTTAGTTAAAGCTTTTACAATTGTTTATGGCTTTTTTGATTTGTAATTCTTTAGCATTGGCTACAAGAAATAAAAATGCTAAAGATTTACAACAAAAAACCCATAAACAATTCTAAAAGCACTAACTCTAATGCTGCGAGACCTATTGCATTTCCAATGCTTGTTCTAACTTTATTTTGGAGACCCTTCTTCTAGAATCTTTTGGTAGAGAAGTTGGTTTTCTTCCTCTTCTTTTCTTTTCTTTTCTTTGCTCTTCACCTTCACATTAGCTCTATTTTCCTTTTTGTTTCCCTATCACTTATGAATACAAATCAATGTACTGTTTATTTTGGTTTGTGGCACATGGACCTATATGTATTGAAACTGCAAAATTGGTTTGTGTGTATTTATAATCTTGAAGTTAAGCCGATGCATGGCTCAATTGTTGAGTATATGGTATATACTATTTGGAGAGGATATTTTTCGTAATGTGTCACATTTGGGATGTACATCATTGTTATTCCCTATTGGAATAATTATTAAGTTGATTAGGGAAATTACCGAGTATGTTAATTTGTAATCTGTGAGATTATGTTGCATTTGATTTGGCCGCTTTAGTCAATGTCGGTGACACGCCGATACACGGCGAGATTTGATTAATTTTCACCGACTTGGGTTACTATTAATTGTTTATATAACATATAGATAACATCCAAACCCACAATGCAACTGTACAATGATCACGCCGTACAGAATGGTGTTCGTAATGTATATAGTGTAAATATTCGTTAATAGGGCGTTAGAAATGCCATGACATGCTGATACACAGCTAGATTGTTTTCATTTTCATTTAGTATCATGAAAAGGGCATTAGTATATCATAGGGTTATAACACATTGTAAATATGCCACTGTGTTAAGCATTTGAACCCACTTAATAATGGCCGCCCTGTTGTAAATATTTGCACTATGTGTCCGTTTTTCCTTTCCTTCTCACCTGACAGGAAGTGAAGTGTATATATTGTGCCGGGTAACATGGCACACACTAACACTGACGAAGGATTAGAGGTCTGAAACGCGTCTGTTTTGGTCAGAAAGCCGTAATAAAATTCTTTGCAATATACCCCCGCGAGTGCGTTTCGTCTCTGAAGCAAGGGTCGAATGGAGCTAATATATATATATATATCGTGAGGTCGCCTGGTTGGCGAGGGGAGACCACTCGTCCGCCTTGATCCACACATGGGGCGCCAAGACTAAACAGGACTACCAGTCCCATCAGGCACTGGGACATTTGGACAGCCCATCAGGGGCGTGCCATGATCTTTATCAGGGCTGGTACCTGCATTCCCATCATCAGTTCGCCAAATCCTCTGAAGAGAAGGCGGGAGCCTTCGAAACGCGTCAGGAATTCCACGGCGAAATGGGATTGAATCACTTTCTCTTGAGCTCCTCAGCTATTCAAGCACGCTGTGGCAAGAAAGGCGAGTTCAAGTTTCTCCCCGCGAGTGTGGCCGTGTCTTTACACGCGAGCGCACATATATATATATATATATATATATATATATATATATATATATATATATATATATATATATATATTTACCCAACACACTGTATATAAATTTGTTCGCAATTGCCATGATTAATTTATAACTTGAAAACCTAATATAAGGTGCTTGTTCTGCATATGTGAAAAAACAATCTTATATTTGTTTGCACTGTTTCTTTATTTTTCTTCTTTTGGGCGTGTTCCCCCCAATCAAGCCCCTCCCAGTGTTATGTATATATACTCTCACTTTTTTGTTGAGTGCTTATATGTGAACAAGCTCCCCAGTGGAGCGAAACGCGTCATCTTTCTAATAAACGTTTATTCCTGCTACTCACTCGAGTTGGATCCTTTGTGAGCTTTGCTTTGACTGTTTGCTGAGGCGTAATGAGGTCTGCACCCTGATGTTGCCTGTCATCCACTGACGGGTTGGGATTGCTTTTTTATATATATATATATATATATATATGTGTGTTCCTCCTCAGCTTGCTCTGCGCTCGCAGACGCCGCCTCCACGCCAGCAAAGAATAAGGACCGGACCAGCAGAGTCAGCAAGATGGTATTTATTTTAAAAACAGAACCAGCGACGCGTTTCGGGCCAGAAGCCCTTGGTCACGCTGCCATATATATATATATTCCACAAGAGTTACCCCAACAGAAGAGCCCACAATCAGGTTTCTTGTTGCTTGCTCGAGTCAAGCAACAAGTGCAACAGTCAAGGTAAACACGGACAAGCAACCCACTGTGGATTAATATTTTGAACAATCACAGGACTGTGTGCCAGCTCACTGGAGCGTAATTTTTTGGTGACTACAGATTCCAGCAGGCCATGCGAGTGGCCACGCCCACTGGGGGCTGGATATCGAGTTAAAATGTAGAAGCACCCAAGGCTCGCAAATCCTGTTCTCATGCCTCTGAAGAAGTGAAAGGTCACGAAATGCATCAGGCAGTTACAAGCATGCTGTTGAGTGTTTTTAACCTTCATTGATGCAGCCTTCATTAAAAATCGAGCAAGCAACAAGAAACCTGATTGTGGGCTCTTCTGTTGGGGTAATTCTTGTGGATTTTATATATATATATATATATATATATATATATATATATATATATATATATATATATATATATATATATATACATATGCAAGTTATTTACATGAAAGTTTGAAAAACACTATTAAAAGCAAAGCTAAAAAGCCACCTCATTACAAACAGAATGGCTTTAACTTAAACGAGGGCGAGATCTATTGCATTTTCAATGCTTGTTTACTTTGGTTCCATCAAGAAGGCATTCAGATGTGTCACACATTTGCCATAAATTCTGAATGTTAGCACTCTAGTTGCTCATTACATCACTGTAGTAAAGCTACTGCTCACCAGGGAAGTCTGTTGCTGGTATTCAAAGTGCATGTTTCAGTCTGCATGTCAGAATTTTTTTAATGAAATAGAAGAGGATTTGAGAAGTCGCTCAAAATGTGCCCTCATTTTTCTTTCTGAAGCACTAATCATAGTTTCTATGGCAAAATGAACCCCCTCATTTTGTTCCTTTTTAAATTAAATGTTTTAAGAGTTACCACTTCATTCCAATCAAGATGGCTTCTGTTGTGCCATACTTTTGTCATAAGTAAGACTGTTAGCGCTCTAGTTGTTCTTTAGAACACTCTAAGACATTCTGTCATTGGGCTATACTTGGGCTACATCTGGGTGCTATTTGGGCTACATTTGGGCTCTTTTGTCTCTGGTGGCCATCTTGGGAGACTGCATGTCAGAATTTTTTTATGAAATAGAATAGGATTTGAGAAATCACTCAAAATGTGCCCTAATTTTTCTTTCTGCAGCACTAATCATACTTTCTATGGCAAAATGAACCCCCTTATTTTGTTCCTTTTTAAATTAAATGTTTTCAGACTTACCACTTCATTCCAATCAAGATGGCTTCTGGTGTGCCATACTTTTGTCATAAGTAAGACTGTTGGCGCTCTAGTTGTTCTTTAGAACACTCTAGGGAAGCTGCAGTAGAACATAAAGGAATCAACTGACAGTCTCTGTCCTTGTTGGATGTACATGTTTTACTGAGAATGTCAGACTTCATTCTCACATGACTGAGAAAGATAATGTGAATTTACAGAAAATATGCTTTCAGTTTAGCTTATAGATCCCCTTCCAAACCACTGTGGGAAAAGCATGAGATAATAGTTTTCTTTCAAACATGATTCATGATATCCCAGCAGAAGGCTTTTTCACATGGTAAAATCACCTTAGAACACACCACAATTCCTAAAATGAGTATGGTACCATCAACAAATGATTTATAATGTAACTAAAGTCCTAAAACCTTCTATTAACTGCAATGCTTTTTAATGAGGTGCTATCATGTATATTGGTCCCAAGATGGCTGCCAACACTTCTTGGATGAAGAATTTGAATTAAAAAAAAAAAAAATTTTTGCCTTGGGGGTCCTTGTGGGACCCCCTGAGCAGGCCTAGGGGGTCAGGTTACTTCTACCCTGCCCCCTTTTTGAGTTCTACACGTTTGTTTTTCTGCTTTCCTGTGCCTCAGTCTACTGAGGCACAAGATGGCTGCCAACACTTTCTGGTTTGGAGTGTTGACAGACATTGGCAGCCAATCAGAATGCAGCTCATGCTCGGAAAGGTAAGCTTACAGTAAGCTTACACGTAAGCTGCTATAGATATATATATTTTTTCTCTTTTGATTTTCTCAGGAACTACTGGAGGGATTTTCACCAAATATAGCAAAGGCACATCTGCGTACCAGTCCCTACAATTTTGCAAAGTTTGGCGCAATTCCGTTCAGCGGTTCGGGCTGTAGCCGTGTCAGAACGTCCTATGGAAATTAACATGGGGAAAACGCGTTTTGGGACCCCCCCTTTTTTCTCAGCCCCCACTTCACGAATCCCCCTGAAACTTCCAGGGAAAGAGCAGAGCGGAGCTGGCCAAAATTTTCGAAAATTACACACAAATTCCTCAACCGGCGCCAGAGTTAGTCCCAATAGAATGTTGCGGATTTCCTATGCTAGCCAATCCTAACTATAACTACCTACTGGCAACCGCCAGTAGGTATAACTACCTACTGGCAACCGCCAGTAGGTTATATTATTATTATTATTATTATTATATTTATATATATATATATATATATATATATATATATTCATTCACTGAAAAAACAGGTTTTACAGACGTTATAGTTAGGAATTAGAATTTTAAAAAAACTTTGAAATTCACAAAAAAAACCTTCGGTTTCAGGGACGGTATAGTTAGTTGGACATTTGACTCATTAAAAAAAACCAGAGAAATTTGACTGTTCTAGTTAGTTGAGCTAACTACTCGCGCGCCAGCAATGCACTGCTGATGACGTCACATATTACATCACTGATGACATGGTCCGTGACATCACTGATGACCAGTGAATGTGTGTTTCTGTAAAGTTTAAATATTTTTCATATATATCTATGCCAAGGTGTATTGAAGAATGAGTGCATTTACAAGTGCCTGAAGGGATTATTTAGTAGGTGCGTGACTGACTGTATAAGTGAGTGATTGAACAGGTCTTACTGAATGCATGGAATAGTGACTAAACTGTGTGAAAGTCTGTATTAGTCTCTCAGTTGATGTAAGCAATTGCATGGGTTGGTGAATAGCTACATGAGTGTCTATATGGGTTATTGATTTGTTGTCTGAATATCTGTATGGGTGCCTAAGTGTCTGTGTGGGTGGATGAGGGGGTGCATAGATGTCTGAGTGGGTGATTCACTGGTTGTATGGATTCAAAAGTGCATCTTGGAAGGGCTGTGTGGGTGAGTTAGTGTGCGTATGGGTGTGTTGGTGAGTGAATGAATGTCTGGTATATGTGTGACTAACTACATATGTTTTAAAGCAGTATATGTAAGTGTGGGACTATATAAATGACTATACGTGAGACTAAGTTATTTGAAGAGTGGGTGTATAACTGAGTGTCTGCTTGCATCAGTGATTGTATAAGACAGTAAATGTGTTAGTATCTGTATAAATAAGTGATGTGGTTGTGTGTATAAATAACAGAGTCGGTGTGTATAACTGTATACATGAGTAAATGGGTATGTGATTGATTCTTTGCATGACTGACTAGGTGTGTGAGTAACTCTGGATGAGTGGCGGAGTGTGACTGTATGTATAGATGTATGAGTTCATATTGTAGCACTGAATTGATGAGCAACTACATGTAAAGTAAAAAAGTAAAGTCCACATTTGTAAAGCGCACAGTCACCCGTAAGGGTCTCTAGGCGCTGGGGGCCGTCGGGAAGATTAAGCGAGCTATTGCCCAGAGTCACATGGTGCTGGGCTAACCTGCCGCTGGAGCCGGGGATCGAACCGTGGTCCCCAGATTCCAGCGTCAGTCGCCCTGGCCGCGGCGCCACACCTCCTCCCTGGATATGTGTGTAGACTTAGGAAATAGTGAGTAGTATGTATTATCTGGCATTGTTGTGTGTATGGTTTCAAAAATAATAGTCTGCGTTGTAGAGTGGGTGTATCAAAGTGTATATTAGGGCATCAGTATGTGCATCAGATTATCACGTGGATGATGTCTTGGCTAACACAGACATAAAAAGTCAATCCGTCTGGCATTGACTGCAGCTTTTTGCCTTTGAGAAAAAAGAGAGCAGGAGAAAAAGAGAGAAGGAAAGAGTGAATGAGAGAAGAAAAGAGTGAAGGAGAGAAAGTAAAAATAATGTAACTTAATTCAGAACAGTTTGAAATAGAAAAACAATTTGGTGTACTGTGAAATGGTAGCAGCAAGAAAAGCTAAATTTGCAACTGATGTGATAGAAGAAAGCTTCTGATGCACATTCCATCTTTATCAGATCCCATCAGGCTCTAAACGCAAAGTCCACACTAAAGTAATTATCAAGTAAAAAACAAAAACATTGGCACTGAAGAGAATTAGCTTGTATGTGGATGTTCTCCATGCGTCCGAGCAAAATGCAGTCACTCACATTGAAGTTGACTTGTGCCGTAAGTAGCCTGGCCTGGGTGTTTAGGACTTCCTACTCAGAATGAGTAGGAAGTCCTAAACAGGAACCTGAGGGCGATTGAAAAAACCCCAGAACATAATAAGAAGTCGTAACAACTGTGCTAAAAAGGAACAGTACTCCTAATTCTACTGGTATGTATTTAAAGTATACTGAATAATAGCAGGACATCTTCCCTACAGAATTGAATCCCATATAGAGATGGGCAAAAAACAAATATCCCTACTCTTTCAGGTAGTACCTAAGTCAACCGAAGAATCTGCGCAGATTGAAAGTCGCAGTCAGTAACAAATACACGAGGAACATCAATCTTCCTTGTTTTTAAGTGAGTGTGAAGGATTATATCCATCTTTCCTCCCTCATAAGGTTAAGACAATATGACCAACTTGTTATCTTCTTTATCATAGAAACCGTGTTACTCACGAAGTACAAGTGACTATAAAGTGGACCCAGCAACACAGGTTTTCGCCTCGGTCCAGAACCCCATGTACTAAGGTTCAAGGCAAAATAATCTAAGTAAGAGTGCCTTTTATATATATTTTTCTCATTAACATGCTAGTGACACTCTGTGTATCCAGTAGATACAGTAGCCGATATGAGCTTCACTCTCAAATTAGTACAATAAGACTAATTGTATGTATTTATTTTTAGATTGAAGATACACTGTTTTTAATTCAAAAGATCTGTCCTGAAGAAGGTGTGGTAACAGAACTAAGCACCGAAACGCGTCGACCAAGGATTTTTATCATTGTCTCATTTATGATATGTTTTTTGTGATGTATATGTAAGAATAGCTATTATGCAGAAAATGTTTATTTTATAAGTTGTATTGTATCGGACACCACTAAGTATGGCATCATGTATTAGAGCATACAATTGTCTTGAAATGGTGTATGAACGTGTATTGTGTATATACAAAAAATGTTTTTAATCAAATTCAATGAATTAATCATTAACAGAGTTTTAACTAAGTTGCTGGTGTACATATACAATCATTAGTGTCACTACTGCATGTTTGAAGATATTATCAAGGTGTAGGCCTGTTGGTCACATTTAGAAAAAGAAATAACACAGAAAGGAATTGCCTTTTTTGTCACTAAAGTCATCAAAACCACTAGGCCACTTCCCTCCACACCCACTACTGAGAAATCCTATACACCCTCCCTTGATAAGAGTATATGGAACTCCAAGCAACCTTCTAGCTTACAAGTTGCTAAATAAACTAATGAAGGGCTTTTGGGACAAATTGAGCAGCTAGTGAAATCCCTGATGCTACCAATACTAGAAAGAATAAAATTAATCAATGAGAATCTGGGGAAATTAGAAAAAGTCGTAACGGCGAACTCCAGTATGCTGGAAAAAGCCATGGAGAGCATATAGGGTCCTGTCCCCCTAGTTCATCATAGAGAGGCCCCTGGTCTTAGGAGTTCCACCAACGACACCCCCCAAGAAGTAGTTGGTAGTGCGGACAATTGACAAAATCCATCTTGTCTTGAGACCTGCACAGACACAAGAAAGAGAACTCATAGTAGTAGAGAGGGTGTAAAAGAGAATGGTAGGGATGATGGAAAACAGTTAGTGAGCTCTGACCAGGTTGGGGTAATACATTCCAAAGGGAATAATGCTTTAGGTATAGAGGGTAGGAAAAGGCAGTTCCCTTGTATTGATCTACCCCCCGAGTCGGTACCCTACACGGTAATATTGACAGGTGTCCCCGGGATTCGAGATAACAAATTGGAAACCCATAGAGAGCTGAAAAACAAGGTCATTTATTGGCTAAATAGGAATAGATCGCTCCCAGCCTACACTAACGCAGAGATCCTATATGTCAGAAGGGTGAGCTGGTTGGGTTGTAGACCGAAGGATATAGTGGGAGACTGCATAATCGTGAACTTCAGGGACCCTAGGGTGATAAGGTTCATCTGTAATGGGACAGGGTTGGGTGGGGAGGGGGAAATCCAATCTCTTGATTTGAATTATTGTTATGCTCGTACATCTCCCCGCCTGTCAACCAAACCGCCAAATTGGCAAGAAAAACAATTTAGTAGATTGAACCCCGATTGCTGCCACAAGATCTGCCCCCCCCCCCCCCCCCCCCCCCTGTCTAATCGTTATGATATTCTTTCTGGACTGGAGGGGGTGGACTGACTGGGGAATGATTCCAAATGCCTTACAGCAGATCATAATACGAGAAATGTAATCCCTAGCCCGGGCAAGGATACATCCAGAGCAGGAATATGCAGAGAGGAGGGAGCAGATCTAGGTCGGGTGCTCTCTGATAGAGTTCCCTCTTTGGCTGGAGAGGGCCTAGGTCCGCTTACCAGGTTCCCCACACTGAATTCTGGGGAAACTTGTGCTGTGGATTCAGTGGGGGGGTCCCACGAAGGACGGTCGTAATTTAAAAAGGATGGCTTTTGGATCTCTTGAGTGTGGGGGTACTAGCGTGGGAGGGGTAGTTACCAAGAACTCACAACCGATTGTGGCCCCCAATCAGACTAGCCAAGAAAACGCAACACACAAATTAAAAATTGTTTCCTTGAATATTGCAGGATTAATGAGTAAAACATCTATAGCTGAGTGGATTGAATTTGTGGAGGAACATGACATTCTGATCTTCCAGGAGACGTGGGCTGTGGACCCTATCCACCGCCTAGGTTACCTACATTTTTACAAAGCGGCTACAAGGGGAAAATAAGGTAGGCCATCTGGGGACCTAACCATTTGGGTTAGGCAATCTATCAGCTATAGACCTCTTGAAATTATTGTAGACAGCCCGGACATCCTCGTTATAAATCTGAAACGGCCCGACCAGCTAGACATCCTTATTGTAAATGTGTATATTAGAGGACAGCCGGGAGGGAGGGTTTCTCCAACCTTCTTAGACTTGGACATCTTCTTTGACACTGTCAGGTATGATTGTTTTACGATAGTAGCCGGGGATCTAAATTGCTCGTTTGAACCCTTATACCACAACGGGGAAACTCTCTTGGTTGAGGACGACGCCCAATGGAATATTCCTCCTCTTGATTTGAAGCCAATCAAGAAGTGGACAGAAGCAGCCCTGCAGTGGATGGGTTTCTGCCTGGAGCGTGGTCTTGGGGCAGTAAACGGGCGTTCCATCTCTAATAAAACCGGTAGGGCAACCTTTGACAATGGAATATATACAAGCCGTATTGACTATATCCTCATCAAGAGTGAGTATTGGTTCATACTTGATGACATGCTGATTTTTGACTGCCCAGAGAGTGATCATAATCCGCTTTTATTGAGTCTCAAATTAAATGAAGGTGAAAAGAGTACTAATTATACGGAGATAGTTACAGCGGATGCCCTGCTTACAAATGATATGCGCAGGGTTCGTTGGGCTAGGATCATCGAAGACCGTGAGGTTCTGGTAAAGATAAATCAGGAGGTATCGCTGACTCTGTGTGCTCTGCGATTGCTCCCTACCCAGGAAGACATAATCGGGAAGACAACTGTACTCCATGAATTACTCTTCCTGGAGTTAAAATCCTATTTTTCCAAAATTAGTGAACCCCAAAGGCCCTCAACACAAGCGCCCGGCACACCATGGTATAATAAAACCTGTCATGAATCTTATGGCCTACTGGCGCTAGCTATAAGGTCTGGAAATATGCCAGACATTAGGAAGGCCAGGCTTAACTATCGTAAAGCCCAAAGCCATGCCAAAAAAGAGCGGGACGACCAACACTGGCAGGAACTCCTCGAAGCCAGTAGGTTGAAAAACCAGACAAAGTTTTGGCATATAGATAAGTGGGGAAACGCCCCCCCCATTCTCAAGTTCCACTTAACCATGTGTCGCCTGAGGACTGGGTTGGGCATTTTGAGACCCAGTTCAGGGGGTTGGAAGTGGAAAGAGTTAGCTCTCCCAATGATATATGTCCCTCGCCCACCCGCCAAGTTTTAATGTTTTCCTGCAAAGATGTGGAGGATGCGTTAAGAAAGGTTCCCCTGTGGAAAAGCCCCCGGAATAGACTGCATCCCAGGAGAACTTTTTAAACAAGATCTAACAAATTGGGTGCCATACATTGCCTTTCTCGGCAATGCTATCGCGAAGGGGGCACGTATTCCGGATTCCTGGCGTGGAGCCGAGATCCTGCCAATACACAAGAAGGGGGATCGCTCTGCCCTGGGGAACTATCGACCAATAAGTCTGATAGATTCTATTCAGAAAATTGTCGCATGGATGGTGCTGGCAAAAATACAGAGGTAGATAGAACTTGAGGACATCCTGTCTCCTTTGCAGGCCGGGCTTAGATCCTGCATAAGTACTACGGAGCAGGTGTTCAGGTTTATAATGATATACTGGAGGGTTGTTTGTTTGGGAGGTGGCACTATTTATGCCCCCTTTGTCGACCTCCAGTCTGCATTCGACTTAGTCCCCAGGGCTAAGTTATGGGGAGCATTAGGCACAATGGGGATGCCACAGGAGCTTCTGGACTTAGTGATTAATTTACACAAAGCAAATTTTGCGCAGGTTCGTTGGGGAAAGCAAGGGCAGGTCACCAAGAGATTTCCCGTGTCCCGGGGCGTACGACAAGGGTGCGTACTAGCACCTACCTTGTTCTTGTTGTTTATTAACCGGGTCGAGCAGTACTTTTCAGCTTTTCCAACTGATGCTCCAGCTTTGGGTGGCACCAAGTTTCCGCTACTAATGTTTGCGGACGACACCCTTATATTGTCAAACCCAGAAGGGCCTGCAGGCGGCTCTAAATAAATTTGAGGAATTTTGCAAAAATAATGATCTACAGGTGAATGTAGCAAAAACAAAATTCATGATTCTTACAAAAAAGAGACCAGCGGTTGGCCATGTTTTAATGAATGGCTCATAGCTAGAGCAGACTAACGTTATGACTTATCTAGGGGTTGTTTTGGAAAGTAAGATTAGCTGGAAGCCCCAGATTGATACACTTTCGCTTAAGTTTGCCCAGCTATCGGGGTGTTTAGTTAAAGAACAGAGGTCTTCACAAACTAAAAGGATAGGTCCAGCTTTAAAGATTTATAACTCCAGGATTAGTTCAGCGATCCTGTATGGCGCGGACCTTACCCAGATTGTTAGAATACAAAATACATTTCTAAGAAATATAACAGGCCTCCCCCGTTCTAGTCCTCTGAAGCCACTTTTAATGGATCTAGGATGCCACCCAATTGATGATGTGGCATGTTTTAAACCAGTGGCTCTATGAAGGAGGATTTGGACTACTCCAGAACTGGCACTTTTTGCTAAGGTAATTTTGGACGTTAGATCCGTTGTGGGTTCGGGTAACATACTTTGGTTTAAAAAAGTAAGAATGCATTTAGAGAACATGGGATTGAGTAACCTGTGGATTGATCCAGCAAATACCCCTTTCCCGTCGAAAAAAGCCTTTAAAGATTTGTACTGGCATTCAGTTCGACTAAAATATATTGCACAGACAAACACCTCTTCCCTGTCAGGAATGTTTTTAGAACATAAACTTGATCCGTTTTCAGAAGATTACTGGGACACCATCACCAAGACTAGTGATAGGAAGCTATACCACCAGTTTAGGATTGGTTCTCTGCCAATAAGAACGTTCACAAAAAATTGGAATGGCCAGGGGGATGAACTTTGCCTTTTGTGCATGGATCAAAGGGAGTCTATCGGCCATATACTTTTTGTATGTCCTGCTTATTCAGACCCCGAACAAAATGGCTTAAACCTATTTGTCAAAATATTGGCACGAGGGTGGGGTCAGAGGCCTTAAGGATTCTTACGACTGATATAGGGAACCACTGGTAATTGCGGTAGCAAAATTTCTTGGTTGGATGTGGATCATTAGGGCCAAACGCCAGGTCAGGGGTTGACCCAGTTTAGGTTTTATGTAGTTGCACTTTTTACTTTTTATACCTGGTATAAAATTGTATCATGTGTATATATTGCTTCATTTGAATGTTTTTTAAATACCCGATGTGTATTTTAGGATGGTATTATTTTTATGTTTGTGTCTTTTATCATGAAATATTCGAAATAAAGACGTATGAACTGGTAATGTTGTGATTGTCGAACTGTGAAGGTTCCAGTACGGTTAGCGGGATAAATGTGGAAGTAGCGAAAGTAAGAGATAAACTAAATTATTATAACCACTTCCGCTGGCTCACACTTTTTTCGATGATTAAGAGTATCAGGGCAAATTGCATTCTGTAGACAGGAGTGATGACTCATAGCTGTCTGAAAGACCTCCTGTGGATCATACCAAAAACAAAGGGTGCTGAGAGCCTGCAATTGCTTACTAGTGGTTGGCTTTCTTGTCACTCATTTGCTTGCTTCTTATTCGGTGGTTTTCCTTCCTCTTCTTCTTGTGTTTTTCTTTTCCTAATTGAATAACTTCCTTACCATCCTTTTTATTTGTATCTTTCCACTTCCACTCATGTTTAGGGGAACTATTTGTTTTAGGTCTCGGCTGCGCACATGCGCTGTCTCGCTGGCGAGATTTTACGTTTTGGATGAGCTTTCAGTAACTGGCTTTATGTCCCCGCCCCTCTTTCCAATAGGCCGGCGTCACCGTTTATGCTAAACTGTGGCCAGCCATTGGGAAAGAGGTTTGTCTGACGTAGACTTTTCTCTTTGTCAGTAGGCCCACTTGGACAGGCTTGTCTGATTTCCTTCTGCCCTGAAAACTTTCTTATCTTTATGGGGCCATGTGTTTTAAACACATGGCCCCATAAAGACAAGCTCCGCACGTGTTTATTTTTGCACCTGGCAAAGCGAGATGCAAAAAAGTTGGTTTGTTTTATGTTTGTAAGTGAGTTTTCCGTTATTGTGATTTGTGTTTCCTACTTGTGAATTTCCCTGTTTACCCGTGTGTGTGTCTTTTATTATTCTGTATGTGTTCATGCCTGTTTCTTATCTCTCTCCGTGTCTATTCACGTGCATGTGTGAAGTTTGAACATCTGCATTAGTGTGTTTGTGTTTTGTTGCTCACAATGTGCCTATTCCGACATTCTATCTGCAACAAGAGGAGTCACATGCATTTCCCTTCCTTTCAAATATTGTGTTTTGAAGCCGTTAACCTTTCACGAATGTTGTTTAATCAAATAATCATTAGTAGAAAAAAGCATTACCAAAGCCTGCCTATAAGCTTACGTATGGTGTTTATTTGTCGTGGCCAGTAGAGGCTCGGATTTTCAGCTCAGGAATGTGGAGTTTCTTCTTCCATTTTATAAAAAATGTTCAGGCATTTAAAGATAGATTCATGGCACGTTTGAGAAAAAATGTTGGCTCCATTTGTTTTCGTGTAAGCTTTCAATTTCGGTTTGTTTTATGTTTGTAAGCGAGTTTTCAGTTATTGTGATTTGTGTTTTCTGCTTGCGAATTTCCATGTTTACCCGTGTGTGTTTTTTATTATTCTGTATGTGTTCATGCCTCTGTTTATTTTCTCTCTCTCTGTGTCTATTCACGCGAGTGTGTAAAGTTTGAACATCTGCATTAGGGTGAATAACTGGGGATGGTCTTTTAAAGGGGCGTGGCCGATGTAATTGAGGGCGTGGCTGAAAAACACGTAAACTCAATTTATTCCTAGCAAATGTGCCCCCCCACTGATGTTTTGCTGCTTCTCTCATTGCATCCAATTTTTACACAAGTAACGTTACACTTTCAAGAAGCCAGAATAATTGCCTTTGACAATGGTTGTTAGTTGCATATGATAAATAAGCAACAACTTTGGCTTTGTTGTATACATTTAAAATGCTTCTGTTCTGAACTGATGAGGCTGTGAAAGAACTATGAGTCCTGGGTTTTAGAACAACGGCCCACTTAAAGCCATGGAATTAACCAATGCCACCAAGTCTCTGTCCGTCTCTGACGTACAAAGACTCACTCTCACACCATGCATTGTAAACAAGACGTTTTTTAACCCCTTGACCGCGGCGAAAATTCCGCCGCGGTGCGGGTGATTTATGGCGTGGGCGTGGTTCGGACGGCCCCCGGCCGTCCTCCGCACACGCCCACCGTGATGTCGGACGGCCGCTGGCCGTCCGACGCATGGAAGGGGTTAATAGTTTGCTCAGCGCTGAAAGTTTCCAGTTCCATATCTGCATGAATATAATTGTTAGGACCTCTCTTCACGTATCTTTAGATCCAGCACCCGTGTGACGTCGTTATTTTTAGTCTCTTAACTTGATCTTTGTCGCAATCTTACACATCTGTGTCTCTAGTATGTGTGGGACCTCTTCATGCACTCTGGGCTGCTAGAGAATTACCTTGTTACCCGCCTCTGTTTCCCAGATTATTTTTCCTTATGTTAATAAATGTTTGTAAACCACTGCCGCATGCACAGAGCGGAGCAAGCAAGGGAAGGAGTGGACACAGGAGGGAGCTGGAGAGAAAAGAAAGGAACATGGGAGGAATGTCACATTGGCACTAAAGTTGCCCTAAATTAATAGTGCAGCTTAGTACTCCAAGGAAGCAGTAGGGTAAGGAGAAACTAGGGGAAGGAGAGAAGGAATTGGAGAGAGGGGAACAGGAGAACCCGATGTAATATGTCAGCAGTTTGCATAGATAGTACGTATGCCACATGTTATGTTATGTTATGTTAAAGGAATTTGGTACCGCGCGCATTCACCAATTGGTTTCTTGGCGCTCAAAGACATGTGGAAAGAAGGCACGGGGGAGTAGAAGCAGCTAGTCGTGAGCAAGATGGAACAGGTAAGTTTTCAGGAGTTTGCGGAAAATAAGATAGTCAGGTGTGAGCCGTATTGAGAGGGGGAGAGAGTTCCAGGTGGACGGAGCGAGAAAGAAAAAACAAGCACCGCCGTGTTTCTTACGTTTAAACCTGGGAGTGATCAAGAGGTTGTGAGCAGAAGATCTAAGGTGGCGAGAGGGAACGTGGGGGTGCAAACAGAGGGAAATAAAAGCAGAGGCAGATAGGGATTTGAAGACAGTGCACCCCATTTTGAAGGTACAACGGTGCGCGACCGGGAGCCAGTGTAATTTTTTCAGCATCGGCATGACATGGTGGTGTTTGGGCTGTTGAAAAACGAATCTGGCTGCCTGGTTTTGCACCAGTTGGAGCCGATGAAGATGGTACGCGGGGATCCCCACGTATAGACAGTTGGCATAGTCTATACGTGAGGTAACCAGGGCCATGATGACAAGGGTGAGAGCCTCTGAAGATAAATACCTTCGGATCTTCCCGATTCTGCGAAGGTGAAAGAAGCAGGTCGAGGTAACAGCATTGATGTGGGGCCGCATAGAAAGGTCACTAGAGATAATGACTCCCAAGCTCTTCACAGAATTGACAGGACAGGGGGGGGACCAAGGTCTAGGGGGCAGAAATTAGGAGTCCAAGGGTGCGAAGGCCCACCGATCAGAACCAACTCTGTCTTGCTAGGGTTGAGCTTCAGCTGACTGAAGTTCATCCACTCAAAGATGGTAAGCATTATTGATTGAAAGTTGGAACAAGAGAGAGGGGAGGGGTCGATGGGGAAAAATGAGTTGCAGATCATCTGCATAATTGAAGATGGTAACAGAGGAGTGTCGGAGAGAGGCAAGAAGGGGCTGCATATAAAGATTAAACAAAAGAGGGGACAAGGCAGAACCCTGGGGAACACCACAGGAAAGTGAGATTTGAGGAGCGGAAAAGGTGGACAGTTGTACCGATTGGAAGCGGCGTTGGAGAAAGGACACAATCCAAGACAGGGCCGGGCCAGTGATGCCAGCATTTCTGACACGGTCGATCAAGATGTCATGATCGACCGTGTCAAAAGCGGCCGAGAGATCTAATAGCACCAGGGCCTGGGCCAAGTTCTTATCAGCCCCCTGTCTCAGCGCATCCATGACCGCAACCACCACTGCCTCCGTGGAGTGGGCTGGTCTGAAACCTGCCTGTTGGTCATCAAGGAAATGAGTTTCCTCAATGAAGGCACTCAGGCAACGGGTGACATAGGTCTCCAGGACCTTCCCCAAATAGGGGGGAAGGGAGATAGGTCGATAGTTACCTAGGACCGCAGGGTCAGAACCGTTTTTTTTTTAGAATAGGTACCACCACTGCTTTTTTGAAGGCATCGGGGACAGAGCCTGTGGAGAGTGAACGATTTAGCAGATCAAGAGGAGGACCAGGACAAGCCATAAAGGCGTCTCTTAGAATTTGGGAGTGCAGCAGTCGTGGTGAGAACCGGAGCCGACAGCCTGTAATAACGAAAGAAAAATGTCCAGAGAAATAGGGGGGAATTCATGCAGGGAACGAGGGTTCGAAGAGGGGAGGACACTGACCTGGGGCGTGGAAGTGGAGGGAATATTGTTTTTGATAATGGAGATTTTATCAATAAAAAGAGTTTAAAGAGTCGCACAGAGTCTGCGAAGGTTGAGGCTGAGGCGTAACACGATCAGGGAGGGAAAGTTCAGCCACGATGGAAAAGATTTCTTTTGATTTTGATGCGGCGCTGATAATTTTCTGGGAGGATTTGGCCAAAATAATAGATTTTTTGTAGGATTTTAATAGGCCAGTGTAGATGGACTTTAATAGGGGATCATAGTTTCGCCTCCAGCGACGCTCAGCCTGTCTAAGAAGTAATTTGTCAGCTTTCAGTTGGTCAGTAAACCAACGCTGAGCGTCGTGAGGACGTTTAGATTTAATAGTTTTAACAGGGGCGACCACGTCGCTGGCTTGAGACAGCCAATGGTCAAGTGTGGCAGTTTGAAAATTCAAGTCAGAGTGATCAGAGGGGAGTGTGGAGGCGAGGGTCGAATGAAAAAGGGAAATGTTGGCATGCTTCCAATTGCGTGCCGAGAAATTGGATACTGAGGGGGGATGGGTAGGAACTGAAATATTCAGGGAGAAAGAAATAAAAAAGTGATCAGACCAGGTGCAGGGGTAAACCAGGGGAGGAGAAATATCCAGGTTAGTTGTCCATACCTGGTCAAGGGTATGGCCCCTGTTGTGAGTTGCGACGAAGATATGTTGCAAAAAATTAAGACCAAGGAGTAGGTCGGTAAATTCAAGCGAGGGAGTAGATTCATTGGGATCTAATGGCCAGTAATTGAAGTCACCGATGATCAGGACCCTGGCGGAATTAATGGCTGTCTGAGAGATGAGATCACCAAACAGGGATGAGAAGGAAGGCATATTAACAGGGGGGCAGTAAACTAAGACACAGATGAAAGAGTGTGTGGGAGACGTGAGTTTCAGCGTGAGTATATCAGAATTTAATATAGGAGAGGTTATTAGGGAGGTGAATAGTAAGTCAGAGCGGATAATGGCAGCAACTCCCCCACCCGGTCTACCAGAGGACCTGTTAGATTGAAGGATATAAAATCCCGTAGGTATAGCAGCCATGATGTCCGGGAAGGAATCCACCTGGAGCCAGGTTTCTGCGAGGAGCAAGATGTCAATGTTGCCACTGTCCAGGAGTTGAAATATTTTGAGTTGATGTTTCGGGAGTGAACGGGTGTTAAGATAAACTATAGAAATGGAGCGAGCACCAAGAAAATTGGTACTGATGGATGTGGGGGCGGCATTACAGTGGATGGGGGTGACAGGGAGAGGGGCCCGGGGGGTGTTAGAAGGAAGAGAGGACAGTATGCCACAGTTCTGTGCAATAGCAGCTATGTCAGGAGAAAGGGGGGCGCAACATTGAAAGGAACAAAGATCTTGAGATGAGTAAACAATGCGACAGGTAGCATGCATGGGCCCGGGCCTCGGTCGACCGCGGACGGGTGCAGACGGGCTTGACTTGTGCGCGACTTCGGCGCGAAGTCGGCGCTCCCGCTGCGCTCGTCCGCTGCGCTTCGTCCAGGTCGCCATTTATGCTGACTGACGTGAACCACTAGCCCGCTCACCTGCACGGTGGAGAGGCAGGGCGGAAGTGGTGCAGAACCGGAAGTGCCGCTCGTGCAGGGACCCTCCGCGCAAGCGGCACACTGCCGGGGCGGTCCGGGGTCGAGAGCGAAGTAACTAAGGTGAGCAAGTTACCGTGACGGTCCAAGAAAAAATAAAGCGAGCGCTAAAGGGCATAACACAAAATATAGCCAAGACAGTTTTAAAATAAGCAAGCAGCTCGTAATCAGCTGAGTAAGGTTTAAAAGTTAATCGGCAGCGCTGGTGCACGCCCGCAGCCTTCAAGCCACGTATGACATGTAGATCGGGTCAGATCGCTGCATGTGAAGGGAAGAGGTACACAGAAGTGATGAGTGGAGGATGTCACTTTATGTAATGTATTTGCTTGTATAGTGCTTATTCTGTTTAAGACATCTTTAAAGCGCTGCAATGCAACTGAAAAGGGAATGACTGGGCATGGAGGAGAGGGAATACTCTAGTCTAGAGAATTGGAGTAGGGAACATGATGCTACGTCACACTGCTTGCTTAGCTGGCGTTTAACCCTAAGCTGTTCCAAAGCATCTAGAGGGACAAAGGCTGAAAGGAGGGGACCCTAGAGAAAGGAAGGCAAACACTGGGCGTTATCCCTTGTTATACTGCTTCCTGGTATGTGCAGTGCTTCTGCCAACCCTATGCGGCTTCGCGGCTCAGACCGGAACGGGGAAGAAAGGCAGGACATTAAATGAAAGAAAGTGGGCATGAGTTACAGAAAGATCTCGGAGACTGGAACTATAACCCGAAGAGTTGTTTTACAAGACTACAGCATTGGGTGAAAGGTGGAGTCTGCTATGTCAGTGAACTGGTAATTCCACACGGATGTTGGTAGTGTACTCTGCTTCAAAGCACTACAGTCTAGAAGAAGTAACATGGCAGCAGGTCTGCATGGACGAGACGAGGGTAAAGAACATGCACTGCCGCAGATTTGGGGGTGCACACCTGGTCAGCCCGACCCTAGTGTCCACCGCTCCCCTGCATCCAGCCATTGATTATCCTGGCGGTCTATCAAACAACGTTTAGCCGCGAAGAGTAAAGCCACGGAATAAGAATCCTATCACAGAGGATTAATCATGTACTGGCTAATAACGGATTCAGCTGCCAATAGTGTAAAGTGTTTCTTCCAGTGATTAAAGCTCAATCTTATGGTACATTAAGCATTACATAGGGTGCTGCTCATTAATCAAATGTAGTCTTCCTGAACGTAAGATGTTCACATACACAGCACAACCGCTTGGGGGCAGACCACTGTCCTCCCAAGGACGGATGTAGGAGTGACACTCTGGTTTAGTGAGGAAGACGAGAAACATCACTCAGATGTAAAAAGGCTTGGGCCAAGATCACACAGTGCGTCTCGGGGTTTCACTGGCTAATGCTATTTTCTAATTCAGAACCTGTGCTACATCTTTGCAACTCTCTCCCTCCCTAATCTAAACTTGAAAGAAAGCGTCCCCATCACTGCCGTGCCAACTTTTGTTGTTTCTTCGGTGCAAACAGCCGCACTCTGCCTTGTGCTCTCCTTATGTGCAGCGCCGGCTGTTTAAACAATCATTGAAAATGCAATAGGTCTCGCCTTTGATTAAGTTAAAGCCATTTGCTTTGCTAATGGTATTGTACAGCAAAGCAAATAGCTTTAACTTAATAAAAGGCGAGACCTATTGCATTTTCAATACTTGTTTTTCTTTTTGTTCAAGAACTCCCGCTGAGTGCATATGTTGCCATGCTCTCTCTAATGTACTGTTCCCCATTTCAGATACTTGTCCTTGTGTTTCTCACCTTCTACTGGCATTTAGCGCCCACACCCTCTGTGTTGCTTCCCCCGCATCCATTTGTCCTTTCACTGACCTGGCTTAATTTAATTTATTTCTAGAACCCCACCCTCACTTCTGTACCCTGGCCTAAACCTTGTCTTTTTCTCCCCCTGCCCATTCCTTCCCTCCACCCGCTCCTCGACCCGACGCAGGCCTTAAAGTAATATATTTTTTCTTTGTTCCTTTATTTTTTGGATGGCCCCGGAGCTGCCATTTGTTGATGGCCCGCGCCTTTTTAAAATATTTGTTAAATTTTGTTTTATTTATCTCTCCAAAGGGTGCCCGCTATCTTCCATTGCTAAATTAAAATATAAAAAGGCCTGCGTCAACTTGAACATGCATGGTGATGCATGCTCACCCATATATGGTCATGCATGCACGGATGGAATGATGCGAATTCCAACAGTATCATGAACCCTGCATGCTTCACATTATTGAAGCTTCCTTTTTTATGTGCAGATGCTGCTCAGCATTGGCAGAACACATCGGCAAAACCAAAGGTCTAAAAGGGGAAGCCTATTGGTTTTGCCAGCAGTTTTATTCCTAATGGGCTAAACTATGTAGTTTTTATAAAGGAAAAAAGAAAATAGTTTAAACCTATAAAACTTGTTTCCCTCTGTGAGAGCTGCAGAACGTTGTTTTCGGTCACATGCAAATGAAAGTTAATAAATCCTTTGGCTATTGAAATCCAGAATAGAAAAAGGCGGAACCTACTTATATGCATAAACTCTTCGGTATCACCTGGCTTCAGAGTTGGGCTTGTATACTACATTTCCAACAGCAGAGAAGACTGGCGTGGCTTTTTGACCCAGCCACGAGGCAGCTAATCGTCCAGTCCACGGTCTTGTCTAGACTGGACTATGCCTGCTCTCTGTTGTTGGGTGCGAACCAAGCAGAAATTGCCCGAATGCAACACATACAAAATGCGGCGGCCTGAGCCTTAGTAGGGAAGAGGTGTGGCGCCGCGGCCAGGGCGACTGACTCCGGAATATGGGGATCACGGTTCGATCCCCGGCACCGGCGGCAGATAATCCCAGCACCATGTGACTCTGGGTAATAGCTTGCTTAATCTTCCCGACGGCCCCCAGCGCCTAGAGACCCTAACGGGTGATTGTGCGCTTTACAAATGTGGATATTATTATTATTATTAGTTGGCCTTCCCCGGTTTAGTTCCATTTCTACTACCATCCGGAGGCTCCATTGGCTTCCGGTAGCTCAGCGGATGAAGGTTAAGACCCTATGTATTTCGTTTAAAATTCTAAGACTTGCTACCCCCAAAATGCTTGATACTCTGCTGAACATGTATTTTCCTACTCGTGCATTACGCTCGGCTGGTCAAAACCTAGTCAAAGTACCTCGGATTAAATGCAGCTGAGCGGGTGGACGTTCTTTCCGCTTTCTAGCAGCAAAACTATGGAACACCCTTCCAGCCCAAATTCGTGAAATGGAAGGTCTGTTAGACTTCAGGAAAGCAATTTAAACCTATCTTTTTCCCCTTAACTAACCTCTCTGTAAGCCTGCCTTGCTGATCTCCTAACGTCCATCTTGACTCTGGAAATAGCGCCGGGACGCCCCTTTGCTGGGGCAGCTGAGCTCTTTACAAGATTATGTAACATAACATAACATGTAAATTGCTTACCCAGGGGCGTTATGTGATGAACTAAATTTAATAAATTCATAATTTAGTTTAGACCAAAGCGAATATGAAGCTGGCCCAGAAGGCGGGTGGCATTATGAGAATTGCGACTAAGTCAACCTATCGCCCTCTAACCCCCGCCATCCAAATATATAAAGCCCAGGCACGGGCGGGAGTAACCTATGGGGGAGAGATGTGGGGCCACACCTCATCCTCCAATTTGCAGACTACAGAAAACAAATTCCTAAGGCAGTTGACCGCTCTTCCGCCAAGCACTCCACTCCTGCCTCTGAGATTGGACCTGGGTCTGAGGCCCATCACGGAGGAACTAGGGCTCAAACCCTTATTATTCCGGCGTCGCATTTGGAGTAGCCAAGATCTCCCCTCCTACCGAGCTGAGCTTCAGGAATTTTTATCTCTACATAATGCAACCACGATCCCTTGGTTAAAACACATAAGGAGAACATGCAAGACCATTGGAATACCAGAATTGTGGTCCCACCCAGAAAGCACAAGTACCAGGATCCCAAGGAAAGTACTCTCCAGAGTATACTATGATAAAATGCTTTCCAGAGCCCTGGCCAGTGCACAAGAGGGTTCTTTGAGACACCGTTTCATTACTACCAAAGATTCTTACAATTTTGAAAGTGTCCTGGACGGAATGTCACCTGTTTTAACAATAAAATTATTGCTGCAATGGAGGTATGGGACACTTCCTCTAATGTCTTTTACCACAGCATGGTCTGGCCGGTCCCCTATTGAGAAGTGCCCTGCATGTGCCCACACCAAGGAGAACGAAGTACATGTTATCTTTTTCTGCAGAGCTTACCGAAAAAGCAGGCAATTCTGGCTCGTCCCCCTGCTTTGAAACTTGGGTTTCAGAACATTTCTCCCTGCGTTCAGAGTTCTAAAAACAGATTTATCCCCACCAACCGTGTTTGCCCTAGCCAAATTTCTAACAGCAATGTGGCATGCTGGAATTCGCTACTTAAAAATGGCAGAAGACTCTTGAAAAATTCCCTTGCCCCGATATGTTCTTAGTCATGTTTTAATATTTTAACCTATGTATTTAACACAAATGAATTACTGATTATTAGAATTTTAAATGATGTGTTATTGTATATCTTTTATGATCATCTGATCGAAATAAAGATTTGAAATTTGAAATTTGATGAATTAAATTTGATAAATTCATAATTTAGTTTTTGAAAATGGTTTTCTTCCATGTTTTAACATGGGCGGACGATTGCTTTGGAGTGAAATATTAGCACTCTCAAATGTTTTCTTTGCTGAGTGCTTGTTCGTGGAACTTAATTCAGTTCTCCCTGAAGGTGAAGGCTATTCCCAGTTTCGATTAATGTTAAAGTTTTTTTTTACATTCAATCTAATATCACTTCTTTGTGCTAATCTGATGTTGCTTAAGTGTATTCTATGACTGACAAAGCTGCCATAATCGGGTGGTGATGGGTGTGCTTGATAAATGATTACAGAACATGGGAGAAGTCTGCGAAGCGCCTCTGGTCTACAGACTGGGCTCGATTGCACTGAGATGCATGCCCCCGTTTTAAGATGTAGTTTCATTGTGAAATGTTCAGAAAATCTCGCGTGCACATTTTATTTATTCTTTGTCTTTCAAAAACGGCATCATGTTGACTCTGAGGAGGTGCTTAAAATGCTAGGCTCTGGTTTTAAATAGTGTACCAGTTCATGACACTGCAGGTGTGTGGCTTGAGCAAGGCTCGACCTTTACTTCGCTCCTCCATTGTGTAACAGGAGAGCAACAGGGCATGGGAAATTCAGTTATGCAGGTTTCACTATTCTAGACTAAATAGGACAGTCCTTCCTCTGCTTAACTCCAACTGGGGACCTGCGAGCCTGCCATGCCAGTTCCAGAGACGTCAAAGCATTGACAGCCAACACATCATATAGTTTCACCAGACTCCTGCCACAGACAACCCATTTACAAGCGGTAACAATTCGGAAACAAGCCGCCAACGTGGATTTAATGCCTTTATTTTAGAAGGGAAAACCCCATGTGTGAGTTACCTGTATGAACTCTTGATATATATGTGGGGTGTTGCTGAGACATTTGTAACCTGCAACAAGTAAAATTCATCTAGCACTTGGACCCGTGGCCGTGCTGTCGTTTTTTTCGGATATGAGGGAAAAGTGCGGCTGGACTAACCTGAGCGTTGTGGAGGGATAGATAGATATATAACTAGATATTTGTCTCTATCGAGGTCTCATTCATATAGAATATATGATGTTACCACGATTGCAAGTTCCACGCATGGCATTACCACGCAAATTTTAGTTCGCAAGTGGCTTTACCACGCTGGAATTTACAACAATGGATTATAACACGCGTAGAAACGTCCACTAAGCACAAATGAAACATAATGAAATTGATAGGCAAAAAAAATATGTCTAGAGTTTGTAGTAACTGCTTAACCCATTCGATCGTTTTTTTTTTCAACATTCAAAAACAACAAATTACCCTAGATTTATAAATTCTTATAATTTACTGTGCGCTTAAATATTTATATATTTTAAATAAAGATTATTTACTTACCTTACACCTTCCCGTCTTTCACCAGCAGCCCTTCCTTCCATCCACCATCGAAACAAGCGTCAAAACACGTCTACCAACATTAAAAACGGACTGCTATTTTGACGTACACGGCACGTCTTTGGGGGAGGCACTTTCCTTTTTCTTCAGTGGTACTGAAGTGCGTATTTTTATTTTCGAAGTAACCTGCTCCTTTGTTTTTTTGTTTTTTTTTGGGGGGTACCCCCCCAGCCCCCCCAAGTACCCCCCCCCAGCCCCTCCCCAGCCCCCAAGCCCACGCAGAACGACTGGAAGGAATACCACGTCTCCCCCCCCCAAAGCCCACGCAGAACGTACTTGCGTGGTAGTGGAGGTCGTGGAAGGCACCCGCGTTTAAAAGACGTTTTCGTGGTAAGTGACTCGTGGAAAACGTTATTAGTGGTAATTACTTCGTAGTAAATGATGTTTCCCATTCAGAAATATATATATATATCCCTCTTGCACGTTGTTCCAAAGACCCCAGCTGTGTTTACATCTTCATTTCAGTGTGACAGACTTCATGCAGAGCCCTCTTCGCAGTTAGTCCTCACTGAACGTGCAGTGAGGGTGACTGTTCATATGGGAGCCAGAAATGAACCATGGTGGTGCCCTGATTTAATCCTTCCGCTGTGTTACTAATTGCCGTGGTGAGGCTCTGTCCGACGCCCTCAAATGTGGCTCCGCAGCTACCTCCGACAGGAAATGTGCTGTATTAGAAAGAGCTGTCCGGATCTCAGATCCTTGAGCATGGAGAGTGGCTGCACCTTCACACTTCTAGCCACTGTTCTCTTGATTTGGCTAGGTGAGGTTCTTCGATTCACAAACCTCCAACTACAACGTTAAGCTCTCTTTACAAGTAGTGATTCTGGCGGCTTCTTCCAGGCGCTTACATGGAAAACAAAAGCATTGTGAAGTTAAATTCCTGAAATGTCTTTGGGTGAAGTTTTCCTCTGCCACACCTTATTGCAGTTGGATAAAGCATATTTGTTACAAACAAGCGCTCTTGTATGGCCAGAGGAATGTACAAGACTTTCTTACCAATGGAATAAAACTGCGTTTACAAGGTGTGGCTTTCTTTATTACTGAGGCATGACTAGCAGCATTCAGCTGGCATTCCCTTTGTTGGTGCCCTCGAGGCGCACATCAGAGGATTTGAATGGAAATACCTATGTACGTCCTAAGAGGTTCCTGTGTTCTCTTTCCTACACCTGTTTTAGGAATGTTCATTTTAAATGTACATTTGTGGTAAATTGGTTAATAAACCGGTCGTTAAGTAAAATATTTTAAAACTTTGGATACCAAAGCTCTGCGCTAGAGGAGTTTTAACCCTGAAAAAGCGAAGAAATGGATCCTTTCAAGGGGTTTGTTTTAAGTTATATGAAGACAAAACAGAGTTATTTGGTAAGGCTTCCGTCGTCCTCGTCGCCCTTCTGGCGACCTTCTCAGCTTGGCTCAGTACCTCTATCATATTCTGAAAAAAACATGGGAATATTGACCTTTGTGAAGCAAGTTAGAGTCTCGCCAGTCTGTGGTTGAAGCGATCATCTTGTATTGATTTTATATTGATTTTTGGAACTCCCTCTACCTTGGCTTACAGCTTATGTAAAATCTTTCAGCCAGGCCTCTCGTGTGGCCCCCACCTCGTTGGCCTGTTTCCAGGCACCTTGGTGAACATCACTGGGTCCTGTGGGACTTTGCACATTGTTTAAGTCCATGTGCGTATGTTGCAGAGCCCTGCAAGACTGGGACCCAGTGTTCATTCGCTGTAGTCTTGTGCAAGGTGTATGCAGTTGTTCTTAGGGTCTCCTTGGTAGCAGTCTTCACATCTCGGTCTTATCTGGGATGGAGACCTCAAAATATTGAAGTGCACCAAATAACCGTTCTTAGCAGTAAACTCATTACCCCAAACTCCCAAAGGATTTGAAGACGTGTTTTTATCTCCAGACACTTCTACACTGACAGCTCTAGCACCAGTACACCTGTCTTCTGTAAGCTGTTGTTCTTTACAAATAAGCTAATCATAATACTCGTATAACTAAACCTGGAATTGTCCTCCATAGGAAAGTGTGTTGACAAATTTTCATCCTCCGTTCAAGTCACAACCTGAAATCGGTAGCTGAACATCTACTTAAGATGGTTGTAAAATCCAGAAGGTTAAAACCACATGGGTTATGATTTTAGCCAAAAGATTTCGTTCATTTTGGTAGTTACATTTACTGCTGAAGAACACGGTGTGATTTTATACACCATTCGTAGTTATTCGGTTTGGTTCAATTTCCGGGTATTTCCAAATCGGCAAATGGCCCTACCATGACTCTCTTCAGCATTGCACAAAATATTGGCACATGAAATTTGAGGATATAATAATAACGGCGATATTGCACAGTCTACAAGATATTTGCCTTGTAGAGGGATAGGTTGGAATAGGCCAGTAGTCATTCTACTTCAGGAGCTTTTGAGTCGTAGGGAGGTGTTGAATATCTCCAAGCTTTTGCAAGAGGTTCACTTATAATTTTGAGTTTTGTATTTGTTCTGCGTGACTGGTTGTTACAGTTGCACTACAGGTTAATTGGATTTTAGAATCTGGGGACTCCAACCTCCTTCCTCATGCTGGAGTACCACTGTCATGTCATGAATGTACTTCATCACAGTTTTATATGGTTTTGTTTTTCTCTGTTATATTTGAAACATCAGTCTTGATTTTGCCACTAGTTTCGTTTTTTTCCCCCCGAATTTCACTTTCGCATTGCTGAGTTCAGTTTGTATCTATGTTAAAGGTAATACGTTTCTGTCACTTAGGTTATACTTCATGCAACTGTTTGGTTCTGCAGTCCTTCCTAGTTTGAGGTATTAGTCTGCAACCCACTGCCGGGATGGTATGGCTTCGGTATCTAATTCAAAGGTAAGGATTCTGCTGCTAGAAGTCTCTATCAGATGAACAAGTTACTTGCCTTCCAGCTGCTGATTTCTTACAGCCCCACCCATGCCTCCCTGCCTTGCAGACTAATGTGTAGGGCTCAGGTTTCGCCCCCCCGCCCCCCCTTTTCAGGGCCCTTCTTTTGCACACGACTACATTAGTTATTTCGTGGCTCTGCGCTTCTGACGTGGAAAAAACTAAAAGTACAGACGTCCGCGTCCCTGAGTGGCGCCTATAATAGGTACTGCGACGTTATAGCAGACGCTGCCGAAGTCACGCGTAGCCGGATGGAGCCACCCAACGGCGCGCACAATGGGTATTGCTCAACAAACATTTCTGAATCCAGCCTGAGGAAATTCAAAGGTAAGGAATCTGCAGCTCGATAGTCTCAACTAGTTAATGCATTACCGACGGTAAGGAACTTGTTCCACAAGACTCCAACTACTGTTCCTTGGTTTAATTTGCAAGCCACTTGTTAAAAGAAAGTGTGGTAATCTTTGCACTTGTACTTTACAATGAGACAAAGTTAGACATTCTTCAGTCTCGGGGCTCAGGACCACGTAGATTCCTTAACCCGTTCCGTGCTCCCGTGAGCCGACGGGAGCACTCCCTCCCTGGTACTGCGAACGACCGTTGGCCGACGCAGCCCCGCCCACCCTTTAGAACGCCCGCAACTGTGGTGGAATTGCTGCTGCGGTTAAGGCATTAAAGGGTGTCTCATTGGATTGCAAAGAGGAGCTGAATTCACTGTTTTAGTAAAACTGGAATAGGAACAGACTTTGGCCTTTAATCTACCTGCACTTAATCAAGGGCACTTGTTCCAGGGCTTGGTGGTTTTTAATAAACCTAATGGTCGTTCATTTTGGATACAAAAAAAAACGCTGAGGTAGGTGCGATAGTGAAAAAAACTTTTTCAGAACAGCAGGGCCATGTTTCTGCTAATATCATACAATTTTCTGAGGCCCAAATGAGGGAGATAAAACATTTAAGCTCCGATTCCACTGGTCCCCCGTGGGGTAAATCAGGACACCCCTCTTCTGAAAGCATTAAATCAAGAAATTAACCATTTAGTTTGAAAACAACATCAACAATTCTCCATGGGTATGCAACAGGAAATCAATCACCCTAAGCGAGTTAGAAGCCGTTATAAACTCAGAGCAAAGAGAAACGAGATGGATGCTAAATGGATTGGGTTGAAGGAAGCCGCGAGAGCCAAAGATTAAAAAAAGTATTGGCACCTGATTGCAGAATATTGTGATTCTAGACAGAGGGCACTCCCCATTCCGATCCCAGAACGTGAGTGGGTGGACTATATTTCACTATTATATAAACCTAACAGCTCAGTGCTTTTTCAGATGCCTGTAATAGAGCAGGCTGTCTTTGTTGAATACGGTCCCCGGTCAAGGGATGAAGTGATGGGCTGTATAAAGAATGCCAGAACCTCCGGCGCACAAGGACCGGATGGTATCCTGATTATGCTAATTAAAAAAGAACCAGCTGCTTGGGGAGCCTTTCTGGAGCCACTGTTTAACTTCTGTTTTTGAATGATTATTATTCCCTCCTCTTGGAAGGGGAGTATTATAGTTCTGTTGTTCAAAAAGGGCCCAAAAAGGTCACCTACTAGTTTTAGACAGATCGCGCTACTGGATGTTTCGGGCAAAGTATTTGCAAAAAGTATACTTCAGCATTTGCAGCAGAGGGTGCCAGATCAGAACATCTTTTTGCCAGAACAGGCAGGTTTCAGAAAGAACCATGGAACGCTGGATAACATTGCGACTGTCCACACCATCGTAGAGAAATATGTTTTCTCACGCAGTATGTTAGTCTATATAGCATTCATTGATTTCTCCACTGCATTTGATAAAGTGGATCGTCAGACGCTGTGGAGAAAGCTTTCCAATCTTGGTATCCCATACCACCTCCTGGGCCTTATAATAGAATTACACAGACACCTGGTGTCAAGTGATGATGGGAGGCTCGCAGGGGCTATCTTGTATGATTAAAACATATAACTGTCTTAAGCAGGGTTGCCTGTTGGCCCCTCTTTTTTGTTTTCCTTTTATATATCTGACCTCCCCGGCAAATTAAACTCAGTGAGGGGGGATGCCCCCAAAATTAGTACAATGTCCATTGGCTCTCTACTATATGCAGATGAAGTTGCAATTTTCGATTTAACTCTTATTGGCTTGCAGCGTCATCTGGATGCCCTGACCAAATTTGCCGAGGACCATTTTCTGAAAATCAATAAAAGCAACATTTTAGTCTTTCGCAAGAAAGGTCTCAGAATAAAGAAAGGGTATAAATGGTCGTTGGGGAAGGAAGAACTTGAATTGGTCAATTCGTATTTGTATTTGTGGAATGTTTTTTCAAAAAACGTGCGTGACTCTGAGCACATCAAACGGTGAGTTGGTAAGGCTGCCACCCAGGATGGAGCTTTAAACCGATTTTATAAAACCTGTCGGGAGACATCATTTTAATCATGTTCTGTCAGTATTTAAGGTTAAAATCCCTCCTACATTAACATATGCTGCAGAAGTACTGGGCAGGAATTACTGGCTTGCTTTCGATAAGGCTGAAGGCCGGTTTTTTCGCCAAATTTGTAATTTAAATTCTTTGGCTGCCCCACATGTTCTTCACTTGGAATTCCATCTGGTCTCTTCTTATACTTCATCCTTTGCAGCGGTCCTGAGGTGGGGGAATTCCCTCTTCTTGGGGGAAGAGGGCACCCTAAGGGCCGCCTTGAAGATGGAAATCTTTGCTAACTTAAAAGATAAATCCGCTTTCTTCAGATCATTTGCCTACGCAAACAACTCATTTGGGCTTAGTTTAAATTGTGATTCACCCATGTCTAAGCCAGTATTGCAGTAATTCCTAAAGCAATTAGTAAGCACGATTAGTACGGTAAGAGACATACGGCCACATGCATCATTGTTCCCGTTTGCGATTTCTTAATTGCGAAAATTAAGGAATCGCAATTAAGAAATCGCAAACGCCAATGCATCAAATCGCAATTTTTTTTGCGATTTCTTAAAATTCCTTAATTGCGATTCACAATTTGTGAATCGCAATTAAGGAATCCCTTCCCATTGATTCCTATGGGCCTAGAGGTCCATAGGAATGAATAGGAAGTCATTCTCAATTTGCGATTAGCAATTTGCGAATCGCAACTTGAGAATGCAATTTTAAGGGTGCAGGGGGGTCCAATCCCCCCTGCACCCCTGAAATATAACTTTAAGTGCATTTTTTACACACACATGCCCTAAGGGCATGTGTGTGTAAAATGAAACTTTCAAAAATGCACTTTTGTGCATTTTTGAAAGTTTTCGCAAATTACCATGAAGGTCGACTTCATGGTAATTTACCTCTCCCTATTTGCAAATTCGCAAATTTAAAATGATCATGCATTGAGTTTAAGAAATCGCAAAATGCGATTTCTTAAATGCAATCGCAATTTTAGAATTCTAAATTTGCGAAAAACATGATGCATTCCAATTTTGTCAATTGCATTCGCAAACGGCCGAAAATTGCGATTTGCACGTTTGCAAATGCAATTGACAATGATGCATGTGCCCGATAGCCTTAAGTCAATCTAAAGCCGCCCATGAGTTGCTGTGTGAGTGCGATGGTGAGTAAACCCCAGCCCTATCTTTCATGGAATGTCCCACATGGAATTAGAAGGTTGATACTACTCTTAAGAACCTACCTGCTGCCCTTGAGAGAAGTGACGGGCATTTGGGAAAAAACTCATAGAGAGGAGAGAATCTGCGAATTGTGCTGTTCTCAAATACAGGATCTTAATCACGTACTATTTGTGTGTCTGGAACTTCTAAGGGCAAGGCGCGTGTTTTTAAGACCCTCGTTTATCAAATTTAATATTCATTCTGTTAAGGAGGCTCGATCTTTTGTCTTGTCCCCACTAAATGAAATAGTTTGCCATAGAATATTTGAATTTTTAAAAACATTTCTGGCCATTTATTAGGAAATTTTGTTAGAGTTTAGTTGGTATGTGTAATTTTTGCGGGTTGGCCAATGTAGAATTTTGTATCTGTTACAAAGTATGTTTTTCTTTCATTTCTCTGTTTTTGGGTTTCGCCTGCCGAAGGCTGCGCTCTGCGCAGCTTTTCGGCGCAGGCGAAATCCTTTGCTTTCAATAAGGAACTCGGGAACGTCCCCCGGCTCCCATTGGCTAGCTCCATAAATGGAGGCTAGCCATTGGGAGAGGGCTCTGTCCGTCAATCTCGGACCAGATTCGGGGGCGTTCCCGAGATTTTTTCCCTCTCCACCCACTTGTGTTCGTCATCACGGTGGTGGGTGTGTGTTATTTTTTTTGGGGGAGTCCGCCTGTTTTCTTCTTTTGGTAAGTGTTTCTTGTTGGAGTTGGCTGCAAGATTCGAGTTCCCACGAGGCAATCAGGTAAGGAGCATTTTGTTTTATAAATGTGTTTTCACGTTCAGCCCCCCTCCCCGTGTGCCCGTTCCCGCCCCCCCTCCCCTTTCACTCTCCGTCTGCCTCGCTTTGTATCCTCTGAGGTCCATAATATTGTTTGGTTTCACACAAGCCCCGACTTTCTTTTGATGTGCAAATCTCCCCACTTTGAACCCCATTCACCACGTAAACTGCTTCTATCTTGTTGTTTGTTAAGGAGGAAGGGGTGGGGCGTGCAGAGTACAAAAAAAATTTGTTAGTTTGTTTGTCTATGCAGTGCTAGTCTTTCTTCTTTGTCTTTTCGACAGCATGGGGAGGCGGGATCCGAAGCGTGCTCTGCCATTTCGTCCGGGTTTTGCAATGGTGAGGGGTTGATGGCACTCTTTGGTCTTGTAAAGCCGATCAAAGGGAACGTGTGATCGCTGGTCTGAATTTTGTGGACATGAAGAACCGCCCTCCGGTAGCACGTTTTTTTTTAGTTTGACCGAGCATCTCAGCCCCTTCCAGTACGGACGGCACACTTTATTTAGCACAGGAAGGGGCTCAATGCTTTCTTCCGTTGGTTCTAGGACGGGTGGGTATTATGTGAATAGTAGGTTTGAAAATGATTATGGTCGAGAAATTCGCGTTTTAATTGAGTTAGGGATGCCGCCATCATTGTGCGCGTCGCCCTCTCCAAGAATAGTTTATGGCCGGTGGAGCCTTTTAGTCGTAGGCGCTGGAGACGGTAAATGCTGGCACGCATCTTGTGGTGAGTTAGACAGTAATTAAGTTCGCAGTTAGCTCCTGCGAGATTCCCTTAATAGTGGAGCACAGCTGCCCGCCCCGCGTGTGTGCGTGAGTGTGTGTTTGGGAGGTGCCGTTTCCCACAGCTCTGATCTAATTCAGACGAAACTGATTGCAATGTCCGTCTGTCTGTGTGCCTGCGGTGATCGTCTGTCTGCCTGCCTGCAGTGTCCGTGGTCCGTCTGTGTGTGTGCCTGCAGTGTCCGTCTGTCTGTGTGCGTGCAGTGTCAGCCTGTCTGTGTGTCTGCAGTGTCCGAGGTCCGTCTGTCTGTGTGCCTCCATTGTCCGTCTATCTGTGTGCCTGCAGTCTCTGTCTGTCTGTGTGCCTGCAGTGTCTAACGTCCGTCTTTTTGTGTGTGTGCTGCAATGTCAGCCTGTCTGTTCGTTCCCCCAGCAAAAAAAAGTGAGCACCTACTGTCAAGGCAACCACAGTGTCATGGAGCAGCCCCTCTCCTATCTGTTCCTTCCTTCAACAAATCTCGCACCGGGTGAAACGCCGAAGATGCGCCACTCCGTGCCAGCAGGAATAAGAAACAACCCTTGTGTCTAGGTTTACAATGTCAACCGGCCAGGATACGGTGCCTGTCTGTGTGCCTGTAGTGTCTATGTGTCTGTGTGCCTGTAGTGTCCGTCTGTCTGTGTGCCTGTAGTGTCCCGCTGTCTGTGCGCCTGCAGTGTCCATCTGTCTGATTGCAATGTCCGTCTATCTGTGTGCCTGCGGTGATCGGCTGTCTGCCTGCCGGCAGTGTCCGTGGTCCGTCTGTCTGTGTGTGTGCCTGCAGTGTCCGTCTGTCTGTGTGCCTGCAGTGTCCGTCTGTCTGTGTGCGTGCAGTGTCAGCATGTCTGTGTGTCTGCAGTGTCCGAGGTCCGTCTGTCTGTCTGTGTGCCTCCAGTGTCCGTCTATCTGTGTGCCTGCAGTGTCTAAGGTCCGTCTTTCTGTGTGCGTGCTGCAATGTCAGCCTGTCTGTTCGTTCCCCCAGCAAAAAAAAGTGAGCAACCACTGTCAAGGCAACCACAGTGTCATGGAGCAGCCCCTCTCCTATCTGTTCCTTCCTTCAACAAATCTCGCACAGGGTGAAACGCCGAAGATGCGCCACTCCGAGCCAGCAGGAATAAGAGGACTTTGCAAACAGCAAGAAAAACTGGAGCACATTAAAACTTGGCTGCGCAGCCATGTAAGAGGCAGGGCATGTCTGCGCTTGTGCAAAGTAGTATATTATAACCACCCACGTAAGAGGGCCGATCTGCGCTTGCGCAGAGTCCCCATCTCCAGACCTCACACGCGTCACCCAGCATCACAGGCACTGGTCACGCTCGAACCCACGCCATCTTAAACCTTTGCACCTAGGGTCTCCGTGCAAACCAGAGCGCTCCACAGCCCGGGGATGAAGTGCTGTGTAAATGTCACAGTGCAGTACATGGTATAGGCCAATTCTACTACAGTACCTGCTTCAGTGCACACTTGCACTGAGAGCAACTGCTGTGCTGTGACAGCTGTGTGGGCGGATGGCTGTGAGAGCTGTGAGAGCTGTGAGAGCTGTGAGGGCTGTGAGGGCTGTGAGGGCTGTGAGGGCTGTGAGGGCTGTGAGGGCTGTGAGGGCTGTGAGGGCTGTGAGGGCTGTGAGGGCTGTGAGGGCTGTGAGAGCTGTGAGGGCTGAGAGAGCTGTGAGGGCTGAGAGAGCTGTGAGGGCTGAGAGAGCTGTGTGGGCTGAGAGAGCTGTGTGGGCTGAGAGAGCTGTGTGGGCTGGGAGAGCTGTGTGGGCTGGGAGAGCTGTGTGGGCTGAGAGAGCTGTGTGGGCTGAGAGAGCTGTGTGGGCTGAGAGAGCTGTGTGGGCTGAGAGAGCTGTGTGGGCTGAGAGAGCTGTGTGGGCTGAGAGAGCTGTGTGGGCTGAGAGAGCTGTTGGCAATGTAAATAACAATGCCATTTATTTATAAGTAAAAAAAAAAAAAGAAATGTCATGAGCAATGCCAATACTCTAACTTTTCCAAAGGCGAAACCATTGCATTGTAAATGCTTGTTATTAGTGTGTTTTTAAAAAAAACGTATTTAAAGTATGTTTTTTTTTTTTTTTTTTTTTACTGCACTGGTGCACTTTTGTGGACCTCCGTAGGAGTTCCGTAACAAATAAAAACGAAATTGATTGATTGGAACACAGTTGTCAGAAAAATTCACAGCGCTGTGACCTGGTGCCTGCTTTTAAGGCGCCGTTTCTGCAAGCGGTCTAAAAGCTTTCTGCAAACATCAGAGTTTTGCCTGCAGTTACCATGCAAAGTCCTTTCGAGGTCTATAAAAGAGTATATCGCTTAACAGTGATACCCATACTCTGCAGTTCTGTGAAACTCAGAGATGCGGGATACCTACCAAGCGCCGTGTAAAATGCATAACATTTTCATAATAGTGTTGTTTTTAAAGACCTTGCTCAAACCTAAATTAGTCTCTGAAAACGCTTACATTTGTACATCACTTGCATTAAAACTCTAACAGCTGCTGTATATTAACAAGCATGTGATGCACGTTTTGTCAAACGACGCTGATTACAAACGGTTTCTATTTTCTTTCAGTGTTTAAATTGGGATTAACTGTAGTGGTTGGCTTAGGACATATAACTATGAGTAGTGAGAACCTGGCACCTCACTAAAAACAATTTTGCTCTGTGCCAACACGTTCCACAGCCACGGTCCCAGTCAAGAATACAAATTGAGCATTTGTGTGTTGAACAAAGCGTGGAATGAGTAACGAATGACTGCCTCAAGGCGCAGGTGCTGGCATCCCGCTGATGGACAGTGCCTAGTTACCCTGTGTCAATATGGGGGTGCAATTCGCTCGAAATATGTGGATGTAGTGAGTGTACTCTGCTGACCAACTGGGATCGAAGTCATATTATGGTGATAGAATATATTATGAAGCAAACTCGATGCGTGACTACAGGATGCTTATATTCATCGTACTCATTGGACTAATAGAGATTTAAAGGCTACTTTAAGGAAACGTCCTGAAGAAGTCTGTTTGAAAGAAATGCGTTAGCTGAGGCTTTATACATTTTTAATGAATAGGAAATTAAACGATGTTGAAAGAAAAATAAATAAGACACAAGATTCTTTGAAATTTGAACTTCTGTCTTTTGGCTGCACTGACAAATTTGTTTTTCTTTTTATTAGGGTATACAGCATTCAAAAACTAGCCAGCCTTATAAAGCAAATTACTTTTCCAACAGACCGACGGATACGATAACGATTGTGGACATTTAAGACCGGAAAACGTTGGCTGGCTGCACACTGGCCCATGCTACTGTACTGCTAGAAGGGCTGGAGCAAAATCAATCACATGTACAGACTAGTGGCTGTAAAACTAAGGCTGGATATTGTCAAACACATGTACTGGTAGGACCGGACACAAGGCAGCCAAATGGATTGGTAATACCTGTTAATGGCAATATGACTGGCGCAGAGTTAAAAAACAAAAAAAAAAGTCAGACCTATCTCTGGGACCAAACGTCAGAGAGGATGGCTCTTACCGTTTATGCAATGTGTCCTAGAATAAATTCTCCAAATTGCAGCGTCAATGTATTAATGATTCTTCATTTAATTACGGTAACACGAGATCAAAGAGTATTTAGAATGAATAGCTGACGCAGTTTCGCCAATCTGCCAGGGACTTTCTCAAGGCTGATCCGTAACATTATTGCATAATATTAGTGCATAGGGCAAGAAAATTAGATTACAAAAATGAACTATGACGTACATAAATTATAAAGCTTTAGAAGCCATGGTACAATGAGTGAAAAGGTCAGGGGTAAATTGTCCTCACCTAAGATAATAGAAGATATTGCGAACAATGAGCAAGGTAGGTGGTCTAGGCCGTAACACTGGAAGCAATCGGGATTTCCCAGGCCCAGAATCGGCCTAAAAGCAATTCTAAATAGATTCAGTAAAACGAACACAATCTCAGAAAGTAACCATGGTGAGGAATATCTCTGTCTCTCTCTCTCTGTCTCTCTCTGTCTCTCTCTGTCTCTCTCTGTCTCTCTCTGTCTCTCTCTGTCTCTCTCTGTCTCTCTCTGTCTCTCTCTGTCTCTCTCTGTCTCTCTCTGTCTCTCTCTGTCTCTCTCTGTCTCTGTCTCTGTCTCTGTCTCTGTGTCTCTCTCTCTCTCTCTCTGTCTCTGTGTCTGTCTCTCTCTGTCTCTCTCTGTCTCTGTGTCTCTCTCTCTCTCTCTCTCTCTCTCTCTCTCTCTCTCTCTCTGTCTCTCTCTCGTCAAATTCGTGCAGTCAAAAGCAAGGTACGTACATATTCAAAGCAATAAAAAAAAATGTTTGTAGATTAATGCAACGCTGCAATTCTGATAACATGTCCAACATTTGACCAACTTCACCCACAGTGAAGACAGACACTAATAAGAAACGGAACCCTTGTTCACCTGAGGCAGCCTATGCACTCGTTCATTCTGGGGTTGAATTGTGTATTTGCAGTCTGTTGTTATTGTATTTAATTTAACAAATAGCAGAGTTATGGTTGTCATTACATGCTTCTACATTCGGATCATACATTTCCTATAAGTATTACATTCAGATCGCAAACCTACTGTAAAGCACCTCACCCTTTACGATGGTCAGTGGAATAGGAAGAGGCAGACCCCCTTCCTTCCCTCACACAGGCAGAAAAACTAAATCCAGCAGCCTATTGCTCTGTAATGTCACAGCCAGTAGTGTCTGACAGAGAGAAATCTCAAAACGTACAGGTATGCTGCGAACCCGTATGACCCCCTTCACCCCCCCCCCCTCCTCCCCCTGTCCTATCCGCGACAGGAGGCGATCTAAAGAACCAGATCTCAAACGCATCAGCTTTACTCACATCTCTACGCCTGGGTCGACTCGAAGGGACAGGCGCACAAGTCCGTTCACAGATCAAACCGAATGAGCCTGCAGTCAGTTGGGGCCAAATACAGCATAAATTCTGAACGGCAAGCACTGCACTCTGACCCCAACACATGCATAGAGCCCTATGGAGCAGAATACCATTCTTCAATACCACCTCAAATGATATAACTTTAGAATCAATTAGAATCTAAATCGAAAGCTATGGCGCCGAATGAAATACGGTATGAATGACCGCCTTTTAACTTCCCATGTGACAATAACATATAAAAGGAGAGTACAGTAGAATAAAAAAACAGCCATGGGTGCGATTTAGAAATGTCATCTTAATTTTACTCTACAGCTGTGGGGGTCTCCACTCACTCCGAGAGAACAGTGTGAGGGCAGGTGCTGTCTGTAGATGTGTCCCAGTGTTTATGGCATGGAGTGCTTGAAAGGGCTCTTCTGGCCGCTTTGCATTAACCCTTTGAGCTCGGCCTGGCAGAGAGATGAAGGCACTCCCATAACATCAAACACCCAGATGCAAGAGGGAAGGGAAGGGCAGCGAGAGGGGAGAGCGGCCCACGTGCTCTCACGACTGCATCGCCGGAGTCCCTGTGCACGTTCGTCAATATATGCCCCAGCAAACAGTTTCACTTACTTCCGTTTGGGGCCCTGTCGCATTGTGCACACTGAAGTCGTAGGGTGGTACTCGGGTCTCTTGTTCCACCAGGGCTGCCATCCCTACACGCGCAGTCTACTGCGTGCCCCTGCCCCAGGGTTGTAGGTCTCAGTCCGGCCGGCACAGAAGTTGCCGATCACACCCGGGAGCAGCAGGGCACCTCAGCGATGGACCAACCGATGGCGTTTCTTAAGATTTTCCCCCACCTGTGCTGTCTCTGCGTTTAGAGAAGTGCAGTACTTTGGTGCTATCCCCCCTGGTCCGGAGGGTCACCAGAGATGCACACCACGTATGGGGCCTCTCAGCACGCCAGCACCAAGCCAGCCTGCTCTGGATATTTTATTACAGCTAGCCGAGTGTGTTAAACCGGTTCAATTACTGCCGGTCGGGGCCCTGTCGCAGTGTGCGCACCGGCGTCACAGGGTAGTACTCTGTGTCACTCGTTCCACTGGCTGGGGCCGGTGTCACAGCCCGCCGCAGGCCACTGCACCCCCCCCCCCCCAACGACCTTAAACAGAGGAAGAAAGCGACCCCCCTGCACGCCTAACAAGGGAGCTAAGGCAGAGCAGGACCGAGAGGCCGCCAAGGGAGGGAAGGAGACGGGCTCTCCGGCATCTCTGAAGTCCAGGGAATCGCGGAATGTCATGTTCCAGGAAATCAGGCAGTGTGTTTTTCTGCGGCTTTGCACGCCATGCATGGGATCGGGTTGACAGGCATGTTTATAACAAGCACTCGTCATTTGTCTGTAAACCCCGTCCTTTTCAGACTGGGCGCCCCAACTTCCTGCTGGGGTAAAAGGTTCCTTATCTTCTTTATGGGGCCATCTGGACTCATAAAGAAGATAACAAACCTTTTACACCAGCAGTAAGTCTGGGAAGTCAATCTGAAAAAGACTGGGTTTAAAGCGAAAGAAGAACGTCACTAAGACCTCTTCTCCAATGGCTGGCCACCGTTAAGGAGGCCAGCCAATGGAGAAGAGTGGCGGGCCTTAACCTCGCTAGTGATGTTCTCTCTATCTCATTAAGTCTCGCCAGCGAGACTGCGCAAGCGCAACCATCACAGGCTGAGACCTAAAAAGTAGTAATTGGGCCTCTGGGTGTGTAAGATTATCCACAAATGGCTTGAGTATCCCCTCACTGCGTATGGGTAGCCACATTAAATTGAATGAGGGGACCGTGTCAGTGCGCAAAGGAAATGACCCGGCCGGGCGGAAAAGGAACAAGCATTGGCATAGCCCATAGGTCTCGCTTTTGGGACCTTATAAGTGATTAGCCATGCAACACTTGATGTTGTTTAATGAAGGATATTGTGCTGGATAACTAAACACTTATAATGTCTCTAAGGTGAGACCTATTGGCTATGCATTGTTGGGGCCGTATAAGTTTTTAGATAGAGCTATTGACTTTGCCAATGTTTCTAAGCTGTGCTGTAGAGAAGTGTGGCTGCTGCGCAGCATGCTGAGAAGTGGAATGATTTGTTTAATAGAGGCAGATATTTCTCTATTAGTTCTTCCTGCTAGAAATCAGCTGTATCAATCCGCTTAAAGCTGCCCGAGGGTAGGGATTTAGTCATTAGAAATACCTTTTCTCACAGGCAGTCTCATTTGTTTATTATTTTCAAACTTCTCCGCTCACCCTTATTTGGAGCCCGCCACCCTAATTTGCCCTCCAAATAAGCAAAATGCCTCAAATAGACTTGTACTGCATTATATGCCCAGAAAACCATCATTCTTTAAATTAATTTTTATCACCATGGATTTCAATGAGACCCAGCCTCCAACAGCACTAAATACCTCCCTCTTTGGAGTCAAAGGTTGAAAAGTAGGTTTTATCACTAAAAGGCACAGATGCTGGAAGTAGGGGTGATGCAGTACCCCCAAAATAAACATGCCGGAATTCAGTAAGTGAGCAATAAAATGCTTTTACATTTTGTTTTTATCTTGTCACATTTGCTACGCTTGAAAGATGGTCCAATGACAGGCTTTTTTTGGAAAATTGGTACTTGTTGTTTTAACGTGGTGTTTATTTTTCTTTCTCCGAATGTAAAGCTCCTTTAGCGGTCACTTAAGTGGCACATCATGCATGTATGCTTCCGCCCCGGCTACATCTGCGCCCCTGTCATACAAGTGCACTTTCTAAAGTGCATACGTTTAACTCTGAATTTCTCCGAGTTATCACATGAGCTGCCGACAGCACAGTTCAGAAACAGCGGCAACCACTGCTCACTCTTTACAAGCTATGCTTTAAATGGCGCATGCACTAATGCAGAGAAATACCGAGGTAAGTGTAACTACTTTGAAAAGTGCAACTGCATAAAGACACACAACAAGAAGTGCCTGCACAAACACACAACAAACACCATCAGGGGCTTTAGGCCGTCATTTTTAATGAAGAGGAAAAAAATTGTACCTTACACCATGTCGGAGGGATGGTCGGAAAGAGAAGCGAGGAGGCCGTATGTGGTCAATAGTGAGAGGTTTTATTTGGGTAGGAATACAAGTTGGTAAGGGAAAGAGAATCTTGTGAGTCCAAAATAAAACAAAACAGTTTGTTGGCTCCAAAAAGGGTGTAGGGATGTCTTCGGTGTCGGGGTGGCGCCGGAGGTGAGTAGGTCTTCACTGTAGCTAAAAACCTATTACGGGTTTCTTATGTCTCCCGGGTCCCGCAGCAGCTCAAAATATAACAAGAGAAAAGTAGTGGTCGGACATAAGTCCTATACTGAAGGCCACCGTCACCAAAACCACGTGAGGGGTGAGTATAGTTATTTAAAGTGCCCTCTTCAGGTGTTTATTAGGGGAGCTGGGTAAAGGATGTGTGTTGTGCTCGGAAGGCAAGGCTCGGAGGGATTTAGGCGGAGTGCACGGGGATACCAAAAAGAAGGTGAGCACAGGGGTTTTAAAAAACTATATGCCCCTCGTTTTCCCCTTCCTCCCTGCCGCCCATAACACACTCCCACCCCCTCCCTAAACCCCTTTCCCTTCACGTACCACTATGAGCCACAACTCTCCGGAGTTGTGGCGGCTCGCACATCCACGGGACCCACCAATCTTCAGACCACGTCTCTGGACTGTCGTCTTCTGGTTCTCCCACTCCGTGGTCCTCGCTGTCTTAGATCCTTCTTTGGAAGTCCTCGGTTTTGGGTTTTCTGGCATCCACGCTGTTCCTCGGTAAAGACTCGGCTTGGTAATCTTATTCCTGGGTCTTCCTGGCTGACATGCCTTCCGTGTGGTTCTCACGCTTTTTCTGCCTATCCTCACCTTCCGAGAGCGTGCCCGATTGGTCCGCTCGGGTTCCTGTCCCGCCTTCCTGCTGGCTGACAACATCTGGGTCATTTTCATCGTGCTGCGGGAGGAGGGAAGAAGTGTCCATTAGCGGCGCCGTTTTTAAAGGGCCTTCCTCTTTTCTAAGGTAAGGGTTCCACAAACTGGGTTGCGGGATTTCTGTAACCTGGGTAGGTTCGGGCCGGGGTCACCCTCACATCCCCCCTCCCTAACTTTCTTGTGTACAAGAAAAGGTTCATAAGGATATCTGAACATGAAATCTGCATTGACATGGTATTTTCCTTTTCTGTGGTGCACAGTGTATCTATACGGTTGAAGGGTTAAGAACCACCTAAGAATTCTCTGATTGTGACCTTTGTTCTGAGAATGCCATTCTAGGAGAGCATGGTCAGTATAGAGTTGGAACTCCCTCCCATCTAAATAGTACTTAAGGGCTTCGGCAGCCCATTTGAGGGCTAAGGCCTCTTTTCTATACCATCATAGCGGGTTTCTCTCGGAAACAGCTTCTGACTGATATAGAGAATGGGGTGTTCCAGTCCTGCCTCATCTTTTTGGGATAATACTGCGCCTATGCCATTGTCAGATGCGTCTGTCTGTAATATGAAAGGGTTTTCATAATTAGGATTGATAAGTAAAGGCTTAGAAGTGATAACATGTTTCAACTGTTGGAATGCATTTAGGGCTAAAGGGGAGGGATTCCTCAAACACCTTTCTGCTTGGCTATTTTTTTCCAATAGGTTTGTCAAGGGCGAAGCTATTTCTGAGAAACCAGGGATGAATCTCAGATAACTGAGTAGGCCTAAGAAGGCCCTGAGGTCTCACTTGGTTTTGGGGATGGGTAACTGGGCCATTGTGGAAACTTTCTCTTCTTGGGGCCTCATGTAACCTCCCCCTAATTTGAACCTTAGGTATTTAATAGATCTGGCTGCCAAATGACTCTTGGCCGGGTTGATGGTTAGCCCTGCTTTTCTTAATGACTGAATGACTTGGGTTAGATGGTGAAGGTGTTCTTCCCATGAATTACTATAGATGATAATGTCATCTAAGTAAGCAGCGGCGTACTGTTGATGAGGCTGCAGGATTTTATTCATAAGTTGTTGGAAAGTTGCCGGCGCACCATGTAACCCAAAGGGTAACACATTGAAATGATACAATCTTTGGGGGGTGCAAAAAGCGTTTTTCTCCTGATCTTGGTCTCAATGGTACCTGCCAATATACTTTGCATAAATCAAGGGTGCTGACAAACTGCTCTTTCCCAAGCCTTTCAACATCTCATCAACCCTAGGAAAGGGATAGGCATCAAACTGCGATATTTTATCTACCTCTATAAAATCTATACAGAACCTGATGGACCAATCCGGTTTAGGTACTAATATGATTGGGGAACACCATTCACTTTTGAAAGGTTCAATAATCCCAATTTGTAGCATTTTAAGAATTTCATGGTTGATAGCCTCTCTTCTGGCTTCAGGTATACGGTAGGGCTTTAACCGCACCGTTTTCCCTGGGATTGTGTGTATCTCGTGTTCTATTAAGTTTGCTCTACCCGGTGTTAGGGAGAATACTTCTTGGAGCGGGGCTAAGGTTTCTCTTAAGTCTTGTCTTAATGATTCTGGCATTTCGATGTCTATGCTTTGCTCTGCCAGGGTAGGGGTTGATCGTGCCACTAGTACTGGGTTGGTTCCTTCCCATTTTTTTAACAAGTTGATGTGAAAGATTTGAGTGGTACTTATCTTAGGATCCATCTCTAGTTTATAGGTAACGGGGGTTATTTTGCCTATAACTTTGAAGGGTCCTTGCCATTGGCTAAGCAATTTATGTTCTGAAGAGAGACGGAGTAGTTGGACCTGATCCCCAATTTCTAAAGATCTTTCTTTGGTGGACTTGTCATACTGTTTCTTTTGTGCAGTTTGTGCCTGTTCCAGGTTGGTACGCACAATCTCCCTTACTTGATTTAAATGAGACTTCTGACCGACCACATAATCCAACAGGGCTTTTGAAGTATCGGTTTCCTCTTCCTATTCCTCTTTAGCCATGTCCATAAGGGTACGTGGGGGTCTCCAGTACAATAACTCAAAAGAAGAGAATCCTAGACTCTCTTTTGTTGACAACATCTGATAGCAAAAAGTGCTAAGGGAAGCATGTCTTCCCACTTACGGGCTTCGAGGTTTAACAACTTCTTTAAGGTGGAATTATAGCGCTCTACCAGCCCACCTGTTTGTGGGTGATAAGCTGCTGTGCGTATCTGTTTGATGTGTATCTGTTGACAGACCTGTCTCATAAGTCTAGAGGTAAAGGAAGTGCCCTGATCCGTTAAGATCTCTTTTGGGAATTCTACTCTAGCAAAGATATTTATCATGGCTTTGGCGACCTGGGTAATGTTGGGTTGTCTTAGGGCCACAGCCTCGGGAAATCTCGTGGCATAATCCACCAATACTAAGACATAACGTCATCCGCTTTAAGAGGGCCTATAATATCCATTCCTACCCTTGAAAAATGGACATCTATCACTGGTAAGGGTTTGAGCGGTACTCTAGGAGGAATAGAGAGGCTGGTCTTTTGACATACTGCACATTCCCTACAGTATTTTCTAACCTAGTGATGGATGCCTGGCCAATAAAATCTCTCTAGAATAGCTTTCTCAGTTTTCTCCCCGCCAAAATGCCCACCCAACAAGTGGCTATGGGCTAGATGTAGGACTTTTTCTCGGAAGGGCACAGAAACCAATAGTTGGGAGGGAAGTGTTTTTCCTCCTTTGCGATACAACAGTCCTTTTGAAGTAAAGAATTGGGGACCTACTTGAAGGGGTTCTTCTTGTTCCTGGGCTTGTCTCCAGGCTTCTTGTAATGTATTGTCCTCCCTTTGAGCGGAGAAAAAATTCCTGTCGTGCTCCCATAAAGGAGATTCTGAATTTGTCAGAAGGACCGGTTTCCCTTGCTTCTTTTCTCTTCTTCTTTGTTGCTTACTTTTTCTATCCTTTCCCGGTTCCCAGTCTGGATTGGATTCTGAAAAGAACGGTGCTTCTTCTCTCCATTCTTTTTCTGCATCCCCTAGTAGGGTGTTCACATGGGGATAGTCACTCCCAAGGATTACAGGTTCAGGGAGGTGGGTTAGTAGACCGACACGCATGCGTACTGGGACCTGGGCTGGCCGATGTTGTATTGCAACGTCAGTCATGGGGTACATTTTACAGTCACCGTGAATACACTGGATGTTTACTACACCCGTGGTAGAGGGTGGTCCTCCCAGAACCACTTGCGGCCTCATCCGCGTCTCTTTGCTTCCTGTGTCTACAAGAGCGTCTCTGGGTTCACCATTAACAGCGATTTGTCAATGGCAGGACGATTGTTCCCCATTTGGACCACAATACAGGACCCTACTATAGCCAACCTCCATGTGTTCTTGTTTTTGTGGGCATACCCGGGCTATATGACCAAATGTTCCGCAGTGATGGCACTGAGGGCCTAAGGGAGCGGCGGATTGGGGCATGACCGGCAAAGGGCTCGGGATCATGGCTACTGTTTCTAGTTTCTTAGGGTGTAAGGATGGTCGAGAGGGTCTCATCGGGGTATGAGTGGTGTGTTTCCAAGAACCCTGATCTTTTCCTTTCTGTAACTCTTGGCCTCTGAAATTTGCCGCTGCGATCTCTACGACTTTGTCTAAGGACAAGTCAGTGTGCTGTCGGACCCATCTCTGAATCAGGTGATGTAGGGTGCAAGCAACTGTTCCAGGTATATTTTTTCTATAATGGCTTCTTTAGAGGCAGTCAAAGGTTTTAACGAGCGGTCAGCAGCGCCTTTGATACGGTAACAAAGAGCCCGGGGATTCTCTTGGGGACCTTCTTTGATCTGACGAAGCCGCATTCTATAGGTCTCTTCATCTATGCCCATACTTTCTAGGACACATCGCTTAATCTCGGGGTAGGGAGTGAGTCCAAGGGGATTTGCGACTTGATAGGCAGCCTGTAAAGCTCCACTCAGACGGGGCCCCAGATACTGTCCCCAGCGATCTTCTGGCCATTGAGCGGCCCTGGCCATTCTTTCAAAATTGGCTAGGAAGAATTCGGGGTCTTCTCCTTGTACATATTTTTGTACCACCAGTGATGGGGGAGCGGTATACCCTCGAGGCTGTCCTAGGGTCTCAGCAAACTTTCCGATGGTGGCTTCTTGGGACTGCCCTTGGCTCGTAAGGGTCTTATGTAGGGCTTCCCTCTCAGTATCTGCAGTTTCCAGGAACTGGGCCATGATTTTCTCAAGGCGGTCTTGTCCCTCTGCCATTTTCTTAACTACGGCCTCCATTTCCTCCGATCCCACTTCTGACACCAAATGTTGGAGGGATGGTCTGAAGCAGAAGCGATGAGGCCGTATGTGGTTAATAGTGAGAGGTTTTATTTGGGTAGGAATACAAGTTGGTAAGAGAAAGAGAATCTTGTGAGTCCGAAATAAAATAAAACAAAACAGTTTGTTGGCTCAAAAAAGGGTGTAGGGATGTCTTCAGTGTTAGGGTGGCGCCGGAGGTGAGTAGGTCTTCACTGTAGCAAGGAAACCTATTATGGGTTTCTAAGGTCTCCCGGGTCCCGGAGCAGCTCAAAATATAACCAGAGAAAAGTAGTGGTCAGACATAAGTCCTATACTGAAGGGCACCGTCACCAAAACCACGTGAGGTGTGAGTATAGTTATTTAAAGTGCCGTCTTCGGGTGTTTATTAGGGGAGCTGGGTAAAGGATGTGTGTTGTGCTCGGAAGGCAAGGCTCGGAGGGATTTAGGCAGGGTGCACGGGATACCAAAAAGAAGGTGAGCACAGGGGTTTTAAAAAACCACATGCCCCTCGTTTTCCCCTTCCTCCCTGCCGCCCATAACACACTCCCACCCCCTCCCTAAGCCTCTTTCCTGTAACGTACCACTATGAGCCACAACTCTCCGAAGTTGTGGCAGCTCGCACGTCCTCCGGGACCCACCATTCTTCGGACCACGTCTCTGGACTGTCGTCTTCTGGTTCTCCCACTCCGTGGTCCTCGCTGTCTTCGTTCCTCCTTTGGAAGCCCTTGGTTTCGGGTTTTCTGGCGTCCACGCTGTTCCTCGGTAAAGACTCAGCTTGGTAATCTTCTTCCTGGGTCTTCTTGGCTGGCGCGCCTTCCGTGTGGTTCTTGTGCTTTTTCTGCCTATACTCACCTTCCGAGAGCGTCCCTGATTGGTCCGCTCGGGTTCCTGTCCCGCCTTCCTGCTGGCTGACAACATCCGGGTCATTTTCATCGTGCTGCGGGAGGAGGGAAGAAGTGTCCATTAGCGGTGTCGTTTTTAAATGGTCTTCCTCTTTTGTAAGGTAAGGGTTCTACAAACCGGGTTGCGGGATTTCTATAACCTGGGTAGGTTCGGGCCCGGGGTCACCCTCACACACCAATTACTGAGAATATGTTCTTTCTATTCCCGAGATGGTTAGTGTTTTGTATTTGTAAACTAATAAACAGTACTGACGCCTTTAGTGTTACTGGGTAGTCTTGTATTGAACTTCATGGTATGAGTATACCACAGAAAGAAATTATTCCAGGTCTCTAGATCTTTGCCTCTTTTCGGTTATCCCCCATTCTGGAAGCAATGACACACCCACCCCTCAGCCGCGGTGGAAAATATGAGAACCAGTAACTTTGCATGCAATCGTACATGCCTCCCTGAAACAGCGGGCTGCGGAGCAGTTGTTAGAAGCGCGTGCTTGCCACTCGTGTGGCCGCAAAGCGCCTTTAAATCCCCTTGAATTTATTCATATCTGGATTTAAGATTCTTTTTATAGCTCCCCTCCTCATCTCGCCAGTGATGCGCCTCCGCGGAACAGGTCTGACTGCCGTCGCCAGGGCCGCCTGTTCGCAGTCAGTTCACATCACAAGAACCCTTGCAGATTTCATCCTCTTCTCTTTCCAATGGATGCCAACTGAAAAGAAAGCACTGGACCCTTTCCAGGTCATACAGAGGGAGTCCGAGGTAGAGACATTTCAGAAAACATATGCTCCTCCTGTTTTGTTTAATTTCGCAAACATTGTGTAGCACAGAGCGGAGCAGGAATCTGCTGCTGTGAATAATTTAAGTCTGTGTGTATTCACATTGAAAACAAGCACGTCCCTCTATACTACAGCTTCCGGGAAAGCTATCTTTGCTGCTGCTCGGCATCGACTGTCCAGAACAGCAACCCCTTCCTTTGCGTCGGTCTTACCTTTTATTGTCACCTCTTGCATCGTTGGCAGCCACGTGCCATGTCTGGCACGTTCCGGCAAAGTATGGCTCAAGCGAGCCCTCTCGTTTAGGAAGACGGACAGACAGACGGGGGCAGCTGCACTCTGGCACCACGGACGGGGAATGGTGTGTGCCATGGGAGGACGGAAAGAAACTTCAGCATAGTAGGAGAGCAGACAGCAGACGTCCGGTTCAGCTCTTATCTCTAACCAACAATGTAGTAGTGCAGGATGTGTTTTTTAACCGGTTTTGACAAAGCATTGGCAAAGCTAATGGCTCTTGCCTGAACAGTAAACATTCACAAATGGCATTATTAGGCGACATACTGTTGATAAAGCGCTGACATGTAAATAATAAACAGTAATCATGAACAAAAAGGAAACCTTAAGATTGATAGTGAACTGCTAGGAGTGTCGCCTGTTGAAAGCCAAGCATACTGGAATGTTGCACATTCTATCCTATGGCAGGCCCTGGAACCAGATTGAAACCTACAAGCAGATCATTTTCTTGGATATGTTTGTGGTGATGCTTGGAGACAGAAAGGAGGCCAGAGATGTGGCAATGGTTCTTGGTAGGAGAGTGGTCTACGAGATGTTTGAGGTGTGCTGCACTGGGGCACTGTTGAGAAACCCTATTATGAAGAGGTATGTTAGTAAAAGCCCTCAGTAGGTGAGAAATGCTTAGGTAAGCTCTTCGGCAAGAGCAGGAGCAATCCGGTCATCGGAGACAGGTGAAAGAGCTCTACACTGTCGGTCTGAGTGTGAGATGAAGAAGGCTGACCAGGAGTATTGAATGTGAGGGGATGCGGGAGGGCGGAAGATGTAACTGGTTGAAAGATGAGCAATAGTACATTGGATGAAGTAGTTATTTGAAGAGATAATGAATGTGAAGGGACAAGGGAGGACGGAGGATGGGACTGTGTAAAAGATAGGCAATGGGACACCGAGTCAAAGCTAAGAAGCTCTGGGGCCTGAAAGTGAGCGACCAGCCGCGCTGCCGCGAAAGTGATCCCGCGCTGATAGAAAATGAAAGTGAGCGCGCGGCCACGAAAGTGATAGCGGGGAGGGGGAGGAAATTGAAAGTGATCACGTAGATGGGGAAAAAGGGACGCGGCCGCGCAGCCATGAAAGTGGCCAGATGGCGCCAGGAGCAGGCTGGCGAGTGGTGTGCGCGCACCATGGCGAGAGAGGAAAGCCCTATGGTGCCTCTGCTCGTCATTTTGTGTGTAACCGCACGCTCTGCCTGCCAAAAGCGTGTGGTAGCACTTTGAAAACTCACACACTAAATGTCACGCCGAGCAGCACATGCGCTGGCTCAGTGAGACCTAAAAACTGAAACCAGCTCCCCCAAGGCAGGCCGGTGGATTAAGCTAACAATAATCCCTCTTGGAAGGTAGATCACTCCCCGAAACAGTGCATGGTCACGAGGACAGCCAGCGTATCATGTCCCCCCCCCCCTCACCCCTCCTTTACCTTACAGTTGACAGTCACGTCAGAGTTGGTGAACAGTGTTGTTCGCGCCACCTCTTGTTTAAAGGCTGCAGTTCCGGAAAGGGCGTGTCCTGGCGGCCATGAACGACGTGCTGGAAAAGAGGCGGAAGGCAAAAGCCTAGAACGGGGAGTTTGACAGGCAGAAGTAGGAAAATAAATTTCAGGGGACCCAATAATGAAACCTGTTGTAGAAGAAAGGAAGAGAGATTAAGAGCGAACCAGAGAAACAGAGCGAAGAGCATACCCAAGCTCAGGGATGGTGCGTGTTGTAGAAAAGAAAGAAAATGGGAGAAGAGTAGGTGAGCGAAGAAAGAGAAAGGAGTGAAGAACAAATATACTCGTTATGAACATCAGTAGTAAAACACACAAAGGTTACTACATCAGTACATTGCATCTATAATATATGCACAAATGGCAGAGAAAGTTAACATGAGACTAGCATGCTAAGTGATTTTATTATCGGCGACCTCAACCTACAGCTGGAAGCCTGCCAGGACACGGAGCTCGGCAATTTTCTAGGTGATCTCGCTGCATTTCCACTCACACAATGCGTCCCTAGAAGCACACACTCTGCAGGACATCTTTTAGACCCCGTTTTCACCAACTTACCTGTCCTAAAAGTCGGTCAGCCTTTACCTATGATTTGTTCCGACCACCGCCTTATCTCTGACACTACATGGTGTAGGCCCACCTCATGGTGCCTCTCGGAAGCCTGTCCTGAAACGTCCCTGGCACAATTTAGATGTCAGCCATTTTCGAGACCTCCTCCTCAGACTGAAGCCGCACTTCTCTGAGAACATTGAAATGGCTAACAGCATTCTGTCTGAATAGCTTACGCATTCCCTCAATAAATGCGTAAGCCAAACTGTCCCACAGCCGTATAACACAGTCCAGCACGTGGTTTAATGAGAGTATGACCCAGGCCAAGAAACACTGCAAGGCCCTTGAACGGGCGTGGAGACGGCAGTACGACCCGGCCCTTAAAACACACTATCTGGCAATAATTAAGGACTACCACAAATCAACCCAGAAATCAAAAGCCAACTAATTTGAGGATACAATTAAAAATAGCAGCAATCCAGCAATATGCATCTTTATCTTGTTAAAAAAACCTCAGCGCAACCCAATAAAACCACCTTCACCTCCAACCATCAATGTGAGGTACTTGCATCTTTCTTTGTCAAGAAGGTCGAGGACATCTACAAAACCTTTGCCATACCACTAACCGTGCGGGCCCCACTACCCTGACTAACCCCGCCGTCCCTTCTCTTTCCACTCCCCCCCCTCCCTCACAGGAAGCTATGTCAGCCATCTGTAATAAAATTAAGACAAAATCCCAGAGGATCCTCTAAAACCAGATCAGTTCCAGAAATTCCTACCTCAGCTTTTACCCCCCCTTTTGTGACTTAATAAATTTGTCTATGTCCTCTGTAGTAGTGCACGTCGCTTAAAACATGTCAGTGATTCCCCCTACTCCAAAAACCTACCTTGAATGACTCCAAGCCTGAAAATTCCGCCCCATCTCACTTCTCCCTTTTGTATTTAAAATTACTGAATACTACATCAAGTCCATCCTTACTACATTCATAGAAGCAAATGAATTTCTTGACCCCTCGCACAATGGTTTCCGACGCGCCATAGCACCGAAGGTGCCCTACTGGCAGTAACCGAACATCTTCGGAGCTCCCTTGGTGAAGGACTTTCCTCCGCTCTGATTCTTCTTAATCTAAGCGCCGCATTCAACACTGTCTCATCAGATCCTTTTGCAGCGTCTACAAGGTATTGGTATCTGAGGGGCGGCCTTGAACTTTATTCAATGTCTACATTCAACCTCTAGAAGGGGCGGCCAAGGGCAGGTGCCTGACTGGTTTCCTACGCTGACGACACACAGCTTGTGGTCGCGTTATCCAATAACTCCGTACAAGATGCTGCCAAGTTTCAAAACTACCTGACGGCCATCGCGGATTGGATGACAACTAACAACCTACAACTGAATGCTAATAAAACAGAGATCCTTCTCTTAGGCAAAAACACCCAACTATGGAGCGAAAACGCTGGTGGCCTACCGACCTAGAGTCCCTTCCCATGCCCAAACAGACTGTAAAAAAATCTGGGTGTCTGGGTTGACTCAACCCTGAACAACCAGGTACAGATAGTAGCCGGAGTCTGTTTTGGACTCAAACCACTGTTTGGATTCTTCGATTCCAACACCTGCCAGGTCATCATCCAACCCACCATACTTTCGAGATTGGACTACTCCAGTTCTCTATATCTGGGTACCAATAAAGCAGGGATAAATCTCTTTCAAAGGGCACAAAACGCCGCCGCTCGGATGCTCTTCGGCCTTCCCAAATCTTGCTCTACTTCCAGTTTCCTGCGAAGGCTTCACTGGCTCCCGGTGAAGAAGAAAAACGATTTCAAAGTGCTGTGCTTTTCTCACAGAATCCTGAATGCCCAAGCCTACGATATCCTAGCCAATCTTCTCATTCCCTGCATACCAAACCACCAGCTGCGCTCCTCTGACCAACACCTAACGTGTGTTCCTCCTGTCAGAAGAGTGTGGGCCGGAGATCGTTCCTTTCATGCCCTCCCTCCAAGACTTTGGAACGCCCTTCCTGCCAAGATCACGTGTCCTTTCGGAAGGCCATAAAAGCCTATCTTTCTTAATTAACTGCCTCCCCTAATTCGGCGGTCTTCTGTTCCCTGTAAGTCTTGGGATTAGCGCTGGGACGCCCCATTGCTGGAGCAGCCATGCACTCTACAAATCCTGTAACATAACATCGCTAATATTTATGTACATCAAAGTCAAGCTGGTTACTTATTGGTTAAGTAATATTGTGCATTCATAAGTCTATTTTAAATTCCTGTGTGCAGGAGACACCTACTATAGAAATCGTGTTGGGTCCCATCTTAAAAAGGAAAACCACCTCTACCAAATTTGGGAAAGAGCACTACTGATAATTTAAAAAAAAAAAAGCCATCCAAAAGAATGTGAATGATAATTTAAAAGTGGTAATGCATTAAGCACTCACTGTATATCTCACAAAGTCACTTCGTCTAAAATAAAACAAGGCAAAGAAACAAAGAAGAAAGGAATAAAAGTCCATTAGCAGTCATCTGCTTCAATGCCAAGGGGCACAAGTATCCGCAGTATGCGCATGATGTCCGGTTCATATGGCCAAATGATAAGGAGCAGACTGTAACCACAGACAACATACCGTATAGGTCGGGAACGCAGTCAGAAACAGACAGTATTTAAACACAGTCGCAATACGTAATGCATTGAGGAAAAAGGCAACTCCCAAATAAGGGAAGGGAACTCGTGGCCAACAGCCGTCACCTACCAGTGAGAAATTGGTGCTTTACCTAGGTCCTGTAAGATCAACATGTAACGGAATGAAAGTCTCTACGGTCCTAAAGGATTCTCCCCGTCGTCCACCAAGTAGGCAGGACGTGCAGCAGAATCGAAATTTGCCTAGCTTCGTAACGGTAAGTTTCAATTCTATTAAGGACACGGAGGCGAGGATTATGCTTTTCTTCCTCCGCTTTATTCCAATACCAAAAAACACAGCAGCCAGAAAAGCAATAAAATGACTTTTTCTTACAACATGTAGAAAAGAACGTCTTTTGCTCTCATAAAAAAAATGCAAAACTCAGTCCATAAACCTCAAATCCCATAAGTCCAAGGGAAAGCCTGCAACACTGTCCTTCTACACTGTCTATAACTCCTAGAAAGCTCCACCATCTTGTGAAGACCTCCTCTTTCTTCGCGCGAAGTCACGCCTTGACTTCATTGGTCCTGCTTGGCACCGTCATGTCCTGCAATGTAAGGACAGCCCATGAGTGTATTTTAGATCAGAGTCAACACCATATCTTCAAGAACAGTAGAATGCAGGCAACAAGCATTTCACAGAAAAAGGAAAATCAGTTTACTTACGTAAGTACGGGTGGGTTCGCACCAAGTGTGCACCGGTAGGGATAATCCTCTCCTCCGTGTCCTTAATAGAATTGAAACTTACTGTTACGAAGCTAGGCAAATTTCGATTCTATGTCAGGACCGGAGGCTCCGATTATGCTAGTTCAAAGCTTATTTACCACCAACTGAGCAACCTCCACCACCGGTTTGAAATAAAACCTCTTATAAGTGGAGTCAGAACACCAATCTGCTGCGAGCATAAGGTCTTCTAACCGAGCTCCTAAAGAGAATGCCATCGCCCCTCTTGCTGAATGTGCACCAAACTGTTTGGTATCACTACCCGCCTCTTGCATGACCCATCTCACCCACCTGGCTATCATGGGGGAAGAAACTGCATGGTGCGGTTTTCGCAAGGCAATAAGGAGTTGCCGTTCGGCCGGAGTGCGGAACTCAATTGTCATTTCCTCATAGGATTTCAGACAGTTTACCGCACAGAGCTTTGGCACATCCGCAAAGGCCGGGTAAGAGATCGTCCTGGAATCTGACTTGGTACGGCGACCAAGTGTAAACGTAACCCCTTCTGGGGAGAAGACTCTTGCTGTAATGTCCAAAGCCCGAACATCCGAGACCCTACGGCAGGACACCAAGCACAAAAGCATAGCTAATTTAGCCGAAAGTTCTTTAAAAGAAAGGTACCTGTTAGGTTGCCAGGACAAAAAGAGATTGAGGACTAAGTTGACATCTCAGAGCACTGAGTAACGCGGTTCCGGGGGTAAAGACAAGCGAATACCTCGCAGGAGCCTACAAACAAACGGGCGCTCCCCCAATTGGGGCACCATCCACCGGGCAGTGAGCTGCTGATATTGCCGATCTTATCGCGATAATAGATCTGTAAGCCAGCCCATCCGTAGCCAATTCAGCCAGAAAATTCAAGATGGGAACGACGCCCGCGACCATGGGATCCAAATCCCCTCGAATACACCAACGCAACCACCTGGTCCATGCGAACCTGTAATGCTTAGACGTACTGTCTGCCCAGGCCTTTGCCAAGAGGCCTTGAGCCTGTCCCGAAAGGCCCGGGAGCGACCAGCGTCTCCTGAAAGCTTCCATGCCATGAGGCAGAGCGATCCCTGGAGGATGAGGTGGTGACGCTTCCTTTCCGGATTCTGAAGAAGCTGAGGAAGCGGGGGGAGTAGGATTGGAAAATCCCAAGAATGTTCCAGAAGAACTGGAAACCAGACTTGAGACCTTCAGAAAGGCGTCACCACCACCGCCTCTGCTCTCAAAAGGGGGATTCGGGCCGCCGTTCGAACCACCATTGCAAACGGGGGAAAGGCGTAACCCCTCTCCAGACTCCAGTCCTTGAGAAAAGCGTCTGTGGCCTCCGCAAGAGGATCTGGCCTCCAGCTGAAGAGGCGCGGGAGCTGATGGTCCAGGCAGGATGCAAAGAGGTACACCGAAAACTGCCCCCAGAGGTTGTTTCACCATTCAAAGACCCGAACATCCAGCTACCACAGGCTGGAGTCCCTCAGACGTCTGCAATGCCAATCTGCCACTTGATTGGCTTGACCTGGTAGGTACTCCGCCGTCACCGAGACTTGGTGTGCCAGGCAATACTCCCAAAACTCCTTTGCCAGGTCTGCCAAGGCCGGAGAATGGGGCCCCACCAAGAGGTTGACATACCGTACTGCTGACACGTTGTCCATCTTCAGTAACACACACAAGGTCGCTTGATGCCTGGTCCAACAGCGGACGGCAAAAGAGCCCGCAAGGAGTTCAAAGTAATTGATGTGCAACTTCTGTTCCTCTAAGGCCCATACGCCGCCGGTAGAGAACTCTCTGCAACGGGCACCCCAACCGGACCTGCTGGTGTCCGAATCTATTACCAGGTCGGGGGATGACCCAAAGATTGCCTGGCCATTCCAAGCCTCCTTGTGTTGCAACCACCATGCCATTTCTTCCTTGGCGTCCTCCGACAAGGGGACTGACTGATCGTACGACAGCCCATTCCTGAGGTGGTGCGCCTTCAGGCGCTGTAAGGCCCGGTAGTGAAGCGGGCCCGGGAAGACCGCCTGTATGGAAGAGGAAAGAAGACCTACCACCCGTGCTAATTGGCGGAGCGACGTCGTCGGTCTGGAGATAGTCTGCCTCAAGGTGTGAACGATCTTGGCCATCTTGCAGGCCGGCAGACTCCAGGAAGACTTCACTGAATCCACGACAAATCATAGGAAAGCTAGACTCTTGGTCGGAGGGAGGACGGACTTGTCCTTGTTGATGACGAACCCCAAACTTTCCAGAAGGGATATCGTCTGCAGCAATTGGGACAATGTTTTCGGATACTGCGCCATGAGAAGAATGTCGTCCAAATACACGATCATTCTCACCCCGCGACCCCTCAGGGTTTCTACCACTGGATGTAACACCTTTGTAAAACACCAAGCAAACCATCACGATTATGTGGGGCCACCTGCAATACATGTCAATGTAATGTAAAGCGTTTCTTATATATTGCGGACTGCACTCCAGGGAGCATCTTTGCGCTTTTAGTGAAAGAGACCTGAGAAACGTACAGCTGGGGTTCTAGGGAGTTGGTCCATATTAGATTAGAGATATACATTGTGTTTCGGGTAGGGCAAAGATCCAGGTTTTAAGGGTCTTTCTAAAACTGGCCTCAGTGGAGATTAAACGGAAGTGTGGTGGAAGCGTATTCCAAGCTTTAGAGCCCAAAACTGCTAGGGCTTTCCCTCCTCTCGTCTTGAGTCTAAATTTAGGAATGGTGAGAAGGTTAGCAGTTTGGGATCTAAGACATCGTGAAGGAATGTAATGTTTGAACATACTCTGTATGTAGCTCGGTCCTCTGCCATTGAAGGCTCTGTAGGTGATCAAAAGAATTTTAAAAAGCACCCGTTTGTGGATTGGCAGCCAGTGTAGGATGTTCAATGCTGCTGTGGCTGATGTTCTCCTTTTCCATCCCAACACCAGTCTGGCTGCAGCGTGCTGCACCATTTGTAGTTTATGGCAGATTTCTTTGTTGGTCCCTGCATAGAGACTGTTGCAGTAGTCAATGCAGGAAGTTATAAGGGCTACTGCAACCATTTTCCTTGCTGATAAAGGAATCAAGTCGAAAAAACTTCTGAGCCCTTTTATGATGCCAAAGCAAGTCCCTGCTACGGTCACTGCTTGCTGTTTAAAACTAAGGGAAGGGTCGAATTTAACCCCTAGGTTACTGACCGAAAGGGCAGTATTGGGAGGGGCAGTGGCATCCTCTGGCCACCAAGATTCGGGATTGAATTGATTTCCCTTACCGAAAGGTAAAATCTCGGTTTTACCCGAGTTACATTTCAGGTGGTTCATATCCATCCATTTCAAGGTCGCTTTAAGGCAGTTCTTAAGTTTCAATTCAGCTTCATCGGTATTGTCCTCCATGACCAAGATGAGCTGTGTGTCATCTGCGTAGGATATAGTTTCTATGCCGTAAGATGATATAAGGGCAATTAAGGGGGCCATATATATGTTTAAGAGCGTAGGGCTCAAACAGGAGCCCTGGGGCACTCCTGTTCCTAGTAATTTTTCTTCTGACCTATATTGGCCTAAGATGGCCACTTGTCGTCTATTTGCTAGGAAGCTTTTAAGCCAGTTCAGCACATTCCCAGTGATCCCTGCCGCGGCTAGACGGTTTATCAGGATGGTATGTGACACCGTATCAAAAGCCGCGGACAGGTCCAGCAGCACCAAGACTGCTTTCTTACCCTGGTCTAATGCAGCTCTGAGCGTTTCAGATGTAAATATTAAAGCCGATTCGGTTGAGTGCTGAGCTCTAAAACCGGCTTGATTGGGGTGCCGGATATTGTTGGCTTCCAAAAAAGCGGTGAGCTGTTTATTAACTGCCTTCTCGGTTAGTTTACAGAAGGTAGGAACGAGAGAAATGGGGTGGAGGTTCGTGAGGATTGCAGGATCAGGTAGTGGCTTTTTCTGCAGGGGCTTTACTGCTGCGAGCTTCCATTCCCCAGGGACTGAGCCTAAATTAAGTGATGAATTAATAATGTTATTAATGAACGGGTTTGTGATCTCTATCAATGTATGAAGGACAAAAGGAGGGCAGGGGTCAAAGGGTGAGCCTGATTTGAGCTTTAGGATCTCGGTCTGAGATTCCTCTTGACTGACAGGTAAAAAGGAGGACAGAGTGTTCTTCTTTAAGTTGACACTGTCCATCGGGTTCTCCTCTTGGAAAAAGGGTTGGGGGAAATCTTTGATAAGCATTTGGATTTTAGTATCGAAGAAATCCGCTATGGTGTCACATAGGCTTTGGGAGGGGGGGGAATATCCCTTTGCATGGATTTAGGGTTTGTAAAAGTATTCACGATGTTAAAAATTTCTTTCTGCTTAATATTGCTTTTAATAATAGCTTCTGTGAAATACTCTCTTTTAGCTGTTTTAAACATCCCATGATAAAGGCGGCGGGCGGCTTTATAGTTGTTACGATCTAGATCTACATAGTTGAGGCGCCACCTCCGCTCGAGAACTCTAACCTTCCTCTGTTCTGTTTTTAAGGTTGGGGAGAACCAGGGGGCAGAGGGTCTCTGTTTCCTACTAGGCATTAAATTAGGAATGGCCGATCCCTCTCCTGCACCAAGTGTATTTATCCATTTTCTAAAAGACTGACTGTCTTTGTCAGGGTCTCCCATCGCGGGGGGTCTAGATGCTGTTGCTCTAGTCAGAAAATCCAACTGTTTAACCAGATCTTTCCAACAGGGTACCTCCTGGGGAGAGCACTGTTCCCTATCTCCTACGGACCGTGTGTAGGTTACTCGTGGGAGTTCAAAAGGGACAAAGCTATGGTCAGTCCATGTTAATACGACTGGGGTTTTAACTAGGAGTGTCTCAAGGTTGGTGCATATACAATCAAGTATATGTCCTGCCTTGTGCGTGGCAGTGGTAGTGAGTATTTTTAAGCCAAGGACGTTCATTGTGTCTGTAAAACAGACTGTGGCCAGGTCTAGGGGGGAGTCTAGATGAATATTAACATCACCCAGAATAGTAAAATTGGCTAATTGGAGGGCAAGACTACCCAAGGTTTCTCCGATGCTTTCCGTGAAGTCTGTGTATGACCAGGGCGGTCGATATATAAGTGCACCTGTAAAAGTGAAGGAGTCATGCACCTTTAGCGTGAAACCTATACTTTCTGCCGCCTTGAGACCTGGGATAGTAAAGGTCTGGCAGTCTAAGGTGTCTCGGTGAATAATTGCAATGCCGCCTCCCCTCTGAACTGTTCTATCCACTCTAAAAATGTGAAATCCCGGGGGAAGGGAGTTTGTAACATCCGGGTTACTGTTAGGTGTCAGCCATGTTTCTGTCATAAACAGGCAGTCTAGTTTTTCTTCATCTATAAGGTCGAAAATATGTTGGGTGTGCTTAAACATAGACCTAACATTAATGAGTCCGCAGCGTAGGCTTCCTGATTGCTTGGGTGCCAGAGTTTTTGCGGGTCCGTTTAAACCAAAATTCTTCCCGCAAAACCTGCAGCTCCATGGTCCTGTCCAATTTGCCATAATGTTTGATTGTATGCAGGCATTTGCACCAAGATTTAGCCTTAATAGCGTTTCCCTCGAGTAGGTTTTAATTTTGACATGGGGGGGTGGCACTTGGCTCGGTCGAGGCGCGGACGAGCGCAGACAGGCTTACCTCTGGCGCACCTCCGGCACGCCATCGTCGCGCCCGCTGCGCGTACGAGAAATGTATGGCATTTTGTAGTGGGAGGGCCCATTCGCCCGCACCAGTAGAGCGCCGACCTTCCTCCCCCAAGATGGCGCCTGAGCAGGAAGTGCTTGGTTGCCTGATCTCGCGGTCCAGGAGCCCCAAATCGGCAACCTGAGAGCGCGTAGACCCTCGTAGGGAGCGCGTGGGGAATGTGAGTAAGTGCAAAAGAAATACAATCAGTTTAAAACATGTGTCCAAATCACACGATGTTCGCAAAGTACATTTTTTAAAACGTGCAGAGACCAAAGAGGTAACACAGATGCAAGTTGTTACGCAGTTCTACAAGTTAAAATCATCAGCCCCTGACTCCCGGCTTCCGCCTCGAGTCGAGATTCTATCACTGAATGTGTGCTTTCGTCAGCCCTATATGTAGTGGGAGGGTCGATTCGCACGCACCACTAGAGCGCCGACCTTCCTTCCCCAAGATGGCGCCTGAGCAGAAAGTGCTCGGTTGCCTGATCTCGCGGTCCAGGAGCCCCAAATCGGCAACCTGAGAGCGCGTAGACCCTCGTAGGGAGCGCGTGGGGAATGAGAGTAAGTGCAAAAGAAATACAATCAGTTTAAAACATGTGTCCAAGTCACACGATGTTCGCAAAGTACATTTTTTTTTTTTAAACGTGCAGAGAACAAAGGGGTAACACAGATGCAAGTTGTTACGCAGTTCTACAAGTTAAAATCATCAGCCCCTGACTCCCGGCTTCCGCCTCAAGAGTCGAGATTCTATCACTCTACATGGGGCCGGTCCGATTAAGGATCGTCTGGGGCCTGCTTGTGGGCACTTGTAAGAATCTGTGCCCAAGTCGGCCGTCTGAGATATGGCCGTGGTTTAGCACGTAATCTGAATCAATCGGCGTGCTGCTGCAGGAATCGATCTCGATTACTGTGATATCACACTGTCACATGTTTCTTGAGCCACTCACTGTAAAATATTTGCACTTTTGCTCACCGTGCGCCGCTCACGCTGTTCACTTCTTCACTTGCGTCGCCACCTTCACTTTGAACACCTTATGCACCAAGTACTATATGGTTGTCACTAATTCAATCTATGCAGTGCTGCTTCTAACTGTATATAAGTCCGACCATGAAATTAATGTCATATCATAAAGATGATTAACTATCTTTTCTCATACCAATGAGTGTTCTCCTTCTTTCCTTACAAGTAATGCTATATGCATGCATGTTTAATTGTCTACATATCCTTACCTCTCAGGACATTGTTTCTTTGTTGCACCTTACCTACCAAGTCCTGAATTGGTATATGGGTTACACTCCTGTAAACTTTACATGGTAGCCATTGTAGCCAGCATTCCCCATTATAGCCTATGGGCAAGGTAGCCCTACAATAGTGAAAAACGAAAATGGCTGTCATTCACTACCAGAGCATGTCACCTGCACTAGTACATGCTCTACCTTTCACATACACTGCACCCTTCCGAAGGAAGTACCTTGGGCCTTCCATAGGGGTGACCAATGTGCACAGAAAGGGAAGGGTTAGGCCTGGCCAGTGGGAATACTGACAAGGAGGACATGGCAGTTCACAGACTGCGCACTGGCACTGCGGTGGCAGGCCTGAGACACCCTTTCAGGGCTACTCATGTGGGTGGCACAATCTATGCTGCAGGCCCACTAGTAGCTTTTGTATCACCCGCCCTGGCACACTTAGTGCACTTTACTAGGGACTTCTAGGTGATACAAATATGCCAATCATGGATAACCAATTACAATCACAAGTTACACAGGGAGCACTTGCACTTTGACACTGACCAGCAGTGGCAAAGTGCCCAAAGCATCTAAACCAGCAAAAAAGAAATCCAGCACAGGGTCAAAAGACAGGGGAAACCACGCCAAATATGCCAGGTCTAACCAGCTTTTATTTAAAGATATGTGATATTTTTCTAAAAAGTTGGGGTGTTCGACAGGGTTCAGTGCATGAATCAACAAACAACTGTTGGACTATATTTGTAGCTGAGACAAGAATTATGCTGTTGAACATGCAGCGTTTTAGAAAGAATAATTATTTTAAAGTAATATAGAGGCACTAATTTTGCTTATTTTAATCAGGGACGTAACATGTTGATGGTCGTGTTTATGGATTTTTTTTATAGATACCCCTGACGAAGGGAATATCCTGAAATGCATTGGATGAATTTTAAATTAAGTCGTGACATGTGGAAACATCTCTTCTTCCTGTGTTTTCATGAATATTTTTGAACAGTATGGGAATGAATAGAATAAATCTATGCGAAGTGGTAAAAAGTAGAAGAAGCAATGGTTTAAACAAAGTGGATAAACTGAAGATTATTTATACAGAAACTCAATTTATTAGATTCATTTAGCAACAGATGTGGCTGTGCAGCTGGTATAGGGATCAGACGAGGTCCCTTAGTGTTCGGTTAATATTGCTAGCGCAATTGGTTGGAGCGCGAATCTAGCTTGCACGCCTGTATATGTCTGAAGCAGACAAGCAGAGCAAACAAGGAGTACAATGGTGTGCATCTCGCCACCTATAATGTGCATTAAATAAAATGGCTGTCACAAACAAAATGGCTTCAGATCATGCTAACAGCGATTTCTGCTAGTTTCCACAGATGGCCGTTTTAGCATTAGCTGAAGACAACTGCTATGACTTAATAGAAGCATGGAAGTTATCCTGCACATCTATCCTTATAAATCCATTAATATCCTGATCCATTGCTAGGTGGGCATTTATATCCTAAACTTTCTGTTAAGCGGGTATATATAAGGTATAGGCAGGAGCACAAAGGGAACAGAGCATTAGGCCATAATGAACACACAAATAGCAGTAGAAAATAATGGCTATTATTACAAACAGAACTATCAATATTTTCCAACCCTAAGCAGAAAGTAAATCCCAAAACCATCCTGTCCAATTCTAAGTTTCAGGGCTACGATGTATTTCAGTGACTGTCTATTTCAACTTCAAAATAGCCAACAGCACATGTCTAATATAATATCTTCATTAAAAAAAAACATTTTTAATAGACCTTTCCAGTGTTCTTCTTTATGAGGAATAGGGTATCAATTATATATTCACGAGGAGGTCAGAGTAGTATTCATCAAAGTGTGCACAAAATATTTTTCTTGCAGAAGAAAAGACATTCCAAATGCAAATATTAAAGCAACTAGACATATTGTCACAAAAACAATCTTTGTGTTGGGGGACCAGGAGGAGCAAACGGGGCCATGGGAATTAGGACGAGGAGCCACACAGGGCTGCTCCTCCTCAAAAATGGGACGGCCAAAGGGGTACATTGCTAAAAAGTACTGGTCCAAATCTGTTGCTTTTCCATTAACTGACACCACACGGGAAACGCCCTCTGACTACCCCCTGCGATGGGAAACGTACGCTGTTAAGTACCAGGGGGTTTGGATAAGCCGCAATATACAGGATTTGTTTGGCAGGGCGGTGGACTGGCTGGAGGGGAAGGTAGAGATCTGGAACAAGCTCCCCTTGTCTCTAGTCGCGAGAATCGCACTGGCAAAGATAGTGGTCCTTCCCAAATTTTTGTATCTATTTGTAAATATTCCAATTCCTTTGACGGCGCACTTCCATGCGCGTGTACGATCACTGCTGCTGGCACTTGTATGGGCGGGTGGCCAAGCGAGAACATCCTGGGCGTTGCTTACACTCCCACTGCGACAGGGCGGTCTGGGGGCTCCTGACATGAAACTGTACTCACTATGCGCGCAAGCGCAATTTCTGCACTTTTGGGCATTTCCCACTCCCTACCAGCCGCACGTTGCGGTGGAGGTGGCCGCAGCAGCCCCGTCACCTCTGAGCGTGGCACTATATGGCAAGGTGTCTCGTCCATCGAAAGACGTGGACACAGTGGACATGCTCCGCTGGACGTGGCGCGAACTGCGACACAGGGCGAAACTCCCACTGCTCTACGCACCAGCTATTCCTCTGCGAGGAAACCCAATGATGCCCTGCTTGCGGGATGGGGGTGGAGTCATTACGCTTCGGGGGCAGACCCTACACACTTTTGCTGACCTTTACCTGAATGGCACCTTCAGGGATCCGGGCTCGGGCGCGGGGGGACAACCTGAGTCATTCTCTGACCTATTCCTGTATCATACACTTAAGGAATCCTGTAAAGCACTGTGGCCTCAGTTCCCAGAGGAACCTCCGCAGCTCCTTGCGCTTCAAAACTTACTCTCGAGACCTTCTCCTAAGAAGCTTGTGTCTCGGCTGTACAACTGCATGCAAGATCAATTCCCTATTACCGTGCCTTCTTCCATGCATGCGTGGAATGCTGAGCTGGAGGTGCCCCTATCGGAGGAGCAGTGGGAGTTCTGTTGCAGACAACTTACGACACTATCACCCAATTACAGGTTGAGATTGGTGCACTTCAAATTTTTACATAGGTACTATCGCACACACTACATCGCATGGGTCTGAGAGGATTCTGCATGCTGGAAGTGCGGCTGCGATAATGCCTCTTTTCTGCATGTGGCATGGGGCTGCCCTAAACTAGAGGAATATTGGTCAAGCATTTTCACTGCCATTAATCAAATACTGCTCAGGACCGATGCGCCGTCTCCGCTCCTGGGGTTGCTGGGATGTGTTCAGGATACCTTACCCAAACATAGGAAGTTACATGCGTTACTACACCTTTATGCCAAGAGACAGGTGGCGGTGCGCTGGGGACGTCGCGCGCTGCCCACATTTGATGCATGGGTAAAAGATGTGACATACGGTAACACGCAGCTCGAACACTATTGGGAAACGATGCCCACTGCTTCCCGGCCCAGAGACATCTGGGAGCCTTTTACGCAGTGGTCGCGTGAACGTGCAATCTCGCCTGACTCTATGCAGTCGCTAGCAGGGGAGGTCTCTGATGATATGGGTTGACATCTTTTACATGTGATTGTGCTCAACTGCAATGGTACGACCTGTACATGACTGTAATCCGTGAGCGCACGTTGGGGGCGGTGGAGTCGTGATTATGTCCCTGTGCCTGTGAATCTAAATGCTTTGCTGTACCTATCCCATGGCCAGGTTGTCCCCATGTATGATTCTGCTCCCCCTTTTTTCAGACTGTCATAGACTATCTTTCTAACGTAATTCTTGCTGCTAGCTGGACGTCTGCTGTGCGACGCCTTGCCCGGTGGCATGGTTCCTCCAATGCCAGAGACATTATGCCCATTTTGAAGCTTCTCCTCTGCACCAGAGTTGGTTTTGTTGTTGGTTTTTTTGGTGAAAAAAAAGGGTTTGAAGACAATGGTAAATCTGCACTGTTTGCTCTTTGAACTGTAGTGCCTATATACCCGTGCTGTTGATTTGCTTCTTCACTTCTACTGATGGTACGTTGCAGGTCTATTAACCCCAAAAATGTAAGACACATTGATTTACTACTAGTGCATATGCTCTCTGTCTCAATGTCTAAACCATGTATCATGATAATGCATTATACATTGTTTGTTATGACACCTTTGCAAGTGTGTGCTTTACTTTGATAGCGGCCAGCCTCAGGGATGTCGGCGTGACGCTGTGTAAATTTGACAGTATCAAATAAACGTCTTACACCAAAAAAAAATAAAAAAATAAAAATCTACCAGATAGTTTTGGCAAGCTCAAAAAGCAGTGGGAGAGAGACCTGGGGCTGATCGAAGAAGACTGGCGGGAGGCTCTTATGTCACCTAGGGAGGCAGCCATCACGCTCAGGTTCAGACTGATACAACTCAGGATTCTCCATAGGTCATATATGACGGGGATAACTCTTGCAAAAATAGGGGCGAGACCGGATGATCTCTGCTTGAAGGGCTGCAAACAGCCGGCTACCTTCTATCACACACTATGGGAGTGCCCGATGGTACGAGGTCTCTAGGAAAGGGCCGCAAACCATATGCAGTCGGCGTTGGGTAAGACGGTGGACCTGACGTCTCGCCTGGGCCTGCTAAACATATGGGCGGACTCTGAACTGACTGAAATTGAACAACAACTGGTGCTGGGATACACACTGGTCAAAAGAGAACTGGCAAAGGGATGGGGTGGAACGTCGAAAAACCAAACGTGGTGATGGACGGAGCGTTGACAATACAAACACTCACCCCCAGTCAACTGATCTGGGTTTAATCCATCACCGTTCTTTAGCTCACTCCGCCACCCCAGTTCAGACATGGCCATATGCAAATCAGTCTGACCCTGTGCCTCATGGGAACAGTCCAGCCCGAACTGCCAAGCCATGTCTTCCCTGGACCGGAATCAAGCTTCCCAGGAGGATCACCTGTTGTATCGGTATGGCTGAAAGAATTAGATAGATGTATGATTGCGGAGAAGGAGGTGTTTATAATCGGGGGTGCCCGAAGAAATGGGATAAGAAGTTGTCGAAATAGAACACCTATAGGGGAGAGATCTGTGTGTCACTCATGGTAGAATTGGAAATGTGTAGAAATATGGATAGAGACGCAACTCTTTGAAATCTGTTTGTTTCTTTTCGACCTCTGTAACATGCATGCTGAAGAGTATAATTTGCTAACTACATATGTCAATACTGTATACTTGTCTGTCGCAAACCTTTATTGATAAGCATACATTCAAAAAAAGTTCTTTTCCAACGGTGGAGCTGCCCAGCTTGCAACTCAAACAGACAATTAGGGCCCAAAGTTTATTTTTTCTTTCAGGATAGGGCACCCACCCTCTGGGGTAAATGCCCTCAGCGATCCTGTCCAGTGTCGCAGGCAGTGCACCAGTTTCCTTCAATTTAATCTAACAGGCACCAAAGGCACAGCACCTATACCCTGAACTCAAGTCCTTCCCTAACTCCGGTGTTGCTCTACTGGCGCATTGCTCTTTTGTCGGGCCACAGATTGTTTGTTGATCAAGAGGTGTCTGGGCATACTGGGTACAGAGGTGCAGACTTGCATTCACTTTGGGACCAGGACTCCGAGACCTGATGCTGGAGTATCTGAAGCAACCCTTGTTTCAAAGGGGGTCACCTCAAGCAAAAGCCTCCTTGCTGTCCTTGTCAGTCTGACTCTCTCAGCTGGGCATCAAAAACTGGATCCACGCAAAGAATTCTCCGTTCTGATTTGTGACCCCGTCTTTCGTCCACGACAGTAGCAGGGGTACACACTTCACGTTGCGTTACAGGGCCTTAGTGTTTCCAGCCTTCTACCTTCACTGTGGTCCTAGTTTCCAGCAACGCCTGTGCTGATTCGCTTTACCTCAACTCCAAGCTGGATCGGGGCTGACTCCCCAGGCTAAATCTGATGTCCGGGCCCCTCTGGCAATGGTTGTAGGGCAGCAGATATCTATTGGTGGACAGAACAAAAAATCTCTAGACAAGTTATACATATAATCTATCAACAGAAAGGATACTCTATTACAGAAAACTTCTTTAGTCTTGGGGCGCCCTTACATTAGCAAGGCACCCAAGAACCACTTCATCTATCTGAGAGAGAAAAAAAAAACCCTGCATCTATTACCGAGTATAAAAGAAACTTTTTGGTGAACTGACAAGAGTAAAACGTTACACTATTTGATTTGTTTCTCCCAAATCCAAGCAGCCAAGGAAGTCTGTTTATTTACTAAATTCTGAGGGAAAAAGAAAAACAATACGGACATACTCTAAATCCTTACATTTGTGTATTCCTATGTTATTCATCTGAAGAACTTCAGGAAAGGGAATTTTTATAACAAGCATTCTTTTGTGCTTCTCGTCTTAACAAGTTTGTGTTTCCGAAGTCATAACCTTTCACTACTTGTACAGGACTGCAGACACTTCTAAAATTATTTTTCTTACATAAAAACTCCTAAGTTTTACACAGCGGACCATGCTCTCATGTTATAGATGCGTCTGGGAAAATCTGAAACTGCCAATTTAAGAGGGAACCTTATTACATAAATAACTGCCAAAAACCTCAACATAGTGGGTACATGAATTTCTCCAGCACAACCTGTTGTGGCAAACAAACTCCTATAAAGCAATATTTTCCTTCAAAATGTTTGCTGAGGATCACATGGGTATCTTTCCTAACATTGTGAACCCTTGGGCATTCTACTTTTCACGATCTGGACAAGGTAACATAATTTTCAAATTAAAACAAAACCTATTCACCAGCTCTAATAAGGGCTATCAGCTCAATTACACAGACTAACTATTAAGAGACTAGTAATGCCATTGCAAAACTGTATATAGCATGAGAATAACAATTAACAATAATGGTGTTATCACTAATAATTCTAACCATTTTAAAACAGCATTACTGAATAGCCAATTAAACGTTTCATGGCCGTTCCTAGACAGCTTAGACCAGCTTAAGAGAGTGAGAAAAAGAGAGAGAGAGCACATAAATCAAGAAAAATGACAATGTGTTACTTCATTTTGCTTACCCTTAATTTGCCCAGGAGCTAATCTCCCTAATCTCCTCCCCCATTCGACAGTAGATAACCGAAACAGGTGACCTCCTGTCGACAATATTTACTTCCCCTCCACCCCCCCCTTTTTGGCAACTGGGCACAAACAAACTTGTAGGAGATGTATAAAGAGGAGAAACCATGCCAAAGAGGCCATGTCCAATACTATAGGACTGAACCACTTTACTAGAAGACATTAATCCTTAACCAACTACCAATTCCTTTAGCTCATTGAGCTGTGTAACATAATAGCACATTAATGGAAACTTTATTTCATAGCCTTTTGATCTGGTCCTAGAACAACCATTTTGAGTGAAAACCAGTATTTCTGTATGCATGGCAGAGCTATTCTCTGCATATGGCCTACAGAAACTACTATCCCTTGATGATGATATTCAATAGGATAAACCCCACCTGCATATCTCCTACACTTGTATTATTTCTCATGAAAACAGTGATCTCCCCATGTGCTTGTAACAGAATATGCAATATTTCCTTTAGCTAATGTTACCTAAAACATTAACTGTAGTGTTTTACCCTACAATTTTAGAATCAAGAAATTTAATTAATACAAAGAAATTCGTTTATTAAACTACCCTGTAACATTACAAGCTTTTATAGTATAATGTAGAAATCACAAACTGTCACAGTGGCTCCCTGCGTGGGCATTTTACGTTCAGTAGTGCTGGTCAGTTCTAAATACAGAACTTGGCCTCTGACCCTTAAACCTGTTGTTGTCCCCTGTCTGAGAAAGGCTGTTCCCATGCGGTTTTTACAATTCAAAGTAACTCTGGAGAAGCACAGCTGAAAAGCAGTCCTGTTCCGTGCCTGTGTGCTGATAATTTTAAAGGTAGCATGCACTTTTTGCTGTCTTATTTTTGTTTTTATTCCTGTGAAATGTACGTTCTAGCACCTAGAACTTGCTCAAAAATTTCCGTTTTCAGAATGCCATAATTCGCTCAGAACTATCATGCATTAAGGCGCGCAATGTAATTCTCATGCCTGTTTAGCTACTCATTGCATAACTTTGTAAGCGCATTTCAGACTATAGCCAGTAGGCCATACTAGGAACCATATTTTAAGTATGTCTCTAAGATTCAGTAATATTGTCCTTGCTAGAGAAACTAATATTCACATTTTTAATTTTGATGCACTGTATATTTTAACAATTTAGACATTGAAATCACTGGCAATGGTTGTAGGGCAGCAGATGTCTGTTGGTGGACAGAACAAAAAAATCTCTAGACAAGGCATACATATAATCTATCAACAGAGAGGATACTCTATTTCAGAAAAACTTCTTTAGTCTCGGGGCGCCCTTACATTAGCAAGGCACCCAAGAACCACTTAATCTATCTGAGAGTAAAAAAAAAACCCTGTATCTATGACAGGGTATAAAAGTAACTTTTTGGTGAACTGACAGAGTAAAACGTTACACTATTTGATTTGTTTCTCTCAATCCCAAGCAGCCAAGGAAGTCTGTTTATTTACTAAATTCTGAGGGAAAAAGAAAAACAATACGGGCATACTCTAAATCCTTACTTTGCACAAGGTAATTTTCGGTAGTGCTAAATATTATTGAATATTGACATTAGACATTATGAAAATCCTAATAGTGCAAAAACGATTTTAATACAATGACTTTTAAGAATTTTTTTGAATAATGATCACTAACCCTTTTGATGTTTCTACATATGAAAAGCAAGCCTTGTTCCTTTACTTTTTCCTTTACATGCATTTATTTATAACACTAAGCACAGAAGCTTTACTGAAACATAAAATGTTTGTCACTTTTTAAAGGACAGTAATTATTTACAGATGTGCTTATTTAGAAAAGCAACAAGAAAGAAAGTCCTTACTTTTAATCCTTTCTCTTTTATCCAAAATAATGAAGCTGTATTTCTAACTTTTAAAATCAGTAGTCTTTAATGCACGTGCCTTCATACCATGTTGTACTAATTTAAAACCTAGTTCCCACAGCTTGATCTCTAGCTTGTGGCCGGGCATAGCCATGTGTTTACTCAGCTGTGCTTTACGACCAGCAGGCGTCCACGTTTTAATCTTTTTTTAGGAGAAAAAGGCCTTGCTGTATTGTAATGTCCGTACAGAAACCCCAAAAAGATGCTAAACCATTTATTACCTCGGTTTGTTCTGACAGACCGCTTCCTTCAGACAGACAGCTTTAAACAGCTGTTTAAAAGCCCTTTTTTTCTAGCACCGGGAATGAGCACAGTTCAGTTTATTAAAAAGCCAGGCATTCCAAGCCAGTCTTATCGTTTTGTAATGTGAAAAAGAGGTGCTTTTATTTTAGCAGCAACTAGTTACTCAGATATTAATATTAATATAATGTATCTAACGATAATGCTGTAAAGTTTGTATTGAGTCCTAGTTGTGTAAAGCACACAAATTCGTTTTTTTTTCTCGGAGGCCTATTTTTTTCCTATCGTTTTGTAATGTGAAAAAGAGGTGCTTTTATTTTAGCAGCAACTAGTTACTCAGATATTAATATTAATATAATGTATCTAACGATAATGCTGTAAAGTTTGTATTGAGTCCTAGTTGTGTAAAGCACACAATTTATTTTATTTTTTTCTCGGAGGCCTATTTTTTTCCTATTGAGTGTTAATGCTAATTTTTCTTTACCATTGTGGCAATATTCACACATCTATACTTTGTTACTGTTTTACTTTTAATGGTAGCGTGCAGCTATTTAGCATATGTTATACAATTCTTTCCTTGAATTTTAAAGTGTAATTCTTTCAAGAACATTTGCAGAACATAAGGACGACAACAAACCAAATTGAGCTCATTTCAGACATTTTCAAGAAGGGGGCCACACACTCAGAAAACACAACACTGCTTGGTAAGGCAAGACATTCTCACAAAAAACAGTCACTACTCACTGAAACAAGTACTTCACAAGCATCACCACCAGTGTCGGTCCACAAACCACATAGACACTAAAAAAAAAAATGTAACCCACAAATCAACACTTAGGACAAAAGCAAGAGACAGCTCATAGACTGTACTCAAACCAAACCATTTGTAAATACTAATTGTAAGTCCAATTTACAAACGAAAGGACTCTCAAAAAATAGTACAGAGATTACACCAAGACAAATAGACAGCCGAAAGACTGCCATGTTAAAATAAAAAAACAGGCTCTAGCCCCAGATGTTTTCCAAAATACACCAAATTACCAGTTGGGCTGGCAGAACACTCAAAAGCGCTCCATATCACTACTTATGAATTTTACTAAGTGTGAAGGCCAGGATCCTCCTTAGTGTATTTGTTCCACAGTGTACTATACATTATGGAAGAAATACCATATTTAATGTACATAAACCTATTTAGGTATCCCCTCTAGGGGAATCAGCTGAGTACATTGTAAATCCATATTGGTACCATCTAGACAGCAACACTTTCGACGAAGTGTGCTAAGAGCAGGCATGCCAAAAATATTACATTACCATGTAATAAAATCAAAGCGTTTTTATCCTGAGAATTATCCAAAAGTAGAGAAAAATCTCCTCGTTACCTGCCTTTATTTGCTGCAGCAAACCAACAAACCAAAATCTTGGCCAAGCTATACAAAAGTGTTGCATCACAACTTCACCAAAATAAAGTCTCCAGCTTCCAACTGCCAAGATCTGAGTGACCTAATGGTTGTTTTGAAATACTCACTCCAAAGAAGATCTCAGTCGGGCCGGCCATCACCTAGAGGGTCAGATCGGGAAAACCGGAGAACACGTGGGTCTGCAAAGACAAAGGGCCTTCTCATGCAGGGTACCTTCCTCAGTGAATTCCTGCGTTCCGTCACAACCGCACTCTTGGATGGCTGCGTCTCTGATGAGTTCCACGTTCGGGCGCCAATTTGTGAAATAAAAAGCCTTTTTAGGGGCTCACTGATGCACCGGTCCTTAAACCAACAAAGAAGAAATTGGCACGGAAGCTGTAATATCAAGGAAATAGATTTATTAACCTCTCATGAGGGAGACTACGTCAATACAGTACCCTTAGGCCACTGTATGAAGTAGTCCCAGGAGTACAGAAACCATGGGCCTTTTATACTGTGATAGTTGCAGTGTTAGCACGGCGACACGACTGGCCTTGAACATGCCACCTAGATCAGCTTCCTGCACTCTCCTTCTAAAACTTCACTGGCTCCCAATACGCCAATGGATAAAGTTCAAGGTCTTGTGTACCATTCAGAAAGCACTGCATATCCTTGGCCCCAGCTATCTGTCAGAAGTTTATTCCCGATCTTCCCCCGAGAGCTCTGCGCTTCAGTACTAAATATCTGCTGACAGTTCCCAGAATTAGGAGAGTGAGATTGGGGGTTAAATCTCTCTCATACCTTGGACCGAAACACTGGAACGACTTCCCCCTTCAACTAAGAGAATGTTCGAATCACCTTGTCTTTAGGAAATTACTTAAAACCTCTCTGTTCTGTTTTTAAAAATCTATAGTCTCCGCATGAACAGCTGATACGCTTCCAAAGAAGCGCAGAGATACTCCTTGGAGTTGATTCTGGCGCTATATAAACCTTTAAATAAAAAAATAAATACAAATAGGCATGGAGGTTCAAAAAGAGGTGGTAAAAGTATACACATGAATAGCTATTTCACATATATAGACCTACAGGAAATACTTAGTCAACAAAGTAGGAGGAGTAACACAGTTGCTGACATTAGTTAAAATAGCCTGACAGTTACTTTAAGAGTAGGTGCATTCTAGCAGTTACAGGCCTTTCTGAGCATGTGCACTGTTCTGTCTCAATGCTGAAGGAGTTAACTGCAACTGATGACTTGAGCAGAATGCAAGGGCAGGCGACAGTGAAGAGGGAGAAACACATGGCGAGCACATGGTTAATTAAAATGGCTGCCACAAACAAAATGGCTTCAGCTCATGCTAACAGCGATTTCTGCTAGTTTACACCCCCAGTGATCCTGCAGCAGTGCTCCCTTCCAGCGACACTGAACTGCACTCCTCACCTTGTTACTGAGGACCGCTCTGTGCCTTCACGCTACTCCGCCTGCAGTGGCATAGTGCCAAAGGTTATGTGGGCACGCCTAAGCTGCAGTTATTGCCACGTTTGGCTCAGGTCCACACTTCTATACTGCTTGGGATCTTGTTTAGAAGTTGGGTGTGCTTCTCCTTTTGCTGCTGGCCACGGATGTTGTGCACTTGTTTGTACCTCTTCCCTGATGACCTGCACAGAGTTGAAGACCATGGCATTGGCATGGTTCCCAGTGAAATTCCATGTGAATAAGGTTGACTTACCTTTACCATCAACTGCTTTTATGCTGCTTAATTAACCTTTTTGGAAAGCCAATAAATATTTTGTGTAACATTTGAAGTATCACAAATACATGAATGACGTTTGATTTAAGAAGATGCTTTTGTTTTTTCTTAAAAAACGTTCAGTGTATGTGATAACCCACTGTAATGAATGGGACTTCTCACCAGTAAGCCACACCCAACCCCTGCACTCCCCTAAAGAGAGGCAAATGCATCACTGCTCCTTTAAATCATACATGTTTGCATAGCACTCCCAAAGGCGAGGCAAAAACCCAGCACTCCCAAATGCGAGGCAAGAAGACAAATTCTGGTGCATTTAAAATGACACGCAAATTTATTAATGCAATATTTTAAAAAGACAGGCCAAATATATCAGTAAATGCAGATTCCCAAATGTCAAATGACTCCAATATACAATTAGAATACAATGCAGTATGTACAGGTAGTAAAGAGTAGAAAATATAAATAAGAGAGTGGTTAGGAACACCTCACCAACTGATTCTGCAACATCCTTGCCAACTCTAGCTGGGGGAAGTCCTTTTCAACAGCCCAGGAAGGAGTACAGTCAGGACCCAAGTTCCATCACTTTTCCACAGCAATATGTCTATTTTGTGGTGAACTTCCACCTAGCCCACGAAAGCTCCCAGCTTTAATACCATTATTCAACATGGGGCGAAGCTTCTAGAAACCCACGCCCTTTTCTCATTGGAAAGACCGAGCTGGCTGGTACCAGTCTGCGTCAAGGCCAAGATAGAGGCTGGTCAAGCTCCCATATTTTGGCTCTGAGGCAGAGTTGTACATTCCACAGACACTTCTCTCAACATGTTCCAGTTCACTCTGGTCAGTGAGGAGCGAAAACCAAGTTAGGAGAAGAATGACCTTGAATATGAATCGCTGTGCACGCAGAAGTAAGGTAAAGTCAGAAAGCAAGAAAACATGAGGCCATGTCAAAGGCAATAGTAAGCACTCATAATTCTCACAACCCAAACAACTTGCAAGCACTGCTGGGCACACAGAAAAGCTTGTAGCGGGGTAAAGTCAGAAAGCAAGATGACATGAGGCCATGTCAAAGCCAATAGTTGGCACTTATAGTATAAATGTACTGTTCTACTCCGTGACAGCTCTCACTAAAAGACAGCAAGATTACAAGACCGAAGAGGAGCAGGCTTATGCAAGTCCGTCCTACATTAAGGCTAGAATAAAATAACACGCTAAAGTCAGTTAAAATGGTGGTAGTTGAAGGTCATCATAGAGTAGCTCTTTTACTACACCCATATGCTTTTTAAGTAAGAATCCAACAGGTGGACTAATTCTCCCAGCAGCATCTGTATTTTAAATGGTGCTAGGCTCAGCTTGCCATGCTTTATTGTGGTGCTAGATATGATACTGCTTCGCTCTAAACACATAGGTTACTAAGCAGTGTTTTCAGTGCGTTCGATGCAGTGCTCTTGTCTAGTTCTCAAAGTACTACAAGTATTTCAATATTGTGAATACATTTGCATGGCACATCATAATCCCTCGTGAAGCGCCAATGTTGGCTGCTGTACGAGTAGCATGCTACATCGTGGTGGAGGGCCTAGATGTAAGACTGTTGAATTTGCAGTGAGATTAGATTAGTGGTAACTGTGTGTGTCTCATATTCGAGTGACCAAAGCGGTGCTCTTAGTGTGTCTTGGGTTCTTGGCAGAGCAGTGAAGGAAGATGAGGGAGAGAGCAAGTCCACGTTAAACTTACTAGCTGCTGTTACTATGCAGGTCCCATGTCTATTTAGTTTTGATTAATTACAAGGTATCAGTTCACCTTTCTACTATGAAATTCAACTAAACTGTCTACGTTTGAAGTCTTGAGTTTGGGGGGAAAGGATCAGTCAAAGGCATGTCCGAAAGCTGCCCTTATGGTCGCTATAGCAGGCATTTCTATGTTAATACTGCTTTACTTTGTCCACATTTAATATGGTGCAGACTATAGCCTGGATCTGCAATGACAAACTATCTATAATTTTCCAAAATACCATCTATATTTGGCATGCTTACATGCTTGGGATACCTGTCCTCTTTAGTAGTGACTGGATTCCATGGTATTTCTGAACGGTTCTGAAAATGTCTAGCCAGGCAAGAATTGTTTTCCAACCCAGTGAGTATAGCTGCAAAAAGCTTGCCCTGATAAAAAATGTCCCTAATAGTTTGATTATGATAATTCGTATGATGTATCTGCACACATAATTTGCCATCACGGAGTGCAGTCGACAAGGGTATAGTTTTGAAGTGTTGATTTTAGCGCTACTTGCACACTGCTGACATCTGGCTAGTACTGGTTATAACCTAGTGTGGTATCTGTACAATTCTGTCTGTATGGAAGAGATTCGTATTTCTTTTTAAAGGACTCTCCCCCACTGTTGCTTTTGTTAGTGACACACTTCATCATTGAGTCCTCACCCAGGAACAACTGAGTGTCTGGGCGGGTTAAACCGCAAACAATTTAAAGGAACTCTTGATCGTAACTTTTGTTTTTGAATCTGTATATTTAAATTGTCTCGGTGTACTCATACCAAAATCAATTTCTGTTTTATTAGTGATTTAGGTATCTGAAACCCTGGCAAGATTCAAAATAATAAGTGATATCTATTTAGTTAATTGTGTACTCTGTCATCATAAATCCGGTCTACATGTTTCAGCCTTATTGGGGCCAATAGCTAGTCATAGGCTTTATTTCTCCCGGGCCAAAAAACGAAGGTAGATTCCTTGTAATTCTATTTGGGGTTCTACTTTTTTTAAATAAATATCTTTGCAACCTAGTATGTGCCACAGCCCCCCAATCAATCACTCATAGTTGCAAGCCACTTAGACTTTTACCAGTCCTCCTGAGTACCTGTGGGTGAAAGAGTTGCTTTCTCATTAGTACTCCCACGATAGTAATTGTAGATCTTGTTCCCGCTGGTGTGTTTTGGTGAGCACTGCAAACCAAACCGGTTTGGAGAAGAAAACATGAATGCACACTTGTGCACTAGATTAGAAAGGCTGCTCAATTTTCAAGCCAACTCTTAAAACTTTATCTGGACATGGGTGGGCTAAAACTCTAGTGTATCCTAGTTGACAGGCAACATACTCCAAAGTGTATTAGGAACCATGTACATGTCTTAATCCCTTTTTGGGGCCCACAGGGGGAGTCTGGGTGGTTCGGCCTTGTAGTCACACACTGCAAGGACAAAAGGTATACGTAAAGAAGATTTTAGTAAAAAGGGAAGTTTCTGGCAAGGGCCTTATTAATGTATCCAACATCAATCTCCTTCCTCTTTTAAAAGCCATCCAGGGGATGTTGTCATTCATTCCCAGAATTTGGGTACAGAGATAGTAAATCAAACATTGCTCTTTCTCAAATAGGATTCTTTCTGGGTTCCTTATATAGTCAACTATTTGTTCTGTTACAACTCAATTGTAGCCCATTTTGACTGTCAGGAGCCGTGTTATGGTTCGGGGGGATTATTTTAGTACTTTTACTGTTTGCTGCTTAGATTCTTAACGCTTTAAAGTTATTGTGTATTTTTTAGCTGTTGCATACTGTGGAGCTGTGTTATAGTTCCTGGGGCACTTTCTAAGCATTTTTTTGCACTTAGGTTAGTGGTCCAGTCTTTGGACTCTACCGCGCACGCTCGAGACATAAGGGGGAGATGACGCTGGCGCGCCAAAGGCAAGGCCGTCTGCGCCCGTCCGGCCAGCGCCAGTCATGCTGCCCGTGGCTCATTTTTAGCCAGAACCGTTTGGTCCAAGGAGCAGCTACTTGCTGTTTCCACATTAGGCTGCTCCGGGCCTACACATCCGGATCTCGGTTTGGTGGGAGAAAAGGGGCCTGGCCACCATGAGCTACACTATAAGTCTTGCCCATTTAAATTGGATATGGAGCTTGTGAAAGTAGGTGGGTATACTGATACTCCTGCGGTTATGTTCACCATAGTACCCAAACCAACTTCCAGGTCCACTATTAGTGCGTGTCTCATCAACTGTAGATCCCTCTCAGAACATGCGGATGATATCTGGCTCTCTCTAAAGACAAACGCCTGGGATGTCATGTTTCTAACTGAAACTTGGCTGAGGGAGAGCTCCAACCCTGATGTATCACTGGCTATTCCAGCGGGATACAGAATATCCAAGGCAAAGCGGGCGGCAACCTTGCCATGATTATGAGAGAGGGTTGGGAGATCTCGCATAAGAGAATTGAAAGTACGGGCAAGAGTAAAATGGGGAACGCTGCTACGTTGAGCTTAAAAGCCTGAAGAGCGGCGCATGGCCCAACATGCCTGACCAAAGCGGAGGGTAACCCAGACCACACACATGGCGAGGTGCAGGGATTTCCTAGTTGACAACAGCATGTGGTGGTGGGGGGGGGGGGACTGTTTGGGATGTTGGGAGGGGAAGGACATGCGAGCCATCCAAGATGCCCATACACTTCTTAAGGTTGAGATTCTCAGGCAGACATGAAGAATAGCAATGCATACCAACAACTATATAAAATGATGTAAACTAGACCGCAAAGAAGTGACCTCTGCAAGACAATTATTATGATGAGAATAAAATATGTGTATAGTGTCTGGAATGAAAAGTTTATGCCAATAAAATGTTTTTTTTTAAAAAGAGAGAATTGAAAGTACGGGACTGATTGAGGCCTTGTCCTTCTGTATTAAATTCTCCAGGGTCTGCTCCATGGCTGGACTGCTGGTCTACAGACCCCCGAATGAATGGACTGCCCCTTTCCTGAAGCTCTATGACCCTATCGCTGACCTCTCACTGAGGCATACTAACTGCACAGTCCTCTGTGGTTTTAATGGCCATATGGACAATAACTGCCCCTTAGCTGTTCAACTAGCTGATACCTTTTGGATCCGATTCAACCCTTTGAGGTTATCGTCACCCACTCATGTGGCTGGCCACATGCTTGATCTACTCATTACAAATGATCCCACGCTACAGGTAGAGGACCCATCATCTGTAACTTGGTCGGATCACTGGCTGGTCCTTTTAAACTAAATTCGGTTTCCTGTAATCAGGTCAGATCAGCATTTGAGGACAGGAGCTTATAGGTGAACCGAGCCATGACGCGTCAGTCTTCAACTGTTGGGTCCTCTCAGCCCTTGCCAGAATAGTTCCATCTAAGATCATGAAATTGGCCAGGAGTAAACCCTCGGCCCCCTGGTTTACAACTAACTCCTCACGGAGAAAGGCCTTTGTAAGAGGCTGGAGCGTGTCTGGTGGAAAAACTATGAGGCAGAGACCAAGTGTGCATACAAAGCAGCGCAGAGAATATTCCACGGCCTAAAACGTTAGACCATCAGGGACTATGCCGCCAATCAGATTAAGTCCTCTGACAACTCAGCGAAAGACGTTTTTAAGATAGTTCAGGGTTTTATCAAACCACAAGCCCTGAAGAGTACTATTCCCCCTCAGTTGCTCTCTGTGAAGTGAAGATTTAGCCACTTCTTTTCAGAACCAAATCCAATCTACCTATTCCTCCTTTCCATTTTCAGGACCACCAGACCTGCCACCTCATACCCCACATCACTAAGGCATGTGGTCTGTTTTTCGCCCTTTCTGCCAGGAAGCGTCCCTGGTGGAATTGAATAAAATAAAATCGGGCTCTCCGTCTGACCCCTGCCCTGCCAGATTCTTCAAGCTATAAGCCCCCTGGTTCATTCTTATATTGAACTCTAGCTGGAAGTCTTCGTTAGAGACTGGGGTTTATCCAAACAGTTTGAAAAAGCATATGTCCAGCCCATTCTGAAGAAAGAGGACGCTGATCCAGCAGAGCTCAACATTTTTAGGCCAATTTCTCTGCTCCCAGTGCCAGCCAAAATTCTTGAAAAGGAAGTTCAGAGACAACGATCGGACTTCCTGGAGTCGAATAACCATCTGCACGACTCCCAGGATTTAGATCTGGCTATAGCACAGAGACCGCTCTGCTTGAGGTCGCAGAGACTTTCTGTGAAACTTAAGATCAGGGCAGCTCTGCGATGCTGGTGCTGCTGGACTTGTCCGCAGCTTTTGGTACGGTGTCACACAGGAATCTCCTAAATAGATTTGAACACCTAGGAGTGACTGGAACTGTCCTGGCCTGGTTCCGCTCATTTCTCGAGGGTTGTTCACAGCAAGTGGTTCTCCACTCCCATGTCTCCGCTTCCAGCCCCTCATGTGTGGAGTCCCTCAGGGCAAGGCTTTGAGCCCAACGCTTTTTATTAATATTTATCTTACTCGGGGCTCGACAAATCCGAAAAATGGTACTAGTCCTGCAGGTCTAGTACCATGGAAAATCCCCTCGACCTGACTCCAACCCACTTGACCTCCGTCTCTGAAAACGGAGCAAAAGTGACAAGATAACAAGATTTAAAGGCATGTTTATTGCTCATTTCCTTTGTGAGCAATAAAAATGCCTTTAAATCGTCTTGTCACTTTTGCTCTGTTTTTAAAGACCGAAGACAAAAGTTAGTTTGATTTCCTACTCGCCAGAAAGGGCGAGTAGGACCTAAAAATAGCTCGTCCTCATCCATTCTCCCTCGCAAATGCGAGCGGGCGAGTGGATTTGTCGAGCCCTGTCTTACTCCCCTCACGGGAATTGTTGAGCAATGTGGGGTGAAAGTTTTCTCGTATGCCGACGACACACAACTGGTGTTGTCTTTCAGGGAACACGAGACAGCTTTTGCCAATTTTAAGCAATGTCTTCTTAATATCTCGTCGTGGTTGACGGATAGTTGCTTAAAATTAAATACTGACAAAAAGGAGGTCCTGTTTTTTTATTCAATCCATTCCCCCTCGGTCGGTACCCTGGTGGCCATCTGAGCTAAATCCACCTCCCCTTCCTGTTGCTTCTGCCAGGAATCTAGGGTTCAAGTTTGATTCACGACTTACTGGCAAGGCGCAAATTTCTCATATCTCCTCACTGTGTTTCTGGAAGTTGTAGGCCCTGCGGAGATTCCTTCACTTCCTGCCTATGGATTGTAGGAAGACTTTAGTTCATGCATTAGTCATTTCTCAGCTTGACTATGCTAGATTTACCATGGTCTCCCCGAGTATTTGTTCAGGAGGTTACAGATTATTCAAAACTCAGCAGCCAGGCTTATTAGGAACGTGCCATTGCGACATCACATCACCCCCCATTTGCGTAGTCTACACTGGTTGCTTGTAGGCACTGATACTGGCTCATAGAGCAGTTAGAGACACTGGTCCTCATTATTTGAAGCATTGACTTCAGAAATACAGCCAGAACAGAGTACTTAGATCGAATGATCAGAAACTACTGGTGCTCCCCGGTTTTGCAAAGGCCAGGGTCAGTGGCAGTGCCTTTTCAGTGAAAACCGCCACACTATGGAACTCTATGCCTGAGCATCTGAGGAAGACAAAGTCGGAATATATGTTCAGGAAAGCTTTAAAAACATGTCTTTTCGGCCTCCCCTAGAGCCCATGGCCTAGTCTTGTTCACTCCCTACAGGTTGGATGTACTGCTAGCGCCGGGACACTTCCATTGGAGGTAGCCGTGCGCTCTATAAGCTTCTATAATCATTTAGATCCGCTGGGGTCTGGCCTTTGGTAATGTAATGGTTGGCCATTTTTGTTATGGTTTTTCTACACCTAATATTGCTACTGTGTTCTCCAATTTGAGCCATAATCTTCCTACACGTCATCCCTATAGAGCATAGACCACAGGGACATGTAATCATGTAAATCACTCTTGCTGAATTGGAATTCCTATGTTCCATAGTATACAAAGTATTTTTTTGGCCTATAGCCAGAGATTTAATTTGTATAAGTGCATGCACCGCAGTGTTCCCATTGATAGTGACCAGTCAGTTCAGTTCAGGACGTCTTTATTCGATGATTAAAAAACATCATATATGTACCAGTAGCCTTGGGGAGGTTCCATAGCGATGATGTTAAGCCTAGTTTTGTTAACTGTTCATGTTGTGTATGTACCAAAGCATCCCTTAGACTCATAGATCATTTGTACGAGAATATTGGCTTCACAAAATGTAAAGAGCCTGTATTCAAGAGGTACTATTTTTTATGGACATTTCTCTGAAAAGGTGTACATGTGTTGAATGTAGTGATTCAACTTAAAATGTCCTTTTTTCTCTTTTCTTACTCCGTATTAACCACTCAAAATACTGATACCTCCTCTGACTGATATTTTATAGTACTGATTATAACCAGCCATGGTCGTATTAGATTGGCTTTTTTGTGTGATTATTGGGCCGTCTTTGGCATTATTGTCATATAGCAGTTGCTGATTACAGCCATATATAGCAGGGCTCACGTTTGACGTTCTGTGCTTTTCTTGAATGTTTAATTTGTTGCCGGAGTTCCAGAGTTTCTACTGCTTAGAGACTGTTTTTTTATTGCCTTCCTCTTCCATAGATAATCTTGGAAACGACTGCCTGCCAAAATATGTATACAAGGTTTTGCTGCCTGTACTCTGAACACCGCTCAATCAGTGGTGATTTTTTATTGGTAGGGGTGATGAGACATGGTGCTGATCTTGAACTTAATGTTTTGTTCTAGGAATTCCATTGAACTTTTACTTGTGGATACCAAAAACTTGTACCTTGTAATCATTTTTGGACCATGCAGGTTGCTTTTAAGATGGAATATTTGACTATTGGTAGCCAGTGTACTGCTTGAAACACCAGTATCTTGCTCACTTGGTTGGAAGTGTTGTTGTAGTCTTGCCTGAGGTGTGTTGAAATTTCGAATTTCCGTAGTAGTGATTTCGGAGCTCCAAAGTAAAAGCCATTTATGAAATCCGCCTGTAATCTTTAGAAGGTTGAGACTTGCCTGTAGTTTCTGATGGGATCCCGCATGAGGGAAGATGCATCTTAATGTTCGCGTTGTGTATAAAGTACTCCTAGTGACTTCATTGCCTCCCGGAATTAAGGAAAGCTATGAGTCAATGGTAACACGGAGAATTTTTACCTCATTTGTTGTTTGTGGAGGTACGTCTTTGCGCCAAATTGTTGTTGGTCGGTAGTTGTTAAATTGCCGAAAGCTCATGCTCTGTTTTTGTGGAGTTAAGCTTAAGATGATTGATCATCAACCATTCTTAGACAGTTATCAAGTTGAGATGTGTCCATGTCTATAGGGTTTTCTAGTCCTCTGCATAGCTGTAACATTGGGTAAAATTATCTAATCTATTCCAATAGTACAGTGAGTTAGTTATCAAAATGGAGTGAGGGATATTGATTATTGTTGGATGCAGTCGTGCAGGCAACAAGGAGCTTAGGTGAGCAATGTTACTAACACAAATGCTTTTGTCCTCCTATGATATAGGAGCAGAACCAATTTAAGGTATTTTGTCATATGCTGATCTTTTTCTTTCTAGTCTCAGTAATAATGCCTGATGAACGAGTGTGTCAATAGGTCCAGAAGTAGTAGTTTTGCAGCTCCATTTTTGTCCGCTTTTCATTTCAGATCACTCCAAAAGGCTGTCAGTGCTGTATCTGCTTGCGCAAAATCTGGATTGTTGGTCCAAGAGTAAGTTATCAAGAAGTTGGAAATCTGACAAAATGCCACCCTTTCGTTCAGTTTTCCCAAGAATGGGACATTGGAGGTCAGTCTTTAATTGCACGAATAGATGGAGTGAGTTTATTGTTATTTTTATGAGGTGGCTGGTGAAGTAAGTCTTCAGTTCAGAAGGACACATTCCTCTCTTTAGAGAAGTACTACAAATACTACTTATAACATGTGTATCTAGGATAATACTTTCAAGAAGTTTGGTGGGTGTTGTATCTTCTGGAGATCTGTTATGGTGGAGCTCTGCTAGAATCATGTGCAGTGTTGTTTGAGGGGCATTTCACTATAGCTTTGTGCGTAAAGTAGTGTAATCCCTGTAAAAAGGCAGATATGTTGAGGAGGAAATAGACTACGAGCCTGTCCTTAAAGCAATGTAAGCACAAACCTTTCTATGTGAGCAGAATATGAGAATTTAACATTGCTCCGGGAAACCAAGAGAGGGAGGGGGAAGCAAGAGGTTGCCCAGGCATGTGAATCCTTTGTGAAAATAATTTGTCATGAAGATGGCCCCCCATCAATACGCAAACATGTTGACACACCCCACTGTGTAGCTGTGACATAGGCTTAAACAGGGCAGTGACTGGTGGCATTCGGTCCGCATGACACTCTCCCTGAATAGGGCCTGGGACTTCGGCGGTATGATGGTTTTGCAGCTCTTTCTGATACAACACATGCACCTCACAGTGTACAAGTTTATTGATGTGTGGAAGGTAGCTGATTTCACTGTGCTTGTTAATAGAGGTTAAGTTGGGTTGCACGTTGTTGTTTCAACAGTGATTGAGGAAGGGGGGGTTGTGTGAGAGGTATGAAGGGCTTAGATGTCATTTGTTACCTAAAGGCCTACTGATGGGGGTGAGGGGCAAGAGAAGTAAATTGACACCTGAAATGAGTATAGCTAATGATGTGGTATTTTAATCATCCCTCCTGTGACCAAATGTAAAACACCTCTGTGTTATTATCCACATTCAGTTATCTATTGAGATTTTATCTCCTGAAGTTATATGAAATTTAACATAACAATACAATTTGTTTAATGAAAAAAAGGTTAAGGATTTTTGGAACTTGGAGTGGCTATGGGAGGGTGGAGACATGGGATAAGGAAGGTTGGTAACAGTCGGTGTGGGAGAGCAGGGTAGAAGGGGAGTCCAGGAGAATCCTGGAGATCTGGACAATGGGTTCAGTGTGACTTGATCCAATACTTATTTTTAGCATGTGACCTTGTTTCAGGGGTTGAAGATGGACAGATATGGTCTAGTAGCTGTAAGTTTTTTCCGGTGGTTGATAGTTTAGTTGTAATTTACCCTCAAAATTGGATGTGCATAACTCTGGTGTGGCAAGAGCCTAACTATCAGGCTGTCTGGATATTGTCTTGTACTTGTTCCTTTTCCACTTTTTGCTACTCTGGTGTCTGTGTGCCCCCAGAGATTGTGATCTGGAATTCCACCTGTGTGGAGATGCCAGTGCTGTACTAATCGGAAGCAAAAAAAAAGACCCTTTAACTTTTCTGTGGATGAACCAAAGGGCCCCTATGATCCAGTGAAGGGTGTTTCCAGAATTGGAGTGTGCCTTACGCACAATGTGATAATGATCTGTGGCATGAACATAGGAGCGGAGTTGACCAAAATCAAATTTAATTTGGCTATGTTGGGAACCAAGCTGTGGAATTAGCCTGATATATGGGGTGAGCCTTGGCTCAGGATTTACCTAACCACCTTAATTTGTCTATTCGGTGAACTCAGGAGAGAGGTTAACACAACCTCATTTGTCTAATTGAGTGTGCCTTGGGCAGAGCTTAACCCAAGCTAGTTCACTAACAAAAATCACCAGTTAAAAAAAGGTGAAGCTCCTTTTTACGGAGAGTCTTGGTCTAATTTGTTAGTGTTCGTTATAGGCAGGCTCAACACGAACTGACAGTCCTTACCGAACTCAGAGAACTTCTGGAATTCACTTAATACATTGTACCTAGTCTCAGAGCTGGAGCTAGTTGCTTACATGGTCATAAAGGGTCCTGTGGGTTCTCGCTAACAAAAGACTTCAATACACACTTTATTTTTTAAGTCTACTCATGGCATTCAGCTCTTTGTCGGTTGCTGCGCATGTTCTTGAGTTGGTGAATGTGAAATAAATCTCTGGATAGATGATTTTGAGCTGATGGATTGGTTGGTAGGTAGGAAGGTAGGTGGATGGATAGATGTGGCGAATGTGAATAACTGAGTGTATTAATGCATGAATGGGTAAAACAATGAGCAAGTGCATGAGTGTCTACAGCCTCAGTTTTACAAAAAAAATTCCACTCACCTCTGCTGCTCACCCACACGTTCACCCATTCGCCCATATTTATAGTCGTTCACCCATATAACCAGTCATAATCATCCACTCAGTCACCCCATATCAGTGTCTAAGCCATGTATAAATACGAGTGCACATCTAGTGCTCAATTACTAAGTACTTTCACTAATAAAAGGTCATACCTTTTAGCCTTTGTCAAGACCTGTTTTGTATTGTAGTACAGCTAAGACGTCTTATGTTAACATCAAAGGAAGAAGGTGTAACAACCGTTCATGGGACTTTTTACTGACTGGCCTTATGCATATGCTTTCGCTTGCGAAAGATAATGTATACAAGAAGGGGTGTGGAGCCCGCCTATTGCTTAACATTTGTTGATGCGACATTCTTGTTTACTGCCTCCTAATTCGCCAGCTCGTGCTGGCTTCACTTTCTCTTCTTTCGTGTGTGCGGCATGGACCAAGTGACATTCCATGTCTCGCACTGTGATTGAGTTACTGTTTTCTTTACTCTTCCCCCTCATGTTGCTTCCTTCTTCCCTCTGTGGTGCTTCTTCCTGTGCTGCTTCTTCCTCCCCCACCCCTTGTCCTTGTTGCTATTTACCCTCCCACCCCCACATTCAGTGTCACGCCCCCCTATTGTCTGTTGCTTTTTCTTCACCCTCTCCCACCCCCTTGCTGTCTGTGTCGCTTCCCCCCCTTACTTTTCCCATCCTCCCGTTGTCTGTGTTGCCGCATTCGCCATAAAAAAAAGCAGACATGATTGCGTCATAGCCCTTTGTTTTAGGTCGAGCCTGGGCAGTGCATGTGCTGCTCTGCTAGCCATGCTGTATCGGAGTATGGAATAGAAGCCCCGCCCACTTGTGTCATTGTCCTTCATAAATGCTGACTTCTGATTCTTCAATAGACTTCTTTGTCCCTCCTTAGTACCGCTTTGTCGTCATTTGTTATCTCCCATGAGGACTGGTTCTTTTACTTTGGTTGTTACACAGTGAGTCTTTTTTAGTCTGTAAGCACTATTTACTTTAAAGCGTTTCTCCTACTGCAGGCACAACATTCTTTTCTGCAACATTCAGCGCTCCATGCGCACTTTCACTTTCTGAGCGACCAGGGACAATAGCGACCGCTTCCTTGAATGTCTTGCATTTACAAGAGTTTGAGCTATTGGCATTGTACATGACAATGCCTTTTATTTGTGTTATTAAAACATATAAATAAAAGGCATTGTCACTTACAATGCCAATAGCTTAAACTCTTGCAAATACGAGACCTCTTGCATTGCAAATGCTTGTTTTTTGTTTTTTGTGTCATCCCATTGTCCATTCCTTCCCTCCTATTTATGTTGCCCATTCTTATACACCTTCCCTCCTGTTGTCTTTGTTGTTCATCGCCACCTGCCGTAAAAGACAGTGACACGGCCAGCACTTTTAGCCATGCTGCACGGCAGCTGCGCTGCTCTACAACATGGCTAAAACACATTGGCAAAGCATATGCTCCCACATCGGCGAGACCTTTTGGTCTTGATTTAAACATTTTTTTTTCTTTTTTGCTAGCTGGTCCTAATTGACCGTGCCTGCACTAAGCTGGCTTTTTGTGTTTTATTGTAACCTAAGTTCTTATTAGATAGTGAAGGGTACATACAGGAGCATTGGGAGCTTCCATTCAAATTCTGGTGTTGGAATAAGGATACCGAAGTTTTTCTCAGGTGTTCCGACTGCGATCATATAATCCATCCGTGGTGAACTTGTCTTGCTACTTGAAACGCTCTCCGTCTGATTTTCAGCATCTGTGGCGCATTCTGGTATCTGTTCATGCACCAGTAAGTTAATTTTAAGTGTAACATTCAGTATTTTTATTTGTTTAAATAGTTGGTCAAGCCTGTTCTATGAAAGCCAAAACTCAAACCAATTTTCCCCATCGTATGTTTAGAATTTGTGTCACCGCTGCATGGCTACAAAGAGTATTTTATCTTTATTTTATTACTAAGTTATGCAGTCTTCATGATTGAGACTTTCACCATCATCCGAATCCTTGCCAGGCTCCTCTTTCTTAGAGCCTGAAATAATGCTTAAACAAAATCCACATTTGTTTGCCATTCTCTGGCAAAGGTAGCTATTCAAGTATATGTTTGTAATGAAAAGTTTAGTTTTGGACCACAACTTATACTGAGCGTACCACAGCCATCTCCCAAAAGGTATGAGCCCCAGGGCATTCCCAGAGTAGATTAATGTACAAGCCCATCGTCGAGGGCGATTAGCACAATGCATCCTATGTGTTTTACAACAGTGTGCTGTATATTCTGTGTAGCAACTTGAGCTATATCATTTTGATGTTTGTGGGGTTAGTTTATTTATGCCCAGTGCCCTGGAATCTTCAAAAGTTCTATATCAAGCTTCTGTTAGCCAATTTGGTAAATATCCATGTCCAATATTAAAAGACAAAAAGTTGTTACTGTTTTTTTCACTCTATCCTATGTTTGACATACTGTTTTAGCTTGTAGATTCTACTACGCCCACCTGCCTCAGTCTAATGGGTATATGCTTTTATTGCTAGGACGGACAGAAATGTATTTAATGTTAGGTGCACCATGCCATGCCGTCATAATCTATTGGCATATTCAGACTGGTTCTAGGCAAAATTGGTGTAACTGCTATAATAAAACAGCGCACAATAGAACAATATAACCATGTTGTACTTTTCCATCTTAGAAAGGAAGCAATATTCAGCATTTTGGTTTTTGAAAAATGGTATTCACCTAATGTCGTAGGCATTCACTAATACACATAACCCTCTGTGCCCCTCCCCCCCCCCCCTAAGTTTGTATTGCTCATTAGCCCAGAGATTTGGCTTATTCCAATTTGGCGTCAAGTGTACTATCAGTGGGAATTCATTTACAGTGCCCAGCATCGCGGAGATCAAAACTACAGGGATCCCTGTGGTTAATAGAATATTGTCTGCACAGTAGAGTAGGGTAATTAGCTTGACCGCCCCTCTATACTATATTGTAAATACCTTTTTGGAGCAACATTTCAATTGTTTTTGTACCTAATGCAACAAAGGAGGAAAAGCCATTTAAAATCCACAGCCCTCCCCCGTGCCACTTGCTACTCTGAATTCTGGCGATTGTCATTCATTTTTAAGGACTACAGCGCAAGATAGTTTTAACATAGTTTCATGCACTTGATTTGTCATTTGTCTCAATCCCTTCATCTCCATCTCTTTAAACATTCAAAGCTTGTTTAGTGTCCTTTGCAGTCGCAACTTAATCTTCACTTGCCTCTTCGAGCTCCGAAGGTGGAACCTCATGTTAGAATTCCTCTTTATAAACCCAGATTGGTCTGAATGTACCAAAGTTAAGACTATCTTTTGTATACTTTTGCCCAATACTTTCCCAAGGATCTTGGTGCATCTTTACAGTAGTGAAAGGTGCACCTGCTGCACCATTCAAATTCCTATTGCCTGTAAGGTTGCTCGACTTGTGACTGCCTGCTTAGTAGTACAAAATTGCAATGTTTGGTGTTTAGTGGGGTTCCTAGAGCTATGGGCACTTGTTCCACTGCACCTGCTGCACCATTGAAATCATGACCCTAGTACCAGCAAGGTAACTGCACTTGTCACTGCTCATTTGGTAAATATAGCAATAGTTGGTGTTTAGAGGAGTTCTGACAACTTTTGGCCCCTCTGCCACTGCACCTGCAGCACTATTGAAATCCTGACCCTACAGCACTTGTAACTGCCTATTTAGTAGCAAAATGTAGCAATATTCTGCGTTTTGTGGGGTCCCTAGAGCTTTTGGTCCCATTACCACTGCACTGTATAGTGGTAAAGTATAACAATATTAGGTGTTTAGTGCGATTCTGACCACTTTTGGGCCCGTGCCGCTGCTGCACCATTCAAATCAAGTCCCTGTTCTCTGCAAGGTAACGGCACTTGTGGATGCCTGTTTAGTAGTAAAATATAGCATAGCTCTTGTATATGAACTTTATTTTTAATATGCAATGTTTTTACAACATTTAGAATGTTATCATAACAACCAAATAGATTAAGTTGAAAAACTCAGTCCGATAATGCCTACAAAGTGCAAAGAAAGGTGCTGAGGCATGAATATGAACTGCAGCAAACGTTCTAAAGCAAAAGCATCTGCTTTGCACAACTAAGTAATACAAAACAAGCATTCCAGCATACTGTTAGAAGCTGTCTGCCTTTTACGTGGGAAGAGATCTTTCCTTGATAGTGAATTTGGCTTAAACAGTGTGAACAGATTTAGTAGAAGTATCGTAAATGCGTGCAGCCAGGGAAAGGTAACATTAAAAAGTTCCACACAAGCGAATGAACAGTGATTCAGTAGTGGGAACTGATAAGAGCCCCCTTTTAAACTATATTAAAGACCAGAGATTTCACAAGCATAGTGCAAGCGCTCTGCAGGCGAAACGGAGTGTCTGCGTGGGTGGCGGTAGTTTAAATCTCCAAGCAATAGAGTTGTAACAATCTTACAATTCAGTAAGTGTTGAGGCTGCTCTTCGGGTAGCTCCATCGAAGAAAATCACTTTGTGAAGTTATTTCGAACTGTTCAACGACATGTGCAATGGGCGTCATGCCCTTTTCGGAAGGCATGACAGTCATTGCCGGCGGGATGAGGGATAACTTCCTATAGCTTAATGCGAGGAAAACTGAGATCATGTTTGGAGATGCATCGGTGAGGTGGTCCCCAAGATGGTGACTGAGGAATTGGGCACCGCTCCGACTCCCAAACTGGTGGTTACAAATCTGGAACCCAGAACAAAAAGAATGGGGTAATAACACTAATCAGCAAAAAATCGAACCTGTCTCTTACAAGCTACCAAGCAGATACCCAGGGTAGGACACTAGTGACCAGTCTCAAGAGAGCAGGAGAGACCTACCATGTCGCGAACATATACGGCCCTAACAGTGAGGATAAACAATTTTGGGGGGGGGATAGGTGCCCAGTTACACAACCTACCAATGGAAGACCTATTGATAGTCGCCGGAGACTTTAACCAAGTTCTCGACCCAGCAATTGACAAGCACCCCTGCAGACGCTACCCAACTACTGGCCCTAACATCCTTAGAAACCTGTGCTCAAAACTGAGAATTAAGGACCCATGGCGCCTAAGCAACCCGGACGCCAGAGAATATACATTCTACTCCAACCCCCACAATTCCTACAGTCGGATAGACTATATATTAATGTCAGAAACACACACCCACCTCATAGACCACACAGAGATAGGACCCAGAACAATATCAGATCACGCACATATAAGCCTATCCCTATCAGGCAGACACAACGAGAAGCCAACACGCAGGTGGCGATTCGATGACGGCCTTCTTCAACACACATCAGCGAGGACAGAGATAGACACAGCAATTAAAGAGTATCTGACAATCAACGATACACCAGAAACAACCAGAGAGGTACTATGGGACGCCCTAAAAGCGACCATACGGGGGACAGTAATGACAATAAAGGGGAAAATGAACAAAGCAAGGAACAAAAGAATAGCCGACCTGGAGAAAGAGATCAAAACACTAGAGAACAGCCACATAGCCAGCCTAGAAGACAACAACACACTCACAAAGCTAACCAAACTGAAGTATGAGCTCAACAGAATATTAAGCGAAAGAGCAGGGACCTGGATCAACAAATACAAATCAGTCAACCTATGCACTGCCAACAAAGCGGGGAAAAACCTAGCAACCTACCTAAAAGGGAAACAAAAGCAGCACACAATTGGGGCAATCAAAGACAAACACAACAAGGCCCAGACTGCTAATAAGGACATCCTGGAGGTCTTCAGGGACTTCTATGAGGGTCTATACACAAGAGACGACGCGCTAAAAGAGGACGGGGGCGAGGAACTCCTTAACAGCATAGCCACACCCACACTAACAGACCGAGAACGAGACGTCCTAGAGCTAACAGTCACAGAGGAAGAGATAAGGAAAGCCACGGCCAGCCTCAAAGGAAACAAGGCACCAGGGCCTGACGGTTTTACAGCAGGGTTCTACAAACAATACCTGACCACACTCCAACCCACTTTGAAACAGGTATTTGAGGAGTGCATCCACAAAGGACGCATGACCCCATCAATGGCTGAGGCAAATATAATAGTCATACCAAAGGAATGGAAGGACACGACAGAGGCGAAGAACTTCAGGCCGATCTCACTCATAAATGTAGACTGCAAGATATACGTGAAGATACTAGCCAACAGACTTAACGCCTACCTACCTAAACTCATACACAACTCCCAGGTAGGATACCTCAAAAACCGCATGTCCCATGACAACACCAGACTACTATGCCATATAATCAACCACTCGGCCCAGAGTAGTAAAGCTGCCGTAATGATAGCCCTGGACGCCGAAAAAGCGTTTGATAGAGTCTCATGGCCCTATCTAGATCACTGCATGGGGAAATTCGGGCTAGGGCCCAACTACAGGAGGATGGTGATGGCGCTTTACAACAGCCCCAAAGCACGAGTGGTAGTGAACGGCGGCACCTCAAACATACTAAACCTGGGCAGAGGTACGCGACAAGGCTGTCCACTCTCACCTGGCCTCTTCCTATTGGCAATAGAACCGCTCCTAACAATGATACGAACGAACGAAGATATAGCTGGGGTGCCAATAGGAGGAGAAAAATTTAAGCTAGCGGCGTATGCAGATGATGTCTTAATAATGACAGAAGACCCTGAGAGATCTATCAAGGCACTGACAGACACAATTGAGAGGTACGCCCAGGTCTCAGGGTACAAACTCAACAAGGACAAATCAGAGTGCAAGCCCCTAAACATCCACACAACAAGTGCAGTACTAGGAACGTCAGGCCTAGCGTGGCAAAATAAACCTATTAAGTATCTAGGCATTCTCTTTGAGAGGAACCTGAGCACGACACTGGAACATAATGAACAGGCTATAATCCAGAAAATCAAGGCCAAAGTAGACGAGTGGTCACCCAAGTTCACAACATGGTGGGGGAGGGTAGAAACAATAAAAATGATGCTCACACCAATGGTGAACTATATGCTAGCCATGCTACCCCTAACCAACACAGATGACTTCCACAAAAAGGTAGACAAGATACTGAACGATTTCCTATGGAGAGGGAAGAGGGCCAGAATAAGCATGCAAAAACTCAGATTATCAAAGGAGCAGGGGGGGCTAAATATAACAAACTTCAAACGATTCCACGAGGCGTGCTTAGCTAGACAGGGACTGCACTGGCTGGACCCAAGACAGGACTACACACCGGCATGGCTAGCACTCGAACAGGGGTTGCTAAAAGGTATGAAACCCATCACCTTCCTCACGGCCACCAAACACCCAGCAATCAAAGACAACCCGGTACTCAGAAACACAAAACGAGCTCTGCTGAAAATTGACAAACTTCTAAACACGAGCATCAAAGGAGGGCCCTTTGAATCCATCTGGCACAACCCATCCCTAAAATACAGGGGTAAGGTCCTAGACATGCACGATTGGTATAGTCAAGGGATATCCACAGCCAGGGACCTTAAGAACAAGGGCGCTGATGTAACATTCGACACCCTGAAGGGAGAGTACAGCCTAAACAGCGTAGAACTATACAACTTCCTGAAGATAAAAGTCGCAATAAGGAAGGCGAACCTCAACACCCAGACACCCTCGATAATACAGCTGGCTAACAGCCTGAACACGCTAGGACACCAGGTAGCACACCTATACAAGATCCTAGGCCCCAAACACACCAAACTTAATGACAAGGTCATAAACTTCTGGGGGGAGGCAGCAGGTCAAGCACTCAGTGAGGACGCTAGAGCAGAGCTATGGAGGTCCACGAGTCGGAAAAAAGTGACGGCGACACTGAACCAGACAAAATTCTGGCTGATACACAAGGCATACTGGACACCAGCCCGATTAGCCACCGTAGGCATCAGAGACAGCGACGTGTGCTGGAACTGTGATAAAGAAAGGGGAGACTTAGAACACCTCCTACTAAAATGCCCAAAAATCAAGGACTTCTGGGGGAAGATCAGAATACTCATCCATGAGATCACAGGCATAGACATACAAACAGACCTCGCAAGCCTGGCCCTAGGGTTCACGTCCCAGGCAATCACAAAGGCAGAGGACCGGGACCTCATTGATCTCCTGCTAACAGCCGCAGTCAAAATAGTCCTAACTAACTGGAAGGACACATCAAAGGCGGCTCCACAGGCGTGGCTCAACTGGGTCACGTTCCTCAGGGGGGCGGACAACATCACAGCAAAACACACACCGAAAACGCACAAGCAGTCGACCATGTGGGGGTCCTTAGACCACTACCTGTCATCACACAAGCCACCGTAGGCGTGAACAAGATACATCTGAGGGCGCTTGCTGTCACAGCTTTGTGATAACAGAACACCGTGCACATCTCCTACTTTATCTATATCTTTCTCCACTGTCCCCCCGGGGCGCGGGGCGCAAGACGATCGATCACAGAGACGTACAAATGCCATGGAACACCAAAAGGACGGAACACGAACTATGAGACTATGAGACTACGAACTGGCGAACAATCTCAAGAGTACGGCCTACCGTTCCCCCCCCCCCCCAGCCCCCCCCCCCCCCCTTCTTTCTTTATGTCCTCCTTTCTCCTCTTTGGCCTATCTTCTTCTTTCTTCTTCCACTCATGTATAAGCCTCGTCCATGTATGTAAATTTATATTTTTCTATATACAATAAAGAATTTCAGAAATAAAAAAAATAAAAAAATAAAAAGAAATTGATCATGAAGGAGCACGCCACAATCACAGTTGGTGCATGCTTCCATTTGTGAAGTCTTCTCCGTAGGGTATTCCCCTTCCTGTCTTTAACCACTCCAAAAACTCCTATCCCGGTACTGGTGTTAAGCCGCCTGGACTATTTCAATGCTTTGCTGATTTCAGATAATGAAGCCTCCTTAAATAGATTGCAACTAGTCTAGAACCCTGTGTCGCTCTTGATCTCCAATGGCCCCTGCCATCCCCTAACACCCCCCCCCCCCCGACACCCCTGAACGTCCTTCCTCCCTCTTTTGCAACAAATTAATTGGCTTCCGGAGCGGAAGCGGATCAGATGTAAGATCTGCTGCATTATTCACAAATCTTTGAATGGCAAAGGTCCCACTTATCCAGCAGATAAACTTACCAATTATCTGCCACTTAGGTCCCTTCGATCAGGGACCAAATCTGTACTCCTTACTCCACGCTATAGGAAATCTCGCCTAGGTGGTAAAGCTTTTTCACACCTAGCCCCCTTTTATAGGAACCAACTCCCTATCCACTTGCGTCAATGCCCAGATCATTTACAGTTTAAAGGCTCCTTAAAACCTCGTTGTTCTAATCCGTTCCTCTTCTGGAGTCGAGAGACACCGCGACAAACTCATCCTTGACGGACTGCTGGCGCTGCCACAGCCCTGCCTTGTGAACTATTGTCCTGCCTGCTGGCGCTGCCGCGGCCCTCTGCAACCTTCATCCTCTTCTGTGCAACTCTGTAGCGCGAAGATACCCCTTGGGTGGTGATTCTGGCGCTTTATAAATGAATAAATATCAAATATGCTGGTAAGGTAATTTAGGTCTACATATTGCAAAGTTGTATTTAAAATGCAGGGAGTACTTGGTGATATGCCGTTAAGTATCAAATGTCAGATTGGTCGTTTTAAGGTCTAGTCTAGGCAGCGTATGCGCTGTCTCTTCGAGAGCACTCAGGATAATATGCTGCATGGCTATAAACTTAAAAGGTCCCAAAGCTGAGACCAATTGGCTGTGCTAGTGCTTGTTTGTATATGCGATTTCATCAGTTTCATCAGTGGTACTGCACAACGGGTAA